>NC_042998.1:145267559-145300059 GCF_006345805.1 Octopus sinensis | reverse complement strand
CATTGTAATAGAATGTTTCCCGTGTATTTTAGTAACTAATGATTAAGATACTGAAGCAAGAATGCGGTTTTCACAGAGACAAAACATATTAAATTGAAAGTAAGAACGGAAAATGCAAAAGAATACCTACACAAGAGATGTCAGAAAGAAGCCAGAAAACTGTGAATAGTTTTATCATCTATCACTCTGATGAACTTACCGGTCTACTACCGACTTCTTGGTTTGATTTCTACCTGATATCTCTTTTGAAACAAATATGTTCAGTTTATTGCCATGTCGGCTGCTAAGAAAGTTGAATCTCTCTCTGTGCTCGTCTGAGAGTATCTTGTATATTTATAAGGAAACCATTCGAGCTCCCACTGAATATTGCAGTCATCTTTGACCTAATAGCTCTGCTGAGTCTTTTAGCTTGCTTGATCGAATTCACAATCGAGTTGTTAACATAGTGGATCCTCTTCTGTCTGCTGAGTTGGAATCTTTTGCTCATAGTCGAAATGTATCTTTGTTGTGTCTTTTCTATAATTATTCCTATGGTCATTGCTCTGATGAACTTTCTGGTCTAGTACCCTCTGTCAAACCTTTTAAACTTGTCACCCGTTTTTCTTCGCGTTGTTTCTCTGTTGAGCTTCCTGTCAGTCATAAGTTATTCCATTCTAATAGCTTCTTTGCTCGAACTCACTACCTTCGTCTTGTTTTCCTCTGAGTGGTCTATGATAGTCAGTTCTTTAAACTTTCTGTCATTCGATAACTTTTGAATTTGCGGGTCCCTTCTTTTCCTTCTTTGTTTTGTCCCTGCAAGGGCGGCGAGCTAGTAGAATTGTTAGCACGCCGGGAGAAATGCTTAGTGGTACTTCATCCGTCTTTTTGCTCTGAGTTCATATTCCGTCAAGTTCATATTCTGTCGAGGCTGGTATCACCTTCCTTGAAATGTCTGAACTAGTTTTGTGCCATACATTCGTTGACAGCTCATTTGCCTTGCACATCATTAATTTCTTTTGTCGCTATCCTTACTCTCAGTCCTTTTTCAACAGGTAGCGTATACTGGCTCTTATTGTAATTTTTTCACCACTCATTCTCAAAGCACTGAAGAGTAAATAATAAACAATTAATGTTTCTATGTTACAAATGAAAATAAAGAATAATCAGTTCAGCAACAATTGGACAAAAAGTTGTATGAAATTAATGATATAACATGGAGATACAAGTTGCCAAGAGTCGTCTGTGAAAATCCGAAAAAAACGTTTAACGCAACCTGGTATTGTCTAGGATCAGTTAGAAGTTTACTACAATACAGCCACCGTTAAACGCGATTGTTATCTGAGATAGATTAAGAACAAACTTCTAAAAAAAGTTTGCAAACATAACAATAGTTACTCTATGCTGTGTAAGTTCAACTAGAAGTACATTATAATGCAACCATTATTAAACAGACCGTTACCTTACAACACAAAGACAAACTTCTAAATAGTGTTTATAAGTATAACAATAATAAAACTAATCTATATTGTCAGATCTCCTCAGCACTAGAGAACTCTATAGTAATGCTGAGACAGCAATTCAAGAAAGGGAGATAATAAACAACTCAAATATCTGCCAAATCTAATTAAATGTGGAAGTGTCAGAGTCGTTAGAGTGTCGTACAGAATGCCACACAGTTTTTGTTCTGACCATCTAGTCGAAGCAGTTAACTTTTGGTATTCGTTCTAGACTTTTGTGTCCTTAGTTGAAATCCAACCATGGCTTACGTGGATGTTAGACTTAATTCATTGCCCAGTTTAACACCACCACCTAGCAATATGGGTTCCTTTAGGGTAAGGTCTCTGGTTTAAAAATACCTCTCTTCTTTCCTTCCACCCCTCCTCTCCACTTCTCTCCTCTCTTACCCTCCTGCCTTCCTCCCTCCCGCCCTCCTTACCTCCTTTCTTCCTTTCCTCCCTTCATCTCGCCCTCCTTCCCTCCATTACCAGTTTCGAAAGCCCTGTAAAAAGATCCGGGGTTTTGCCTTCCCAACTGGCTTTAAAAAAAGCGATACATGCATCGTAAGCTATAGATTCGTAAAGGGTGATTTAAAATGTTTTTTTTTTCTTTTAATTTTTCTGACTTCCCTAAACCTAGATCACCGAATAGCTTTTGCTGACGATGATGCTGATTCTGCTACTGCTGCTGTTGTTGCATTATCAGCATCATCGTCATCATCATTGTCGTTGTTGGCATTATCATCGTTATCATCGTCATCATCATCTCCATGATGTTATAAATGTAAAAATATCCCTTTTACTCAACATCTTAACACTCCTCGCAGTAGATTATCACGTGGATTGTAACTCAGACGACAACCTATACCAACGATAACAACACTAACAACTATACCAACAATACTTACAATGCTAACAACCGCATCAATATTTTACAATACTAATAACCACACTAATACAAACAATGCTAACAAATACACGGATAAAGTATGATACTGTCAATGCTAACAACTACATTAATACTTTACAATATTAACAACAACACTGACACTTTACAATACCAACAAATATGGGAACTATAAAAGTCAGTGTAGTGTTATAATAGATTGAAAGAGCAAGTATGACCAATCACTTCCTTTACTCTTTCCGTCTCTCATAATACTACGAAAAGACCGTAACTATCCTTCCGTTGGATAAATAGATTGGCTAAATGTAGAATATTTGAGGTTAAATCCATTGAAACTTAAAATAATTTCACAGCTAAATAGTTTCGACAGCAGAAATCTTTCGTTGTCTTAAAAATTACTGTCACAAATTGTAATTGTTCCAATAATGTAATAATCTCAATGAAATTTTTTAAGACATACAAAACCAGACAAATGCTGCCATAGAGAGTAAGAGTGTCAAAATTATTAAGATCATTGCTGTTATAATCACCATCGTGGTGGCCAGCTGGTAGAATCGTTAAGTTGTCGGACAAAATGCTTAGCAGCATTTCTTCCGACATAACGTTCGGAGTTCAAATCTACTGAAGTCGACTTCACCTTTCATCCTTTCGGGGTCAATAAATTGTTGAGCACTGGGATCGATGTAATCGACTTACCCCTCCCTTCAAAATTGCTGGCCTCCTGCCAAAATTTTAAACCATTATCATTTTATTATCATTAATACGGCAAAGGCGGTAAGCTAGCAGATTCGATAGCACGCCGGGCGATATGCTTAACGTTATTTCGTCCGTCTTTACGTTCTGATTTCAAATTCCACCGAGGTCGACTTTGCCTTTCATCCTTTCGAGGTCGATTAAATAAGTACCAGTTACGCACTAGGATCGATGTAATCGACTTAATCTCCTCCCCCAAGCTGTCCTTGTGGCAAAAATTTGAAATCATTATTAAGGCGGCAAGCTGGCTGGACTGTTAGCACACCGGGCAAACTGTTTATCTCCTTTCCTTCCTACGTTTTTACAGTCTGAGTTCAAATTCTGCCAAGGTTGACTTTACCTTTCACTTTTTCGAAGTTGATAATTTAAGTACTAGCAAGGTATTGAGGTCGGTTTAATCAACTAGCTCTCCCCACCGCCCCACCAAATTTCAGGTCTTGTGGTGAAGGGAGAAAGGATTATATTATTATTTTAGCACTATAGGTTCAAGGCCTACTATAGATCTTATGCCATTAGTACAAAGGATTATAATAATAATAATAATTATTATTATTATTATTATTATTATTATTATTATTATTATTATTATTATTATTATTATTATTATTATTATTATTCAGTAGTTTTATTTTTATAGCGTGCTTTCACTTCACTACCGAGCGCAGCTCTGTGTGCCTTGGGTATGTGCTGTGATTTGTTGTGATGCTCTGATGGTTATTGTATGGAAAGTGTTCTGCGTAGGATGTGTGCAGTGCCTAGTAGTGCAATTTTCTGTATGTTATATGTGTTTGTTATGTATTTGTCTGAATATGTTTTTATCATGCCTAATGCACCTACTATGATAGGAATTGTTTCTGTTTTCAGATTCCACATTCTAGTTACCTCTATTTCCAGGTCTTTGTATTTTGAGAGTTTCTCCATTTCTTTTAGAGACACGTTGTCATCTGCCGGTATTGATACATCAATTAGAAAGCGTTTTTTTCCTTCATGATCTCTGACAACTATATCTGGTCTGTTGGCCTTAATTTCTCTATCTGTGTGTATCGGCATATCCCAGAGTATGGTTGCTTTCTCGTTTTCTGTGACCTTTTCTGGTGTGTGCCTATACCATCTTTTTTCTGTTGTTATTCCATAATGTTGGCATAGCTTCCAATGTATGTAGGTCCCAACTCTGTCGTGTCTGTGAATATATTCCTTCTTAGCCAGGACTGGGCAGCTAGAGATAATATGATTTATTGTTTCTTGTCCATCTCCACATATTCTGCAGTTACTTGTAATATTTCTTTTCATTACATGTTTTTGGTAATTTCTGGTGGGGAGGCTTTGGTCTTGTGCTGCAATTAAAAATCCCTCTGTTTCTGCTTTGAGTCCTGAGCTTCTCAACCATTGCTGGGATTTTTCTTTGTCTATTTCTTTTGCGTTTAGTTTAGTGCAGTATTTACCATGAAGGGGCTTTTCTTGCCATCGTTTTATCATGGTTCGTTGCTGTTCTATTTTTAGTTTGGATTTCATTTGTTTTATAGCTTTTGTTGTTTCTTCATCATCTTCTTCTTCTTCTTCGTGTTTATTAGGTGGTATGATTTCTTGTTTGTATTTGTCAGCTTCCTTAAATACTGAGAACAGTTTTTTGTCTTGCTCGTGTTTTGCTGCTATCTGGATCAGTTTTCCTTCCTTCTGAAGTAGATATTTTTGCAGTCCTATGGTGGTTATTTTATAGTAGTTTTCCAGCTGTATAAGGCCTCTACCACCTTCTATACGTTGTATATATAGTCTTTCTATGTCAGATTTTGGGTGATGCATCCTAGATCCTGTCAGTATTTTTCTTGTTTTCCTATCTATTTTGGACAGTTCATTTCGTGTCCAGTTAAGGATATTGTAGCTGTAACTTATAACTGGGACAGCTAAAGTGTTGATACCTATTATCTTGTTTTTAGTATTGATCTAACTCGTCTATAATATTCTTTTTTTATTTTCTCTTTCATTTGTGTGTGTTGTGTCTTATCTAGTTCATGGATTCCTAAGTATTTGTAAGTTTGGCTTTGGTCTAATTCTTTTATTTCATTGGTTTTATCTAGTGTGATGTTACTCTTAACTAGTGTTCCTCTTTTCAGGGTTACTTTGGCGTATTTTTCTAATCCAAATTTCATATCTATTTCTTTGGTAAATCCATGAACTGTCTTTAATAGTGTTTCCAGCTGTTTGTCATTTGCAGCGTATAGTTTTAGGTCATCCATATATAAAAGGTGGCTGATCGTTTTGCCGTAACATTTATATCCGCATCCAGTTCTATTTAGCATATCAGATAGAGGTGACAGTGCCAAGCAGAAAAGGAGTGGAGAGAGCGTGTCTCCCTGGAATATTCCTCTTCTAATGGGGATGTCTTTGGTTTTCATGAGTCCCTCTTTTGTTTGGAGGTGTAGGACTGTTTGCCATTTATTCATAGAGTGCTCTATGAATTTTATGATTGTTGGTGCTACTTTGTTAATGGCTAGTGTTTCGAGGATCCATGTGTGGGGGATGCTATCAAACGCCTTTTTGTAGTCAATCCAGGCCATACTGAGGCCTTTCTTCTTTCTGTGGCTGTCTTCAGTTACGGCTTTATTAATCATTAGTTGATCTTTACAGCCATATGAGCCTTTGCGGCATCCTTTCTGCTCTTCTGGGAACAGTTTGTTTTCGTCCAGGTGCTTGTTCAGCCTTTGCGATATCACTGCAGTGAATGCCTTGAACATAGTAGGGAGGCAGGTTATTGGTCTGTAGTTTTCTGGTTTTGCTGTCTCATTTGATTTGGGAATTAAGATGGTTTTCCCCTTCGTGAGCCATTCAGGCATTGTCTCTGGCTCTGCTAGTATGCTGTTAAAGTTTTCAGCCAGCTTTTTGTGCATTCCTGTTAGATATTTCAACCAGAAGTTGGGGATCTTGTCATGCCCAGGTGCCTTCCAGTTGCTTAGTTTTTGCAGTGCCTGGGTGACCTCTTCAGTTGTTATGGGGGTCCAAAGTTGTTCAGATGCCGAGTTTGTTATTTTGATACTCCTTTTTCTTTTGGCTGTTCGTTCGCCGACCATATTTCTCTCCAGAATTCTTCCAATTCTTCTGCCGTTGGTGCTGCAGTGACTTCTATTTTATTTTTTCCCAGTTCTTGGTAGAACTTTTGGGGGTTGGAGTTGAACTTTTTGTTCTGTTCAAAGAAGCGTTGGCGTTTCTCGTACCGGCGGATCCTTTGAGCTTTGGCAAGGATATCTTGCTTCAGCTTTTCTTTTATCTCCGGCAAATCTTTTTCTGTGATGTTATATTTGCGGAGCATTTTTGTTCTCTTTTTGTTGCTCAGTAGCGTTGATTGTTTGCTGATTTCATTAAGAATCGACAGGTCTTTTCTAATTTTTTTCATTTTGTTTTGGATGTTATTTATCCACAGGGTTTGTTTGGGTGGTGGTACTCCTGTTTGGGCGGGTTTGGGTGAGTATCCAGCTTCTTTTGTGGCTGCAGTGGCTGCTGCGTATATCAAGTCATTTAGTTCAGTGATATCACTTTTTTTTGTTTCAGTGGCTAGTTCAGTGACGGCTAGGTTTATGCTGTTTATAATTGGTGTTGTTATTTCGTTTATTTTTATTCTTGGGAGGTATGGTCGGTGGTCCATTTTGGGCTCTGTGGTTTTCAGTTCTTTGATTATTTTATTTTTTATATTATCATAATCATTAGGCTCCCCTTCGTTGTTTACATCGTGTTTGTTGGGAATGTTGCGTTTGTCTTCGTGTTTTACAGTTTCAGTGTTTATATTATTGGGCATTGTTGTGTGGCTTCTATCTACATTTTCCTGGTGTATTTTTTCTTTTAAATGTTCTATTTCTATTTCTGATATTTTTTTGGCTTTGAGAATGTATCTTCGTACGTTAGCTAATTTATTAGGGTTCATTGTTGTATCCAAGTCTATATCTCCATCATTTTCCTTCCATATTTTATATGTATGTGTTGTTGTATTTTCATTTTTTGGGTAGAGCATTGCTGTGAAGTATGCGTGTAAGATAGAAATGTATTCCTTTCGTGTCCATTTACGTCTTTTGGCTTTTATTTGCGGGACATGAGGTACAACGTCCGGCCCATTATTTTGACGGTCGTCATTTTCGTAGGGTACCGGTCCGTTTATTTCTGTTGTCACATTATTTCGCACGTGTAGTTTTTCGTACATTTTTTGTTGTAAGTTTAATGTACGTACCGCTCGATTGTTATTCTTGGGTTGAATAGTATCGGTGGCATTTAATTTCTTCGTAGTTCCTTTGTACATGGTGTTTGAGGTCGGGGATGATCGTGATGTTCCACGCATGTTTACATGTGTTCTGTTAGAAGTGGAGATAATATCGAGTCAAAATACATCATTTCGTTTCGAAAATAGTAATAAATTTCAATTAGTATTACTTACTCGGATACAGTCCAATTCTTTGTTAGTAAATCTTTGGCTCCATAGGATGTCCTTGTTTTCGATGTTTGTGGATAGATTTCGGAGCTCTGTATTTTCCTTCTTACATCTTAAACGTCCCCGGTGTAATTATTATTATTATTATTATTATTATTATTATTATTATTATTATTATTATTATTATTATTATTATCATCATCATCATCATCATCATTATCAGTATTATTATGTTTGACTTTTGCTTTGTACAAGTTGACTCCAAGACTCACCCAGAGACCTCAAGAGACAACAAGTTAGACGTTCAAGTAGGTGCTATACCTAGGCTGCCATATTTTTGGTTTTGCACATAGTATTCAATGTTTTAGGAAAATATAAGAAAATCATAAGATTGTTTTAAAATTTGAGATTACATAGACAGTATTTTACGTAGGATATGAGCAGTTCCAATGAGCACTATCTTTTGAATTTCTGCCATTTGGGGGTTTCCTGATATCTTAGGTAGGTAGAAATCAGCCTCTTTTGCTATCATTCCTAGGGTACCTATGATAACGGGTATTGTTTTAGTCTTGAGTTTCCACATTTTGCCAATTTCTATTTCAAGATCTTTATACTTGCTCAATTTTTGGTAGGTCTTGACAGATATATTTATGTCGATTGGGCATGTATTATTATTATTATTATATTATTATTATTATTATTATTATTATTATTATTATTATTATTATTATTATTATTATTAAGGCAGCGAACTGGCAGAATCATTAGCACGCTGGACGAAATGCTTAGCAGTATTTCGCCCGTCGCTACGTTCCACCGAGGTCGACTTTGCCTTTCATCTTTTCGGGGCTGATAAATTAAGTACCAGTGAAACACTGGGGTCGATGTAACTGACTCATCCCCTCCCACAAAATTCCAGGCTTTGTGCCTTTAGTAGAAAGTATTATTATTAATATTAGGCTGATGAGCTGGCAAAATCGGTAGCACGCCTGTAGAAAATCCTTGATGACATTCTACGTTCTGAGTGCAGATGACGCTGAGGTCGACTTTGCTTCTCATTCGTTCAAGGTTGATAAAATAAGTACCAGCCAATCACTGGTGTCGGTTTAATCGGTTAACCCCTTCAACCACGACCACTAAATTGCTAACATTGTGCCAAAATTTGAAACAGCTTATAAACTCCGACCTCAACATTCAACATATATTATTTCCATGTAAAACCGATTCCACAAAGATTCTTTTATTCTTTTACTTGTTTTGGTCATTTGACTACTGCCATGCTGGAGTACTGCTTTGAAGGGTCATTGTCGAACAAATCGACCTCCGGACTTATTTCTTGAGCTTAGTACTTACTCTATCGGTCTCTTACGGGGGGCGTAAACACACTAATACCGGTTGTCAAGTGGTGATGAGGAAGCTAACAGACATAAAACGCAAAGACACACACACATACACACATGCACACGCACACACATATGTATAAATAAAAAAAACGGATTCTTATAGAAATGATATTGACCATATTACTAGTGACTGTGTTGAAATGGTGCTATAACAGTGTTGAACAGACAATGCTTGTCTGAATACAGTGGCTATTGCTCTGAAAGGATACCTAGGAGATACCTGCAGTGTGTAATTCGTATGACGTAACGAGATGTTAGCACTCAGGTGAATATCAAAACTAAAGGAGAATGTCAACAACTTACACCGTACAATCAGACATTGTTATTGTAGGTACTGGATTATTCTAAGATTCATGATGAACACTAGTATTGCGTGTGTTTCTCATTCCTTCTTTAAATGTTCCTTATGCATGAATTATGCATATCTCACGCTGCTATGGGGTAATGCACACATAAACTACTAGAAGTGCATTCCAGATGACCAGCTTCAATGCCTTGTCTGTCGAACACCCTGCCAGTCACGGAAATCTATTTAGTGTTAACTGTCAGAGTACTTTATACCATAGACGATATTTATATATATATATATATATATAATATATATATATATATATATATATATATATATATATATATATATATATATATATATATGTATATATATATATATATGTATATATATATATATATATAATATATATATATATATATATATATATATATATACATATACATACATACATATACATACATACATACATACATACATACATACATACATACATACATACATACATACATACATACACATACATACATACATACATACAAAGTTAAATACATGTCCGGTTATAGAGTGACCAAAGGCTTCGCATCCATAAAGCGCTTAGCTTTATAGACGACTCGTCTCAGACTAAAATGGCCGCGGGCATAAAAACTCTCTTCAAACTGTAGGTAGAAAACCGTTATACTCATTTAATTTGTAAATAAAAGATTAATATACATTGTCTGCACCTGAAACAGGACGAGTTATCGCCCTCAGACCGGTCCGGTCAGCAAATCTTATGGACCTAAAGATCGAACAGGGAATCTCTGACCTTAGGCTGGTTCTGGTTTGCAACTGTAAAGAACCAGCATAAGAAAATTAACTGACCGTAACGGTTTTCTACTTCCAGTTTGAAGAGAGATTATATACACACACCTATCGGAGTCTGACGAGTCGTCTATAATGCTAAACGCTCTTCTTTTTCGGATATATGATCCACTGACAATATATATAAATATAGTTTGAATGTTTACTTACACTGGTTTCGCAGGCATAAAGAAGAGAAGAAAGCACACATGCCTTGTAGACCTTTATTGTTGTCTTCCTGCATATGTCTCGCTGACTCCAGAGGCGCCTTTCTAGCCTTCTGAAAGCATCACTTGCTTTCCTAATTCTGTATGGAATTTCATTATCCAAGTTGCTATATCTATTAACAGTGCTTCCCAAGTATACAAACTTATCAACTACACCAAGCCGTTTACCATACACATAGATATTTGGTTTACTATACTGTTCACCAGGGACAGGTTGGTACATGACAAAAGTTTTCTTGAGACTGACTATCAATCCTAAATCAGTATAAGCATCAGAAAATGCATTCAAAATGTGTTGCATATCAATCTCTGTGTGCGCTACTAGATTACAATCATCTGCATACAAAAGGTCCCTTATGATAGAGGTAAATACCTTTGTTTTTGCAGCAAAGCGATTGATATTAAATATTCTGCTAGAGGTTCGATAATGGATGTAAACACCATATCGGCAATTTCCGAACGCAATACAGGAAACCATCGCAAAATATATGGTAAATAGGGTTTGTTTTACTCCATTTTGTATTGAGATGAGCTCCGGAATTTTACCCCTAACATTAACCCTACCCATAATGTCTTCATGAAAAAAACTAACCAAAGCAAGGAACTTTTCAGGACAACCAAGTTTCTGGAGGAATTTCCACAGTGCATTTCTATTAACGGTATCAAAGGTTTTTGTCAGATCGACAAAAACCTGATATAAATCCAAACCCTGTTCCACACACTTCTCTTGAAGCTGTCTAACTGAGAAGATCACATCAGCAGTGCCGCGTCCCACACGAAAGCCAGATTGACTTTCTGGAAGAACACAATCTGCAACGTGTTTCAGCAGGCGATCCAAAAGTGTCCTGCATAAAACCTTTCCTACAACAGAAAGCAATGATATTGCCCTATAGTTACCACAATCATTCCTGTTGCTCTTTCCTTTATATAAGACCACCATTGCTGTATCTCTCCAGTACTCAGGTACAGATTCACTAGCCCATATCCTGCCAAACAAGGAGTGAAATTGCTGCAGAAGTTTCTCACCACCATGCTGTAACAACTCCGCATGTATACCATCCATACCCGGAGACTTCCCATTATTCTTCCTTGAGAGAGCTACCTCAACTTCTTCCAACATTGGTGGTTCCGCGAGAGCCGCCTTCACAGGTAATTCAAGGATGAGATTGAGAACATCCTCGCTAATTACAGACTGCAGATTCAAAAGTTCATCAAAATGTTCTTGCCACCTTCGCAGAATCCCCCGTGAATCACGAATAAGTTCTTTGCCATCCCTGCTTCTAAGTGGTGTCATCAGAAAAGTCGGTCCATAAAATTCACGCAAGAGACCATACAACAGCTTTGTGTTATTGGAATCTGATGCCGCCTGTATCTCATCAGCCCTCTTACTCCACCACGAATCCCTCATCTGAGAGAGCCTCTGCCTCACACGTGATTTCACATCCTTGAGTTTCCTATGCAACACATTCTTCTCCTGTAGCTTTGCTGACAAATAGCGTGACAAAGTACGTCTTTTATCAGCCAATAAATCATTTATATGTTCATCGTTTTCTTTAAACCAATCTTGATGTTTTCTTTGTATCAATCCCAGAACTTTACTGCCTATATCATAAACTAACTTTTTAAGGGTCGGCCAATCTTCCCCATATCTGCAACATTCATTTCCTCTCGTAAAGTTCTCTTCACACTATTACACCTAAGACGAGCAACATTCAGTCTTTTAGGCAGCCCGGATTTTACGTTTTGTGATTAATTTCATTTTGGCACTACCAGGCGGTGGTCAGTCCAACACTCAGTCCCACGAGAAACACGAACACACTGCACATCTTGTCTGTCACGCACCCTAACAAGGATGTAATCCAGAATATGTCATTCTTTAGATGCAGGGTGCATCTATGTGGTCATATATCCGAAAAAGAAGAGCGCTTAGCAATATAGACGACTCGTCAGACTCCGATTGCTGTGGGCATATAACTTCGCTTCAAACTGAAAGCAGAAAACCGTTGGGGTCAGTTAATTTCCTTAGGCTGGTTCTTTACAGCTGTAAAAAATACTTGCAGACCGGCACCAGCCTAAGGTCGGAGATTCCCTGTTCGCTCTTTAGGTCCATACTGTAGTACATACATACATACATACATACATACATACATACATACATACATACATACATGCATACATACATACACACATACATACATACACACAGGCAGACATACAGACATATATACATAAATATATATACATATACATAAATATATAAATACATATATATATATATATACACATACACACACACACACATATATATATATATATATATATATATATATATATATATATATATATATATATATACATATAAAGTTAGTAGAGTTAGCGATTGGAATAAGCGTCTTAGGGATAAGAATATCCGTTTTACTACCGGTATAAATTTCCTGTTAACCCTGGGCATACATATGCAAGCATATTATGCTCATAGGATACAGGTAATAACAAAATAGACAAAGTTTATCTGGAATCAAATTTAAATTAGCAGAAAATGGAGAAAATTCTTGATCAACAAATAAATTGGCTACCATCGATTATTATTTTTTAATACGAAACTTTATCATTTCTAACAGCCGTTTCTGCTTCCAATGTCCGTCAGCGCTGCTAAAGAAAATTCTGAGAATAATATTCGTCATATTCTATAGCACATCCGATCTGGGTGATGGAGCTTCATCAGAGTGAAGAAAAATACATAAAATAAAATAAGATAATTACTTTAATATAATTAGTAAGTATATTAAAGTAATTAATTTATGGGCATGTTTCTTTGATAAATATTGATTAGTACTATTTACGAAATCTTAAGTACTATTCTTTTTCTAGACCTATTGGCGAATCCCGTTAATCTAAAGTACTTATTTTTTTTCATTATTTATATACCCTGTTGCCCTTAAAGAAAGATTAACCCACCAGTTAATTTTCTAGTTTAGTCATTTGCCAACGATTTGTAGAGTTACACTGCAAAGTGGTATGATTCAAATATACTAAGCCTTCTTTCCTCATCTGGAGGCCTTTTGCTTTTTTCTTATCTTCTTTATCTTATGTATTTTTCTTCACTCTGATGAAGCTCCATGTACGAGATAGGATGTGCTATAGAATATTACGAATATTATTCTCAGAATTTTCTTTGGCAGCGCTGACGGACATTGGAAGCAGATACGGCTCTTAGAAATGATAGTGTTGTATTAAAAATAATAATTGATGGTAGACAATTTGTTTGTTGATCAAGAATTTTCTCCTTTTTCTGCTTAATTTATATATATATATATATATATATATATATCAAATGAAAGATAGAAGATGGAATATATGAGAATTTATTATTAATCACCACACACACACACACACACACACACACACACACACACACACACACACACACACACACATATGTATATATATTTATATATATATACGGAGATTATAGACACAGAGAGCGAGAGGGAAGCATCCAAGGCTGAGAGAATTTGGTTTAAGTAATTGGAAATGAGCTCTGTGAGTCAGTTGTAAGCGAAAACAGTGGGGCATTAGATATTGCGGATTTAAGGAGAAACTGCGTAAGTTAAAGAAATAAAACAGTATGCTTGTCCGATCGCTCAGACACTTAATCTTGGGTCAGAATTAAACGATAAAATGTAGCATAACCAAATCCTTGAACGCATTAATCATTAATAAGAGTTGAATAAAAAAAACCCAGAAAATATGAATATAAGAGAGCATAAGAAAGATATAAGAGTAAGGAGAAAATTCTAAAGACAAAGATTATGAATATAACAATAATCCAAAAGCGGAAATATTTTTCAAAAAATACCGCTGATAGATCTTCAGATAGACAAATAGAATTATATTTATACGGCGACAACTTTAAATCCTTGCCTAGCCACCGAAAACTCAATGTAAAACAGACCCGACGTTCTATATCACCTGGTTAAACAAAATAATGTTTGCCTCAACCGTACCAATTACAGAGAAAAATGAATACTTTTTACTCATATTAGAATATCAAACTCAAAGAACGTGGGAAGGAAACACGCAGATAAAAAGAGGGGAAACAAGATTTCTCGATCCTTCATGAATTCAATAACGGAAAGAAACAATTGGAAAACAAATGCTAGAGAAAGAAAACAAGATAAAAAAATGAAATTCTTGTTAAAAAAATCACTGGGATCAAGATTCTCGCTAAATCGCAATGATTACATCTGTATGGATAGCAACAATAATTCTTTGAACAAACAGTTCGACTCCAACTCAAAAGTAATTTTTCGAGAATTCGGTATAATTAAAATAGAAATTAAAGAAGTACTAACAACTGTTGAAGTTGAAGAATTCTGAGGAGGAGCATGAGTAGCGAAGGAATCCTCAAGGGCGAGAATATTTTAAAGAGCATACGCAGCAGCTGCACAATCACAAGAGGCCATACCAGTTACAGCATTAACGCAGATGATAGATCAAAAGTATACAACTGGAGGCCATTAGAAAATTACAAAACATCAGGTTTCTAGTTGAAACTTTTAACAAACATAAAGTGATAATAAAAATATTTAATAGCATACTGAAAGAACCGGAAGCGACATCTGACTGACTCACCGAAAAAAATAATCCATCTTAATCTCACTACTACAGAAACTTCATGCCATAAAAGCGATACACCCATACAAGCTTTCATAGACT
Source organism: Octopus sinensis (assembly GCF_006345805.1). Classification (NCBI taxonomy): domain Eukaryota; kingdom Metazoa; phylum Mollusca; class Cephalopoda; order Octopoda; family Octopodidae; genus Octopus; species Octopus sinensis. The sequence goes on along the minus strand of NC_042998.1, from coordinate 145,285,032 downwards.
ACAAAACCTTAACTGCAGTATTAACGCAGAGGATAAATAAATACTTGGGAAAAAACAACACAATTCGCTTCAAAAGAGGAAAAGAGTTGCTGCAAGGGCTCATAGGACTTTGAAGATCAATTACTGATCAATAAATGCATAACTGAAAACTGTAGAAAGACAAAAAAAGATCTGAGCATGGCATGAATTGATAGTGCTCGTCACGTGTTGATCCTGGAAATATTAGCCATAAGTAAGGTAGAGCCAATAGTAATAAACTATCACATCAAACACGTTATGAGTAAATGAAAAACAAGTATAAACAAGGAGTACTATAACAACTAATCCCCACCATCTCTATTAAAAGGAGAATATTACTCTCTTTCCTATTTTTGCTTAACTTCAATACCTTTACGCAGTGCCATGTTAAATCAAACAGGACTCGCTATAGGAGGGCAATCAACCATATTTTGTATATGGGCGGTTAAAAGGTCTACTTTGCAAACAAGGAACAACAAGAAAGACTGCCATAGCGAGTGGATGAATTACTGACGGAATTGTTAAGGAAATGTGCCGGGTAACTTTGGAGTGAAAAGAGAGAAATTAAGAACAATAATGTCATGTTAGATAAAAAAAAAAACAGACATGAGAGAATTGAGCTAAACTTACGAATATTTACGAATTAATGAAATAGACAGTAAACAATCTCTAAACATAAGAAAATGTAACGAAGGAATATTGCAGATGTATTAGGCTATGCCAGTTAATATTTAATACAAAGATAAATGCAATAAAATAAGTTAATAGAATTTAATTATCTAGCTATACTGCAATGGACACTAAATGAATTAGCAAAAGTTATCAGAAAAGCAAGTAACATTGATTGCATCTATAGGAGACGTCTCAAAATCTAACACATGATTATATTTAGGTTATATACAGGAAGGTTGAGGTCTTATGCTACTGAAAAAACTATCATATGATAGTTGTTTTTCAAGGAAAAACAGAGACCGAGCGGAGGAAAAAAACCCAGAAATTATGGAAAAAGATAAAACTTAGTTTTAACAATGACAATAAAATTACTTACATGATCAGTAATTAGAAAAAAAATTGAACAAATGGGGAAGAGACAGAGAAAAGTTACAGTACTGTCTGAGAAGTGCCGCTATCAAAGCTGAGATTGATTAATTAGGATACAGAATCGAATCCTTCCTGCCAGAAATCTGCCAAATGCTTATAAAGAAGAAGAATACGTTAAGTAACTATTCACTATAACTACATTAAGTGTACATTAAGTAACTATAAAATATAGTTACATGAAGTAATTATAGAAAATAGTCACTATACCATATAGTTACATTAAGTAAATGTACATTGTGAAATTACATGAAGTTACTATACAATATAGTTACATTGAGTAACTATTCGATCAAGTATAGGTCTGGAAGAAACACTTAACTACATTACCTCTGGCTGCCCAATCTTAGCTGAGAGACTATGTATCCATAAGCATGACAGTGTTGAAAATTTACACACTGGTAATTATGTTAGCATTTGATGTACTCCAGAGAAGAGGTGGTATAAATACAGAAATGGAGAATAACTATGCGACTGTTATCTAGGATATAATAACTCACATATGCATGAATATGAATGAATTTGACGGTTAAACGACCAGAAATTGTTATCAAGGACCACCGAGAAAGGAAGGGCCTTCTAATCCACGTATTAGTCTAAACATTCAATAATTTATCTATAAAAGTGTTGGAGAAATCATCTAAATATAAAAATCTGGAAATAGAGATAACTAGTATGTTGGGAATGAAAACAAAAACATTTTCTATAATAATAATAATAATAATAATAATAATAATAATAATAATAATAATAATAATAATAATAATAATAGGTGGCATGGGAGTTATTTAAAACCCATTTAATCAAAACGTAACAGTTAACACATATCCATACCATACAGAAAATTGCACTATTAAACACTGTAGATACATACTATGTAGAATATGTTCAATAGCCATAAAACATACAATCCAAGCGAAAACAGTGACATACCATAGATACACAGAACTGCGATCGGTTGTACAATGAAAGCACGCAATAAAAACAACACTTCTGAAGCAACAACAACAAAAACAACAACAGCAGTAATAATAATAATAATAATAATAATAATAATAATAATAATAATAATAATAATATAATAATAATAATAATAATAATAAGCACTAAGGAAAATCTTTGTTATTTATATATTAAAAGCATATGTGGATGCTGTCAGTCACAAGGATTTCTATGAATCCTGATGATGACGACGACAATGAGAACATCAACGACAACAACAATGGCGACAATGAGGATGACGATGATAATGATGATGACGACGATGATGACAGCGGCGATAACAATGATGTCGGCAATGCCGGTGACGGATGCAATGGCCTAATATATGACAACAACTATCACAGCAGGAACAAGAAAGACAACAAAACCTAACTATATACCAGCTTCAACAATAGTTACCACACGGCCAGCTACAATAAAAAAAAATAAGGTTACATCAGCAACAATAACAACATCACTGAAAAAACGAAAACACCAGCATGTATTTTTATTATTATTATTATTATTATTATTATTATTATTATTATTATTATTATTATTATTATTATTATTATTATCATTATTATTATTATTAATAATAATAATAATAATAATAATAATAATAATAATAATAATAATGATAATGATAATGATAATGATAATATAATAATAATAATAATAATAATAATAATAATAATAATAATAATAATAATAATAATAATAACAGCAACAGCAGAAATATGAATGCAAGTTATGATACAGGTATATTATTAAGGATGATTCGAACGGCAGGGTGAAGTAAGAACGGAATAGAATTTCAGTCTTGTAAAAACAGAAAGGAAGATAATAAACGAAGAAGACAAACCAAAATGGAGTTAGTTTGTCGCCAATAAAAGATGAAAAGCTAAAATTTCTGCACAACGCAAAAGAATTCAGTTAGAAATCAAAGGTGTCCTTTTTATAGAGTTTGCCTTAACGCTGTTGTTTTATTGGTTGCGCTGTTGTTTGTTTTTATTGTTTAGTTATTTATTTTTATATTTGCTTTCCTTCTTTTTTTATTGATCATTTCCAGATCATCCAGTGTTCTGCCTTATTTTGCCCTGATTTTCTTGATTGACGATTGCTGGTGTTGTGTATTTGCATCCACGCGCACGCGCGCGCGTGTGTGTTTTGCCTTGATGTTTGTTTAGGATTTGTTTTTGTTTGTTTTCCTTTTTTTCTGTTTTTGTTTCGTTTTGTTTATATTTTTTCTTTTATCTATCTTTTACTTGATTCAGTCATTGGACTGCGGCCGTACTGGAGTACTACCTTTAAGAGTTTAATCGAACTAATTGCCCCCAGTCAGACGGTTCTTATTCTATCGGTCACTTTTATCTAACCGCTAAGTTACAGGAGGTAAACAAACCATCACCAAACACGCATGTACATATTTATGTGTGTGTGTGTGTGTATTTCAGTCAACAAAATCCACTCACATGGTTTTGGTCTGCCCGGTGCTATAGCGGAAGATTCTTGCCTAAGGTGCCCTGAAGTGGGACAGAACCCGATACCACATGGTTGCAAAGCGAGCTTCTTAACCACACAGTCATGCTCGTTTATTTCTATTTTATTTTCTTTCGATGTTTTTTTACTCTTATTGGTTTCTTTCATAACAGATCTTATAGTTCAGTTTAAATATCAAGAAGGGTTGCTTGACACTTTTTTTTTTATAATTTATTCACTGTGTGTCTGTCTGCTGTTTGTTTATTGTCTTATTGATTATCATCATAATTACTACTATAACTTACTTGCTGCTGCTACTACTACTACTACTACTACTACTACTACTACTACTACTACTACTTGTAATTACTTGATTTACTGGACAAGGGCCGTTGTTAAAACACATAAATGTCACAAATTTTTTATTTAAGTAAGGACGCTAGGCGAAATGCCTTGCAGTATTTGCTTTGGTACTCTACGTTCAGAGATCAAATTCCGCCGATGTCATCTTTGCCTTTCATTACTGTGGGATCGATATCGACTAAAGTCCCTCTCCGCAGTGTTATCGGTTTTGTGCTTAAATCAGAAATCATTCTCATTTATCATTATCTCAAAGAAAGGCGATGAGCTGACAAAATCGTTAGCATGCCAAGCAAAAAGATTAGCGGCATTTCGTCCGCTTTTACTTTGTGAGTTCAAATTCCGCCGAGGTTGACTGTGGCTTTCATCCTTTCAGGGTCGAAAAATTAAGTACTAGTAAAACACTAGGGTCGATGTGATCGATTATCCCCCTCACCACAGAGTTCAGGCTTTGTGCCTCTAGTAGAAAGTATTATTATTATTCCAAATCTGCCATATACTAATTTAATTGGCAGGCATGTTATGCCGAGGTTTGGTGATAACAAGTCTCTTCAATTCTCAAGAATCTTTCTTAGAATGCTTGCAAAAATGTAGAATTGCACTTTTCTGCAGGTCAACTATGCGAGTTTTAATTGCAGCATCTTTGAGCCTCTGGACGCATTTTGGGTGTGGTGCCAAGTGCACCATTTACTACAGGAATAATTGTTATCTTATTCTTCCACAATCTCATCGTCTATTAGGTGGCTTGGTCCCGATTTCTCTCAATTTGTTTTTTTAATTCCTTCGGTACCACTCTATTACCAAATAGTAGTAGATCTTACGCTGTTTCTTTTATCATCTATAATCATATATGAGCGAGCTCCTTACTACAATAGTATGGTTAGTTTTTAAGGAGAAATCCCTAAAAATTCTTTCATTTTTATCCAACATCACAGCCTCTGGCTTGTGCTCAAACCTGTTTTCTTCCGCTTTGAATCCACACACACAACTAACATCCCATTGCACTATCTTCCCGATACCATCATGCCTGCATGTCTACTCTTTTTGTACTCGTATGCTGAATATACTTAAGAGATGGTTAATACTTTCGTCCCCTTCTCTACAAATTCGACCTTTACTCACTGATTGATTTTTTATCAAAATTTACCTTTATGAAATTCGTCTTACTGACTTGTTCCTGGACGGCTATAACTAGCGCTTCAGTTTCTTGTTTCAGGTCTCCATCTGTCAGCCACAGTTGACGTTCTTTGTTTCCCACGTCCTCTGTTTGGTGCTTGAATTGGTTTTACCATTCCAACTCTCTTTGTCGTTTTTTGAATTCTCCTTGCTACTATTATTTGTGTTGATGTTGTTGTTGTTGTTAATATTCATCAGTTGTCTTATTTTTATTACGTGCTTTCACTGCACTACCGAACACAACTCACTGTGCCTTGTGTATGTGCAGAGTTTTATTTTGATTTGATTTTAACTACATTGTAAGTGCCCTACGCTAGATGTGTACGGTGCCTAGTAGCACTGTTTTCTATATGTTATATAGATTCCTAAATTCTAGATTCTGATTTTGTATTTGTTCCCATATTTTTGGATCATTCTCAAAACATCCATTATTATTGGAATTGTTTCTGTTTTCAGTTTCCGCATTCGAGTTATCACTATTTCCAGATCTTTGAATAATGTTAAACTTCCGTTTCTATTAGAGATATATTTTCATCTGTCAGGACTAATATGTCAATGAGTTGACATTTCTTTTCCTAGTGATCCTCGACAACAATATCTCATTGATTATTTCTGACTGTATGTATTGACATATCTCTGAGTATGGTTGCTTCGCCATTCTCGGAGGCTTTTTCTAGTACATGCCTACACCTCCTCTTCTGTGTTGGCATTTCATTGTGTTGTCACAATTTCTGGTATATGTAAATCCCAAATCTGTCGTGTTTGTAGATGTATTTTTTCTTGGCTAAGGCTAAGCAACCAGGAGTAATGTAGTTAATTGTTTCTTTTCATCTCCACAAATTCAGCAATTACTGTATTCTGCTTCATTACTGGTTTTTCGTAGTTTCTGGAAAGAGGGTTTTGATGTTGTGTTGCAATCAAGGACCGTTCAGTTTTACGTTTCTCAGCTAATGTTGTAATTTTTACCTTGCTTACTTCCACCCATTTTTCAGATGTTGGCCGTGTAGGCGCTCTTCTTGCCATCATTTTATCATATTTTATAGTCTGAATTTTAGTTTAGGGTTTTAGCTGTTTTACGATCCCTGTTGCTTCTCCATCTTTTTTCCCCTAGCTTTCTGATATTGCAGTCTTTGATTTCTGTTTGTTGACTTCCTTAAAGACAGAAAAATTTCTTTTGGCGGGCGGGGGCGGGATAGTTGTTAATGTTTCGTGGCTATTTGTATTAATTTTAGTAGATATTTTTATAGTGCTACGCTAATATTTTCTAATTGTTTTCTACTTGCATAAAACCCCTACTACGTTGAAATAGACAGACATAAATTATATAGTCAACCCTCTCCTTGTATTGATTACAGACCCAGCTCTTGATGTTGGCATCATTTTTTCTTTTCCTTTTTTTTTTCATTATTTTTGTAATTATTTTTGACCAGACCTTGGTCATGTCCACTTAACATCAAACATCTTTTTATTTTTAACCTATACATTATTAAGTTTCACTTTTGACCTATTTCCTCTGCAGAGTCGTGTGAAATATTGGCCATAAAAAGATTTTTGCTTTTTTTATTTCATTATATTTTTATTTTTTATCTTTTGTTAATTTTTGAAATTTCCTTTTGGTTTTGTTTTTAGTTTTTCTCTAAGCATTTTTCTTGTTTTGGTCTTGTCTAAATACATAACTGTCTTCGGTGAAGTTAGCTTCTAGATTGTGCTTTATTATTTTCTTGTACAGTAAGAAAATTAAAGCATTTCAAAGGTGAGTCTTGGAAGGGATACGGCTATCTTGTATCCTTTTCTCTTTTCGGTCATTGGGCTGTGAGCATGCTGGAGCACTGGCTTGAAGGGTTTAGTCGAACAAATTGACCTCCATCACTTATATTTAAGACTTACTTATTCTATCTGTCTCTTTTACTGAACAGTTAGGTTTCGGTGACATAAACAAACCAGTACCGGTTTTTGAGTGGCGATTAGGGACAAATACCTGCTACACCTCCGTATTGCTGGGGTTTGTGCGGCATTGTGTTCTTTTTTTGTTGTTATTGGAGGAGTACAAACTCTTTCAGATATTGTATTGCGTCAATTTGCTTTGTTATAGGGTCTGGTTGTAGTTTTTTGTTGTATTAGTGTGTGTGCTGTAAGTTGTGTGCTTCTGTTGGGTGATCGGATTGCTGATGGCTGTTTATTTTATTGGATATTTGTTATATAGAGTGTGTCTGGTATTTGTGGATTGTTTTGTTTGGGTTGTACTATTGAATTGACAGTGTCTTGCATAAGATGTGGGCTGTTCCCAGCTGGGTTATTTTTGAGACAGTATGTAGTGCTGAAGGTCCAGGTGTTATTATTATTATTATATTATTATTATTATTATTATTATTATTATTATTGTTGTTGTTGTTGTTGTTGTTGTTGTTGTTGTTATTGTTATTGTTATTATTATTACTATTATTATTATTCATCGTCTAAGTTCAAATTCCACAGAGGTCGAATTTGCTTTTCATCCTTGCGGGGTCTGTAAAATAAATACTAGTCAAGTATTGAGGGCGACGTAGTCGACTAGCCTCTTCCCAAAAATCTCAGGACTTGTGCCTATAGTAGTAGTAGTAGTAGTAGTAGTAGTAGTAGTAGTAGTAGTAGTAGTAGTAGTAGTAGTAGTAGTAGTAGTAGTAGTAAGGACAGCAAGCTGACTGAATAGTTTGCGCATTGGATAAACTATTTAATATATTTCTCCTGGGCCTTTACTTTCTGAGCTCAAAACCACCGAGGTAGATTTCGTCTTTCACCCTTTCTAGAACGATAAAATAAAGTAATAGTCAATATAATTGACTAATCCTCTTACCTCAAAATTGCTGTCCTCGTTCCAAATTTTGAAACAATTATTTATAGCCATATCCCCTTCGAAACTCACCTTTCAAATAATTTGTTTGATATATTCTACAAACGGTTACACTATTTGTATATAGTCATAGACTGGCGATTCAGTTCATCCCCAGTCAGGTTCAGACACATGACATTGATAAAAAAAATATAATACTAAATGCGCCCTTTTAAAGCCTAGCCAGGCTCATGGGCCCGGTTTCCCGGTTTCTATGGCGTATGTGTTCCCCAGCTGGACGGAACGCCAGTCCATCGCAGCGTTACTCATTTTGCCAGCTGAGTGGACTGAAGCAACGTGAAATGATGTGTTTTGCTCAAGAACACAACGCGTCACCCGGTCCAGGGATCGAAACCACAATCTTACGATAATGATGCTGACACCCTAATCCCTAAGCCACGCGCCTCCACACATGACATTGATAGGCTACACAAATGGCGAAATATCAGCATCCATCGCTCCTGAATGGGATTGGAGGTGAATTGTCTCGCTTGTCTATGAACTTCAAGTGTTTATACACACAGAGCTCTCTACGCAGCGAACCGGTGAAAAACAAAACACATGCATTGATTATGTGCCGTCAATAATATACATACATACATACATACATACATACATACATACATACATACATACATGCATGCATGCATGCATGGATACATACATACATACATACATACATACATACATACATACATACATACATACATACATACATACATACATACATACATGAATACATATATCAATGTTAGTGTGTTAACTCCGAAAAGCTGTTAGCGCGAGTTGGTCCGCGCAAGCTTTTCAATTTATTCAACTTCCATTTCATTGAGGTGAAGCTGTAGTTTGTAACTAGAATGGTCAGTTAATAGATATTTGTGAACATTACTTTTCGTTGAGAATGTTATAGAAAAACGGACCCGCATATTAGAAGCATGTTTTGCCTTTTACGTGAGCCGTGTATGAGTTTGAGTCTTCATTGAACGACATTTCATGAATAATATATGGATTTCATGAATAATATATACATTTGTTTCAGAGAGCAAGTGGTGGAGAGAGCGAGGGTGAGAAATACTCAGCAATAGAAACAAAGGACAGAGTTTGGTAACAGCAACTACCGCTGCTGGCGTAGCAAGGTAAAGCACCGACGTCGTAGTTCAGTACTTGCAAATAATATAGATATCTGTAAAGCCATTTGAAGTAGCAACAGCTGTAAAGACATTTGTAGCAGTAACAACAATGTCATCAACAACAACAACAATAACAGCTACAAAAGGAACAACAATGACAAGACAACAACAACAAAATGAAAATGAATTCATAATTTGCCCGTGCAATAATTCAACGGACGTCGCATAAGCTCGAGGGCAAAACTATAGTTGTTAGAATATACATGTGCGATATCATATACTTTGCATAATAACACGGTGAATCAAGTTAGGGAAAGACGTCGAAGAAAAATTGCTTTTCTAAAGTACATTAATAGTTGAGACACAAACCCATCGTACCCTACTCCAGCGCTAATCGAGAAATGTCTGAAAAAAGATATGTTTTGCCGTTACTTATGTAACGGGATGCAGACAGCATACAATGGTGATAGACATTTGTGAATTCGAACAGTGGCTGCAACTACATGCCTACATTCTCGTCCCGGGAATTTGTGAGGATCACATTTTATATGGGATGACAGGTGACCAAAGTCAGACACGCACTAGCGTGTTACTCAACTAGGACTAGGTCACAGTGGTGGGGAACACGGAAAAATCATATGACTTAAAATGCAAACCCAACATATCCACAGATGAGAACAACATTCTTGTTGACGATTATGTAGAAAGACTGAGCTGCATGATAGGTGAAGGTGATATTTCCATTTATGGACACCCTCTATTATTGTCAAAGAAACAATTATGGATTGTTTTCGTGACAACGAGAATTCATTGAAGACGCAATCCAATTGGGAGCTCACGTAACAGGAAATATTAGATCCCTATTTTGTGGTTGCTTTCATGGAAAATCATCAACAAAAAATGTTGGTTGCATCCCCGGAGCCTTCTTGAATCGCTATATTGTTGTTTTAAAGTATATGAGAAGATACGGTTGGCTGGCGGTTAGAAGAAGAAACGCAAATGCTAAGTTACATTGGAGAATACAAGAACTGGTCGATTTCTCTCTCTCTCTCTCTCTCTCTCTCTCTATCTATCTATCTATCTATCTATCTATCTATCTCTCACTCTATCTATCTATCTATCTTTCTATCTCTCTCTCCCCCTTTCTCTCGTACTCTCTTTCTCTGCTTCTCTTTCTCTCTCAAGCTTTCTCTCCCTCCCTCCCTCTCTCTCTCTCTCTCTCTCTTCCTTTCTATTTATCTATCTTTCTCTCCCCAAAGCTGCTAAAAGGTGCTATCATCAGGCCCGACAACAAAACAACCACAGCATCAACAGTAGCCTCAGTAACAACAACAGTCACATCATCAGCCACGGCTACAATCACAACAACAACTAAAATCAAAACAACTACGAGAGCAGAAGCAACAGAATCAACAACCACAGGAAAAACAACTCACAGACAAACTTCTTAAGTATGTCGTTCTCCGAAAGAAAAGACAAGGAATTTACTAAATTTGTACAATGATAAAATATTACCGACAGGTGAGAACTTTCATTCGCTCGCCATCTAAAATACATTGAAATACTCTAGAGACATGAGGATAACACCAAAAATTTATCTCATTCTCAAATTATATTTCTTAAGTGCCATTGAAGTTTTTGCTTTTGATAGATTACTGAGAAAGAGCGTTTGAGGGAGGGTTGAAGTATTTCGAAAAATAACTTCACTCTTTAGTAATTATATCTGGTCTAATTAGCTTTGTGCTCCTTCTGAATCTAAACAGGTATGTTTCAGCTGAGGGGGACTTGGTGGTTGCTTAGCATATATATATATCGTGTTTAACACATATTTATATGACTTACACCTGTTTCTATCCGCTTTCAAGAGTCAGTATTTTTGCTAGTAGGTACATTGCTGATTGAGCCATATCTGTGGTTACATACGAACTCAGAAAGGACTGGACAGATAAATAGACGTGGTCAATTGTCTAGTTTACTGACTGTACTTAATATTGGTTTCAAATTTTGGCACAAGACCAGCAATTTCGGGGTGCCCAATGCCCAAATGGTACTTACTTTATCAACTCCGAAAGAATGAAGGGAAAAGTCGACTTCGGCGGAATTTGAACTCGGAACGTAAAGACAAACGAAATGCCGCGAAGCATTTTGCCCAGTGTGTTAACGATCCTGCCAGCTCGCCACCTTATTTCTTATTTCATTACTGCCCACATGGGGCAACACACAGAGAGAACAAACAAGAACAGACAAACGGATTAAGTCGATTATATCTACCTCAGTGCGTAACTGGTACTTATTTAATCGGCCCCGAAAGGATGAAAGGTAAAGTCGACCTATGCGGAATTTGAACTCAGAACATAGCGACAGACGAAATACTGCTCAGCATTTCTCCCGGCGTGCTAACGATTCTGCCAGCTCACCGCCTTAATCTGCATTTAATATCAACACTTTTTTTCCATTATTATATATTTATTTATTTATTTATTTATTTATTTATTTATTTGGAATTATTTATGACTATACATTAGTCCTCTACAACTAAGATCCGATCTCTTTCTACCTTTAGACTTAGCTTTTGAACTATTGTTGCCTTTCACTCTGGCTTACTACCTCACTTTCCTGGCTTACGAAATATTGTTCATGAAGTGGTTTTTGTTGCCATTAGACCATAGAGTAGTTTTTATCGTCATTACTTTCTATAGTATATTCTGAAATTCTGATAAGGTATTTTTGTTTGTTTGTTTCTTTCTTGTCTTTTTTTTCCGCTGTTTTATTAACGAAATAATTTATTTTTCGATACATTTAGTTTTGTTTTCTTGATGTTTAATTCTTAAGGCGGCTAGCTGGCAGACACATTAACACGCCGGGCGAAATGCTTAGCGATATTTCGTCTGCCGCTACGTTCTGAGTTTAAATTCCGCCGAGGTCGACTTTGCCTTTCATCCTTTCGGGGTCGATAAATTAAGTACCAGTTACGCACCGGGGCCGATGTAATCGACTTAATCCGGTTGTCTGTCCTTGTTTGTCCTCTCTGTGTTTAGCCCCCTGTGAGTAGTAAAGAAATAGGTATTTCGCCCGTTACTACGTTCTGAGTTCAAATTCCGCCAAGACGACTTTGCCTTTCCTCCTTTCGGAGTCAATGAAATAAGTACCAGTTAAGTATTGGAGTTGATATAATCAACTAGTCCCCTCCCCCAAATTTTCAGGCCTTGTACCTATAGTAGAAGGGATTATTACTCCAATAAAAATTCCCTCTGCTCGTATTTCAATATTTTTCAAGTTTTTCTCTTGTTAGTCTGTTCTAGTTTCCTATTTGTATTTGATTCCGTCCTTTCTGTATACATGGTAGATATATTTCATTGATTTCAACTTTGGAATGCTGGCTTCGGAAGGTTATAAGTAATTTCTTTCGGCTATTTTCTTTTCTTTTTGTCTAAGCTTCCAATTCAGTTTAACTTCTAGTTTATAAAGATATAACAGTTGCAGTTTATAAATTTATACCGATTTTTTGATTGCCGCTTATGGATGTATGTATGAATGTGCGGAAGAAGAAGAAGAAGAAGAAGAAGAAGAAGAAGAAGGAGGAGGAGGAGGAGGAGGAGGAGGAGGAGGAGGAGGAGGAGGAGGAAGAGGAGGAGGAGGAGGAGAAGGAGAAGAAGAAGAAGAAGAAGAAGAAAGAGCGAACGAGCGAGAGAGAAGGGAGAGAGCGAGAGAGAGAGAGAGAGGATAGACAACGAAGGTGACAGACAGAAAGTCAGTCAGACCGACAGACAAGCAAGAAACAGTGTGTGTATGCTTAAGCATTTAACTGTTGCTCCAGATGTATACTTACTCATTACACACACACACACATACACACACACACACACACACAATCAAGCCATGAATCTATATGACTGACAGTGTATGCGTACGTGTACATTCATATTGATGCATGCTTCAGTGCAGATATACGTATAAGTGCATGCGTGTGACTGCATAAGCTACAATACGTGTATTTATGTGCATGAGCTACAAACACGAATACACGCGCATTTAGACGCATGCGTATATAGCTATATATTTATATACTCATACTTATTATACGCATCAATATTAATACAACTAATAAATAATAAAGAGCTTAAACATTTTTATATCATTTATATCACATAATTTATTTTATATTTCCAGTAAACAGATTTTTTTCTATTTCGTTCTGTTGTTGTTGTTGTTGTTGTTGTTGTTGTTGTTGTTGTTGTTGTTGTTGTTGTTGTTGCTACTGCTGTTGCTGTTTTGTTGTTTTGTTGATAATTTCTCCTTAAATTCCTGCCAATGTTTTGTGGATGTATTTAAACTAAATATTTTTCCTTTCTGTAGACATTTTCAAAAGATTTCAAATACTTTGGAGATTGAAAACAATGCAAGCGCATCGTCTCGTATTAATATAATACGATTTCGCCATTGGCTGAATATAAATGACGACGACTACGATGACAATAATGATGAATATGATGAATGTGAAAAACGATGATAGTGATGATGAAGAAGGAGAGGATTGTGCTAGTGGCGGCGGTGATGATGAATGATAAGTAAAGGTAACGATGGCGGTGATGATGGTGGCGGTGGAGGGGGTGATAGTGGGGGATGGTGGGGATGATGATGATAACGACGATGACGGTAGTGGTGGTAGTGGTGGCGTTGATGGTGGTGGTGATGATGACGATGATGACGACGATGATGAATTATGATGAATGACTATAACGAAGAACAATAGCAATAGAAGTAGCAACAACAACAACATGAAAAAAAAGCAACAACAGCAACATTAATAAGATATAGAAGAAAAAACGAAAGTGAAAGTTGCATGACAACAACAACACCAAGGACATACATTTCGAAACACAAGCACAACAACAACAATATGTAAGACAACAGTGGAGGGGCGGGGAGAGAACAAGAGAAGCACAAGTGATTAAAACAAACGCAAGCCATATGACAAACTAAATCCTAAACTACCAAAAATTAATCCTACATACTCAGAGATTGAACAGTCGTTCGATTAAATGTCAATGTGTGTTTGTATATTTGTACATGTGTGTGTGCGCGCGTGCGTGTGTGTGCGCGCGTGCGTGTGTGTGTGTGTCTTTGATTTCTGTTTTTTTTTTATTTAATTATTTGAATTCTTCCCATAAAGAAAGATTTCGTTTCAGACAAAGAAACAAAAAGAAAACAAAAACAAAGTTACAGCGCTGGAATTTGTTTAACAACAACGACGGCCGTCACCTGCAAGCGAGTGTGGCTTGGTTGCGTGTGACATGCTTTCGCTAATTGTTTTTAAGCGTCTATGCAAAGACCACCGTTCGGCATCCTTTCGCCTTTAGAGCCATTGGAATATCGAGAATGTGATGGAGAGAGATAGGGATGGAGAGGTACAGAGATAGGGAGAGAGAGAAAGAGCGGAGAGAGAGGGAGAAAGGGAGAGAGATTGAGAAAGGGAGAGAGACTGAGAAAGGGAAGGAGAAGGAGAAAGGTAAGGAGAGAGAGAAAGAGAGGGAGAGGGAGAAAGGGTGGAAAATAGGAGATAGACGGCTATACCTAGATTCAGTTGATATTCGTTTACAGCTGATTAGACTGAATCAATGTGATATGAAGTGACTTGCTCAAGGATACAACATACAATACAGTTACTGATACTGGGATCGAAGCCTCGACTTACAATTGTGCGCCTAACACTTTAACCAATACACCACATGGAACATCGGCGAGAAGTTACGTGCTAAACTTTTGAAAATTTTTGCATAATTTTATTATTCACTTACAGATTGAACACGTACTGTGTGTATTAAATGTTTACATTCTTTGTCTGAAAACTTCAACTATCCAAGATTGCTACTAAACAAGGTGTACTAATAATTATTGATATAAATTAATCTAGCGACGCATTATATACCAGGACAACATATAAGCCTCAAGTTGGTTAGTGAATTAGATTAAACTTCTATCACAGCTAATGTGCCTCGGGATTGGTTATTTATATTACATTCTTACATCTACACATCGATAACTATTAAACGTTACATCTTACAAACTGCTTCAGACGTACACTATAATTCCATCCTTTTTAACTTTCCGTTTTCAGGTGTCATTAATACTCAGTTTAGATACAAAACTTACACAGATTATGAAAACAGGGGCCTTCCATAACATCTTGCATTGGAGATATTACAAACCTAGTTTCATTATTTACATTTGACGGATATTTGTCCTCATCTTGTTTGTTGATAACACGTTTCATCGGGTGTCTTGGGGAAATTTCGACCTGAGTTCACATTCCTAAGTTATTTTTCGATGTCGTCGTCGTTCAGGTCACTGCATGGAATCGAACTCGGAATCTTGGGGTTTGTAGCCCACGCTCTTAACCACTACGCCAGTGGTGTTCTCTGTCTATTATTTTAACTCCATCCCACAAATGGTCTCCATTTTTCCATACATGATCAGCTACAGCCGATTTATCACTATCTCCTCGTGTCACAGCTTTGTGATTTTCCTCTACCCTTATTTTGAGAGGGCGGCATGTTTCGCCTTTGTATAACCTACCGCAGCTGCATGGGATGGAATACACGCTCTACCTAGTTTCTTTCAAAAGTCTCAAGGCAGTCACTTTACATATCAAGTGTTGTACTATACCAGTGTCTTTTTAAGCTTGGGTATTATGAGCTCACAAAGGAGTGGTGAATATCAAATATAGGGGGGTTGTTTAGAAGTGTTGAAATAAAATATTTAAACTCGGTTCGATACTTATATTCTAAACACAATTTTGATTAAACATTTTTGTCAGGATTTGAAATACGAGTTAGACATTGTGTTTTCATGACCGATTCCAAAATTCAATGTAATCATAGTTTATAGGTTTTCACCTTCTTTAATAATTTCCATGAAAATATAACTAATCTGTTCAGTAACTCATGAAGCTATTTAAAAAGAGGCGCATGATTGATAGGGTATATAAGAAAGTATGAGTAATAAATCACTGAGAAAAATTAATTTCCTTTGGATTAAATATTTTTCTTTTTTTTTTTTTCAAGCATGCCAAGGTGGCTTCTGTGAAATGTCATTCCAGAAAAGTAGGATCCCTCGCTACAATAATTTGAGAGCCATTACTTTAGACCCTCCATCAATAATACATTACTGAAAACTTCAAACCTAGAACTCTAACCAGTCTCACTTCGATAAATTACATTCCAAAAACAAAGTCTATCCTTCAGGGCTCGTAAAAAATTCAAGGCTAATGGCTGATTGACATACCATAAATCTTATAGCTCTATATAAAATTATAAAATTCCAGTCCAGAGCAGTGAGCGGAAGTGGTACTTGTTCGGGTTCTTTATGGTCTAATTCCAACATCTGAGACGACATTAACTCTAATTTCTACCGATTCTTGTCATTTCCTTGAACAGTATTGGTGACGAGAAGGTAGACTTGTACGTTTGACAATTTCAGGTCTGCCATAAGAGAAACCTTGCCCAGGTTTGTACCTTGAAAACGGACTTGTCATTTCAGAGCCATGGTTTCGCACAACATATAGATGAGCTGAATAAAGCTTATGTACTCTATTAGAATATTGCTCAACTATAAGGGACGATGCTGCTTCCAAACATGTAAAAATCCTTCACTGCATAAGAATGGTTATTCAGCAGTAGATAGGAAAGAATTACTCGTTAATGCACTCTACCAACTGGCTCACAGATGCCCTGTACCTTTTCTCCTATTCTTTTATTACTACTATAATAGCCTCCGCTCTTCTAAACTAACAACTAGCATACCTTCTCCACTGAAGTCTGTTCGATGTGCCGCCCTTCTTTTCTGTCTACTGAAATGTCTCTACAAAACCTTTAAACTCAAACCTCACTCTCTACAACTGGACCTCTTAAGAATCACCGTTCTACGCCTTTGCTTTCCAGAGGTACCAACTTCCTGAAGTTAGAGTTAAACATGGTCGGTCTGTTACAGTTTGAAATGGTCGTGGAGATGATCGTTCTCTAAGAAATAAAACAAACTGAATGCAACAACAACATATGTAAACAGACATACTTTGTTTTTTAGAAGAGTCGAAATCATATCGTATTATACAAACAAGAAGGTAATATTTCGGACGCAGTATAACCGTGAAAAAGGCTTATAAGGGTAATAGTATCCGGTCTTTCTGATGTTTTTACCACTATACAATGTTCGAAATATTACCTTCTTGTCTGTATAATACAAAACAAATTGAATATATAGGGACCACCAACTGTCAAATTTCACTGTGCATCTCTACATGTGTGTGGAGGCCTGAGCAAGACATTTTTATACGACTGACAATTACCTATACAGGCAAGTC
>NC_042998.1:145237559-145257559 GCF_006345805.1 Octopus sinensis | reverse complement strand
TATCTTTCTGTATATGTCTCCCTCTCTCAATATCCTTTCGGCTCGCTATATCTCTCTCCCTATCTCTCACTGTCTCATTCACTCTCTTTTTCTCTCTCTCTCTCTTTTTCTCTTTATCTCTCTTTCACTCTCTTTCTCACTCTCTCTTTCTCTCTATCTCTCTGTCACTCTCTTCTCTTCCTCTTTACTTCCGCTATACAATTTCCTAATACTAATTTCTTTTCTTATTTACCATTGTTCGTTTCTATTCTGTCTCCTTTTTTTCCTCCCACCGTCTTTCTTTTTGTCCCCGTCTCTTTCTCCTCCTCCCTCTCTCTCTCCTCTCCCTCTGCCTCTCTCTCTCTCTCTCTCTCTCTCTCTCACTCTCTATCTCTGTCTATCTATCTATCAATCTACCTATCTGTCTATCTATTTATTTGCCTTTCTCTCTTAATACCTTTTCTTTCATCTTCCGCATTTTACATTCAAAATTGCCTTTCTTAATCCCTACCCCTACCATATTTTTCTTCCCTGCAATCTTTCTCTTTTCATTTATTAAGTTTCATTAAGGTCTCCTCTACCATATCACTTCCAACCCCATATATTTTCTGCACAGTAAATGGGAGGAAAAAAATCAATTTCTTGAAGAAATAATTTCAATACATACGTGTGAAGATAAGAATCTTTCCTATTACGGCGGCGGAAACTTACTCATTATATGTTGGTTGTAAAATACATACATACTGGCATTCAGATATATGTATACGTACATATACACACATATATATATATATAATACATATATATATATATATATATATATATATATATATATATATATATATATATATATATATATATTATATATGTAAATATACATATATGCACACATGTATGTATGTATACACCACACATATATGTATATTATATATATATATATATATGCACATGGCATCCGGTGGTTGGCATGTTTCTTTTAATGGCAGTGCCCCAGTATGGCCACAGCTCTTGAGCTGAAACTAAGTTAAAAAATTATATATATATATATATATATTATATATATATATATATATATTCATATACATTGTATGTGTGTGTATATGCATATTTGTATGTGGACGCGTGTTAATATACAAATATATACAACAGGATTTTGAAACAAAATTTGAAGAGTTTTTTCTCTCAGTGTTTGATATTTTTATCTTCAGCCCATCAAGATTTAAATACTATTTACCATCCTGCCATGGTACTATTTTTCTCTCAAGGTCTGGGGGCTTTCATATTTGTTTTTATCGTTTTTGCTTTGCTTCTCTTTGTTTGTTGTGTTCTCTCGTGGCCATTTTGGTATTTACGTATAACTTGAGAATCCATCTTATTTGTGTGTTCATGTTTAAAATAGAGATATTCTCAAAGGATTGTATTGAACGATTTATCTTCCAAGACAACTGTTGCTTTTGATTTTTCCTATTCGTTGTTAATCTTGTTGTTGGGATGGGGGTGATGGTAGTGGTGGTGAGATTTGTTAGTGGTATTTTTGTAATGCAGTAACTCTCTTTACTCGCCTTGAACGCCGCTCAATCTGTGTTCTGACCAGGGATATATGACTATAGTTCGACAAATGGGTGATACTACTTTTACCAAACGATACGCTACTATTTCACTAGTGTCCTATTAAATATTATAACAATCATTAACTAGCTAGATTTGTACCGAACAACAGGCAATCTATATAAACATGTGTGTGTGTGTGTGTGTGTTTATGCAGGTGTATAATAGATAGATAGACAGACAGACAGATAGACAGGCAGACAGACAGACAGACAGACAGACAGATAGATAGACAGACAGACAGATAGATAGATAGATAGATAGATAGATAGATAGATAGATAGATAGATAGATAGATAGATAGATAGATAGATAGATAGATAGATAGATAGATAGATAGATAGATAGATAGATAGATAGATAGATAAATCGATGCATGCAACAAAACTTTCATGAACTAGAAAGCCGTAAACAAGTATTACCCTTACTAGAATTAGAATCGTTGTGAAGAGTTACACAATATCAATGTATAATATATTCACCAAAATCCTCATAAACAAGTTCAACCCTATGAGATCTAGAATTTCAATGAAGGACAACTTAGAACTATGGGAACACAGGACACGATTCAAATTCAACAAGAACATCAAACGTATACATCCATCACCAGCTGCTTAATAGATATCATTATCGTTTCGGGACTGGGTAGCGTCAACAGTGTTGAAAACAAAAACGATGTCTGGGAATTAGTAGACAAGCAAAAGCGAACCGTTAGCGTCTACACCTGTTTATTGTTACAAATACAAATATCTATATATATATGGCTACGAAGGAAAGAAATTAAAAAAGTAAAATATAGAAAACCTAAAAACATTCTCAAAATGGATATTGCAATCCCCAGAATTATAGAATTTAAAACAAAATACCGAACAAAATAGAATAAAAAAAAATTATTCAGCATAGTCGAAAACACTCGTTACCAATACATAACACGAAGAATAATAATAACTTAAGTAATTACCAAACTAGAACTGTAGACATTTAGATTAATTAAAGAACGCGAACCGATGGGCATTTAGAACACAGACACGAAAACACGAACCAAACGTCAACTAGCATCAGGCTTCAATCGTCTTAAAACAACGCAACATGGGAATAAACCAGTATAAAACAATGAAATCTAAACCTTAAGTATCGAAAATATACCTAAATGAATATCGCACCTCAAAACATATAAAAGATATATAATTGATTAGAACATCAAAATCTTAACGAAAATTTTCACAGACATACTTAAAGCACAATTAAAACGATCTAAACAACCTGAATAAGACATCGCTTTAACTATCAGACATTACTTGCCTACCCTGAGGGGAATCAATCAATATAGACTTATAACTATTAGATATAAACTTCAATTGTAGAAAATACATTGAAACCAATATTTTCACCTAAAAGACATATATGCTTGTATAATCTAAAATTGACGAAAAATCAAATCGTAACGAAAATATTCATTATATAAAAAAAAACATCACGTGCTGCAAATAAATTATCAAAAGCACAAATTTATCTCTTTACTTAAAACAGATACAGCCAAAAGATCATTGGTAATCTATGAGCGGAAGTTAATAAATGCTCTCTAACGGAAATAACGTTGTACCCAATAATACACAATAATGTATAGCAACCTACTCACAAGCTACAAAACAACGACATTGCATTGAACATTAATGAAAACTAATTATTCCGCAGATTTATGCTATAACTAGAAATTGCTCCAAACTTTCTCGAAATTTCACTGTCTCGCTAGCAGCAATTAAAACGTTTAAGTAACATTTTCTTATCAGAGGGGTTTCACAAATAAGAAATTTATTTCATTTAATTTCATTACAAGGCAATAAATATTTTTCGTTTGAAAATTGGTATTATTTCTTCCTTCGGTATCAGCACCAAGAAATTTTATAAAAGTTGAATTATAATTATTCAACGTATGCAATATTTCCTGATGTTACACATGATGGCGAATATATACTTCCAAACCTCCCCGTCATTTGATCGGTAACACACTTAGTATACATACATACGCGCACGCACACACACATATATATATATATATATATATATATATAATATATATATATATATATATATATATATATATATATATATATAGTATATATAAAGTTTGATATTAAATTTTTGTGTTTCAGATACTCTGTTGATGGAAGGGAACTGATTCACTGAACCCCTATAAAATGAGGATGAAGCATTCCTCAAGCGAGTTTCTTTTAGTGACGAGGCGACTTTTCCTGTTTCAGGGAAATTAAACAGACACAATGTGAGAATCTGGGGATCAGAACACCCCTATGTGACTAGGGAGCTTCAACGGGATAGTCCAAAAGTGAATGTGTGGTGTGGAATCATGTGCAATCGAATAATTGGTCCATTTTTCTTCAATGAGGCAACAGTTACTGCAGATGTTTACCTCTACCTTCTGACCGAATATGTGGCACCACAACTGATTGATTTACAACCATCATTTCCAGAAAGATGGTGCACCACTACATTGGGGACGGCATATTCATCAGTTCCTCAATCAAACATTTTCAGACCGATGGATTGGAAGGGATGGGCCAATTCCATGGCCACCGCGTTCGCCAGATATCATTCCCTTGGACTTCTTTTTATGGGGTTATGTAAAAGATATCGTGTATCAAACAAAGATACAGAACATTGCTGACTTGAAGCAAAGGATTCGTAATGCCATTGCCACCGTTGATGAGGCTATCCTACAGCGAACATGGCAAGAAATCGAGTACCGTCTTGATGTGCTCCGTACAACTAATGGTGCCTATATTGAGGTCTATTAAATAACAGTTAAAAAAACTTTAATAAACAATTATTACAATAAAACAAATCTGGTTATTATATCTTGTCAACAGCCTTTGTAATAAAATTTTAAAATTATAAGGAGACTTTATGGACACCCTGTATGTGTATATATATATATATATATATATATATATATATATAGATATATATATATATATATATATATATATATATAACGTCAGCCTGAAGACGACATCAAAGAAAATATTTCATTGTTTATATACATGTACAAAAACTCTTGAAATTTTCCAGAGATATGAACTAAACTAAAATGAGGTCGATTAAATTAACATATCTTTTCTGAAAATGAGTGGTCCTTATATTATTTTGTTACAACTCATTATCTCATTAAAAAATCTTAAACATAGGTGGATGTGGTTTGGGTAATGTTATATTCTAATTGAAGTGAACTCTTTGCCGATTATTGTTATTATCATTATTGATCCTCTGCAGTAGTTGCTAGGCAACCCAATTTTATAAACCGCCCTTTTTAAAACACTGTATAAATTTTGGACGCCTACCAACCAAACACAATCATTCTTTTAAAATTAACAAATCAAATGATATTTATTAAAGTTTAACTGAATGTCTAATTAATTATTCATTAAAGTTTAATGACTAAAATTTTAACTTCTCAAAACCTTTACGAAGACACGAGAGAAATAGAACTGCTTCCTTTCAATGAGTATCACTTGACACACAAACGTGGGGTTACATCATGTAAAAGTTGCTGTTATAAAGTGATTTCTCTCACTTTAATGTTTTATTGCAAGAGCCAAAATATTTGGAGAAGATTTCGTTAATATGAGGTGTATGTCTTCTCTTCCCGTAATACTGTGACAATTTTGTGTTTTTAAACACAGTACGTCCGTAAGGGATATTGTCCCCGGGCAAATACCGCGGTTAAGTTACCTTCCGCGATGTATCTGCATTAAGTATAATACATAAATGGTTTTTGTTTATTCACATGACTTATACTTTGCTTCTACGTTATTATTGGTTTCAGTATCGCGTAATAACAAAAGAAAGTCTTCAACTGACTTGGAATCCGTTGCCTGACACTCGTCAATGAAAGGATCAAAGACACAGTCAATTACATCCATGTAAATAATGTTCAGAAATTGTGATTCCAAGTTGTCTGAAGCAAATTTCAAATTCCAAAATATATACATCACTGCCGGGTATGGGAAATAATGTAAATTTTTGTATAGGAGATGGCGGCGATAAAGTTTCATTTTCTCTCACATGCTCTTCCTATAGTTTAATCTCATTAAAATCTGATAAAATTTGCAATGAACAAAGTATTAATTTTTGACTTTTTAAAATAACTTCCCATGAATTCTGAAAAAATTTTCGTACACTGTCAAATAATTCCACATGACAGAGAGTTGTCGTTGGAAAACTATCGTGCTTCTCTAGGAAGGAGTAATTTGCCAAGTTCTTCGTTTTCAGTACATCGGGTCCGAGGTTCCTCGGGGATAGAATATGGAAAATTCCAGAAAAGAAATGTCAAAAGACTAAAAGTTGTAATAGTGTTATTGCTAGATACAAAAACAGATTTTCTTTAATCGCTCTCTGTCTACCCCTTTCTCTCTCTCTCCTCTCTCTCTCTCTCTCTCTCTCTCACACACACACCACACACACACACACACACACACACACACACACAAACATACACACACTTTCTCATTGTTCAAACTAAAACAGTAGCGGATAGACAATATGTTTTGAAAAAAGTTATTAAAATCCTTCATTTAACAAAAACCGTGCTCTCGAAAAGTTTGCGATTTCGAATACCAACAAAGTTACAAAACAATTTATCATTTACTTTTGTCACAGTTGCCGAAATATTCAATAAGATTTTGCTGATCTATTGATTTTATTGATTATTTTCACTGTAATCTTCATCAATTGATCCAGATCTAGACTGAGGTGTTTTGCGAAGAAATTATGTTAAGAATCACAATGGTATTTGGAACATCTTTTTTAAAATATGACACGAAACCCTGAAATCGATCAGTCATATTGGAAGTTCCACTGGTTGCGCAACAAATAACGTTATTAATAGGAATATTGTTTCATGTGAAAATAAAGCTTTTGGAGACACTGTCTACGGTTTGTTGTTTTTGGCAAT
The DNA here is from genome assembly GCF_006345805.1 of Octopus sinensis. Classification (NCBI taxonomy): domain Eukaryota; kingdom Metazoa; phylum Mollusca; class Cephalopoda; order Octopoda; family Octopodidae; genus Octopus; species Octopus sinensis. The sequence goes on along the minus strand of NC_042998.1, from coordinate 145,251,003 downwards.
CTGCCCTGATATATTTATTGTACGACGCTACAAGAACATTAAAAACAGATTAGTTGACGTTGGCAAACAGCGTCGTAAGTGTGTTTCTTTTAACAAATATTTCTTTCAGGTCTTCAAATATTGACTTCAATTTTTGGCTCAAGGTCAGTAATTTCAGGGGAAGGGCAAGTCGATTACATCGACCCCAGTACTAAGCTGGTACTTATTTTATCGATCCCGAAAGGATAAAAGGTAAAGTCGACCTCGGCGGAATTTGAACTCAGAACGTGAAGACGGAAGAAATGCCACTAAGCAAATCCCTATATATGCTTAATGGCATTTCGTCTGGCGTGCTAGGGATTTTTCTTGTTTTGTTTTTTTTGTCACTAACAAAGACCAAGCGTCCATCTCAGCCAGTCAAATGCACACTACTTTTATGTAGTCAGAAGGAAATACATTTCCTTGGTCACCATTTTAACTTGTATTTTCTTATTAACTACTCACCAGAAAAATTTCAGTGTGGAAGTTACAAGAGTTAATTTTATCTTATTATGACTAATCCACGTTTTGAAAGTTCTGGCAAGTTAACTAAAAAGAAAGACACAAACGAAACACAAACTAAGATAGACTCTGACATATAACCACGGACAAATACATATCAAATGTAGTTTAAGAGATGGTTGTAGTACTGTTGTTGATTGTTGTTGTGGTTGCTGCTACTACTGCTGCTGCTGTTGCTGCTGCTTGTTGTTGTTGCTTGCTGCTGTTGCTTTTGCCGTTTATTATTACTGCTGTTTTTACTATTGTTGCTATTGTCGTTGTTGTTGTGGTGGTGGTTTGTGGTTGTTCCTGTTACTTTCGTTGCGGTGGTTGTCGATGCTGTTACTTTTGCTTGTTGGGGTTGCTACTGTTGTAGCTGTTCTTGCAGTTGTTTTGTTGCTATAATCAATGAATGACCCTTTTACATGGCCTCCAAGGCTAATGCGTGGGCAGAATAAAGGTACTGTCAAGCCAGAAACCTGACCTGAATGCTTACAACAGAGTAGATCCCAGTAAAAGCACCCTATGTATCAAGTAATGCTAATGTTAAATTGTGCGGTGAATTAAGTTTGCTACCCAAGCAGGCCATTGCGGGATTGAACTCAGAATTCAATGAATCAATTGAGCATGATTTAAACACAGCTTGCAGAGAGTCGGAACAAATACCGCAGGGTATTTCATCCGACGCTCTAACGACTCAACCTCTCGTACTCGTAGTCATATTCCTGTTCGTCATCGTTATCGCGCTCGCCCTCGTAGTCGTGTTCCAGATTGAGCTCGTCTTCGTTGTGAAAATAGAAGGAAAAGGTTTCGAGTATTGAAAGGATCACGGTAACGACTCATTTACCTATGACCCTACGGTGCTTACCAAGAGTGCAAATACAGCAACACTCAGAGTGAAGTAGAAACAGAGGAAGCATCATCGAAGCGAAATCCAAATTTAAAACGGAAGTTTGTATACCGTCCACCGTTCATGCTATCTGTTTCATATAGACTGAAACAAGGCAGCGAGCTAGCAGAATCGTTAACACGCCGGACGAAATGCTTAGCGATATTACGTCCATCTTTACTACATTTGCAGTTCAAATTACAAGGTCGACTTTGTCTCTCATCCTTTCGGGGTCGATAAAATAAGTAACTGCTGAGCACTGGGATCGATGAAATCGACTTGCCTCCTCCTCTGAAATTGCTGGCCTTGTGCCAAATTTTGAAACAAATATAGGGTGGAACAAAAAACTCAGATTCTCTATTCTTGATAAAGTACACAACGTGCACCAGTTCAAACCATAATAGTAACTAAACCAAAATGAGGCTAAAACATTAGCAAGATGAAAGTTCAATTGCTCTCAACCTAACTTCACTAGTGCTACATCAATGGCCGTCTAAAATATAGGAGGACTTTTTTCTGTTGCACCCTGTATCTTGTCCATTTTCAACAGCAAAACATCTAGGATTGTATCAATATTAATTGTTTTGATAAAATAGCTGTGATGGTAGTTAAAGAAGCCGTTGAAAATTGGTGATAAAGAACTGTTAGAAGCATTTCTAATTAGCACCATTAGTAAAATCATTAGAAGAACTAAATGTTTTCTGCCGGCAAAGCTTGTTATATTTGTTCATCAGATGTTCAAAGGAATTTACAACTTTGGTTGTTTTGCTTTTATTGTTTTCGTTGTCGTTGTTGTTGTCATTGTTGTTGTTGCTGCTGTTGTTTTAGGTTTCTGAAGAGATTTCGATTTTTTCTTCGTTTTTTTTTTTTTTTCAGTTGGGTTGGGTTGGAATTTTTGTCTTCTCTTATTTTTTAAATATCAACGAATTTAGTCCTAGTTACAACACTCACACCAATACCATCACCAACATCAACACAAATACCATCACATCAAGAACACTACCACCAACAACACCAACATCACAAACGAAACTAACACTAACGTCACTACCCTCCAACTCCACCACCAACACCAACAACGCAACTAGCCAACACTACCACGAACAACATCACCCCAACATCACTCACACCATCAACAATAACGCCACCAACAACAGCAACAATACCATTACCATCGACATTCACCTACCCAATTAAGGACTTGCAATCAATCTATTTTGTTCTGATTGGCGAAGCCAATAGTGGGCAGTGGGTAGGGTGATAGTTTCGGTTGATGACAGTGTTTTTGTAGTCGTGATGCCTTCCCGAAAATATCAATGAATTTAGTTTGGACTGAGTTGTGTTCCCTACAACCCCACAACTACTACACCTTATCATTATCACCACTCACCTACCTCTATATTATAAGCCAGCAGCCACCTTATTTTGTCTTTAGGTCTTCGTAAATCTGATTTCACCCGCAATATACAATCTTTTAATTATTGCCGAGAGAGGGAAAGAAAGTGAGAAAGAGTGTGTATGTGTGTGTGTTGTGTGTGCGTGGGGAGTTGAATCACATAGTCTTTGTTACACAGTCTTTGTTACACAGTCGTTGTTATACATAGTCTTTGTTACACATGTACGTCACTCTACAACACTACTATAACACCGTTTACAATAAAATCTACCGTGTCTTCTGTCCTGTTCAGACACAAAAGAAAATGCGTACACAGAAAAATAACATCAATATCAAAAGCTAATTAACTTTAATGACCGCGTTCGATCCGTCACCAGAGATAAAAAGAACCGAAACTGTCGTACCCGGATCGAATATACTTCGTTTACTTTCACTGTTGCTTCCACACAGTGACGTAACGTGGATGGGCCACAGAGATGGTTCAAAATTCGTAGGGGTGCAAAGACATAGCAATATCAAATAAAAAATTAAGCACCCTGTAGGCAATGTCTGCCTTCTCCCGTTTGCTGAACAACTACCATGATATGCTACCGTCATTGTTACCACTAGAGGTGGTAACTATGATGCAGAAACTTCTAGAACCAAATGAGAAAAATCTTCAAACCAATAAGGTAACTTTTAAGCCAATGATACAGCTCCTATGTAGTCGCTCATTCTGCTTGAAATAGTAGTTACTTGCCCTTCACATCTCAAAGAAATGTTTTATGGACTATGGTATAATGTATCTTATGTTGATTACGAAGTCTAAACTTTACGGTAACTTCTGTTGTTATTTTGATATTTTTCTGGTTAAGCATTCATCATTTTGTGCTGCCAAAAATCAGAGCTAACGTTTGTTTCTGCCTTTAATGTAGAGCTTTATCGAATCTATTATCTTCTGCAGGTTTTAGTCATTGGACTGCGACCATGCTAAGGCTCCGCTTTGAAGTGTTTACTCGAACAAATCGACCTCAGTACTTATATTTTTTTAAGTCTGGTATTTATTCTATCGATCTCTTTTGCTGAACCGCTAGATTCCAGGGTCGTAAACAAGTAACCAAACCAACATCGGTTGTCAAACAGGTGTCATACTATATGTATGACGAACACACACACCACATATATATATAGTATATAATATATATATATATTATATATATATAATATATATATATTCACGACGGGCTTCAACTCAGTTTTCACCCCTCACAAGGCACTGGTCGGCCTAGGGCTATAGTAGGTGACACTTGCTCAAGGTACCATGCAGTGGGATTGAATTTTCATGCTGCCTTTCTCTCTCTCTCCCTCTTTCTCTTTCTCCCCCTCTCTCTCTCCCTCTCTCTCTCCCTCTCTCTCCAGCCATACATCATTGGTACGTTTTCCACTCTATTCTAAATCTATCCTTTCGCCTTTTCTGTTGTTTTGTCCTTATCTATACACTCTCCTTCCACATATTAATCGTCAAATAAATTTGTTCATTTCTTTTCTACTTGGCACTCCTTCGTCATTTGTCTGAAAAGGGAGTCAAGTTTTATTCAAATTTCAAAAACAATAAAGAAAGTTGTTGAGGAAAAATAGAAGTACAAAAAAAAACATAAAACCTTACAATAAAAAATATTTTCGTGTTAACACTGGAAAGGATTCAAATAGACGATGGGTGGGGGGACGAACGAATATATCTGACAACGCAGTCGTTAACTTTGTCTCTACATTATTGTATTCTTATCCATAGACAAAACAAATTTTTTATACTGATTTATGACTATAATCAGTTTATCTTTGCTTACTTAAGCCTAAGTATCTATGTATGTTTTTCTAGATAAACTGGTTACTTTATAATAATTTTCAATTAGTCTCAGCTTCTCTTCTTCTTATACGCAGGGTAGGTGTATACTGTATTCTAACATCTACATTAACTTACAAAAGAAGCGATTGGAATACTTTCTTATCTAATTTATTTAGTTCGCTTAACTTCAAATCTATTAAAACTAATTTATGACTGGCTTTCCTATTTTATTTATCCCTATAATCTTATTCTTGGCACTGAATTCGGTATATAATATTAATCTGACTCTTCTGCAGCACACTTCTCCAATGTTTTCATTAATTTATTTCTCTATATTGCATCTAACCAGTTTCAGCCACTCCTCATCGTATGCACGAGTGATTAGGTTTCACTTATTAAATTTCTAAAACAAAATATCACTTTCTTTTTTTTTTGGTTCTACATAATTTACCTAGTTTCCGAGTAGCTTACATAGCAGCAACTATGTTATGTGTGGATAAGTGGGGAAAAAAAGGTATATGATTAAAATTGTGTACATCTATATTTAACACGTTTGTGTACACTCAAACGTGCAAAGATCTTCGCTGCAGTAACTGTAAAGGAAGATAAAATCTCCTTAGAGACAATATGTGTGAAAACACACAGAGCTATATTACGAATGATATCATCGACACGTGTTTCTGAGTTGATACGTTTCATCATGTAGAGACGTCGAATCCGCCGTTCATAGCTCACTAAGAACTATCGTTCTTATATGTAGACAGCAAGTACATTTTCTGGTGTACGAAAAACTTTTTGTTGTTGTATAGAGGCGAAAAGTCTTTACTAGTTTTTTTTTCTTTTTCTATAGCCCTATAGTAAATATTTTATAATACTGTTCTACTTTCAAAAAGCTTCAACCTCCGTGTGTGATGTGCTTTATATGTAACCTTTAATCTCCTAATATTTCTCTCTTTCTTTGCAAGAGAAAATATTAACTATCTATCTGTATCTCTCGCCACTCTCTCTCTCTCTCTCTCTCTCTCCTCTCTCTCTCTCTCTCTCTCTCTCTCTCTCCCTCTTTCTTTCTTTCTTTCTTTCTTAAGCTCCATAGAACAGAAAGCCCTCAAGCGGCTCTCACTACCACTTACCATCCAGCTTTCTGTCTTACACCACCACTATAATCACTTTCGTTCGCTTAACTTCAAATCTATTGAAACTAATTTATGACTGACTTTTCTGTTGTATTTATTCCTATAATCTTATTCTTGGCACTAAATTCGGTATATAATGTTAATCTAGCTCCAGAATAGAATCCATTTAAATCCATGCTGACCCCCTCCAGATTACCTCCCGTTATTCGTCACCTCTGCGCCTACCACCACCACCTCTATATTACAGTACAACAATGACAATGACCCACCAGCCAGTGTCATTTTCAGTATTTCTGTCATTTTTGTATTACACAGAACTACATGCTGTGGTAAAAGCAAAGTCTGTCAAAAGAGGAGAGGTTCAAAAAGGGTTATTTCGCATAGGTTACAGTTTCTAAAGCGGCCTCACTGCTGTATTCACCTTATAATCCAGATATTTGTAGCGACAGGTGACAATTTGCTTTGTTTCTCCAGTTTGTTACGTGTCTTATTTGGACCAATCTGAACCCAGCAACCAGGTAGCCATTTTGACTTTAAAAGGCGAAAATCAAACAATCACTGTTTTTTCACAGAACCGTTTGAGGTATCGACGCAATACGCTTGCCTATCTCTCTTCTAAGGCACATATATGTTGGAGAAATATCTTAACGAATTAACGTTTCCATTAGTTTAGATGTGTGTGTGTATTAGATTCCTTTGCTTAGTTTTGTGCTGCAATGTTGCATAACACATGGCATGAGATTAATCGGAAATATATAATCGGTTAATAATCATTTAGAATTTTCAAAATAGTTTTATTAACCGAGTAAGCGATTTTCATAAAGCTAAAACTTTTATATGTCAAAGCAAATTTTAAAAAAGAAACTTTCTTTGTAATATTTATTCCATGTAAAAAAATTTTTCTTGTTTTATAATATACGATTGTACAACAAAAATAAACGGAAAGGGGAACTTGTTTATATTTTCGTGTATTGAAATTAAAACAATTACAGCATTGAAGGTACATGTTAGTCATTCGAAAACAGCTAATGACATCCACGTCACTTAACTATTTGTTATTTGCTTTCAAAATGACAATTGCTTGGTATCAGAGACCAGGTTGCAGTTAGTGAAAGGAAAATTTTGACACCAAATAATTTTTTTTGTGTGTTCTTGAACGGCTATGTGTCTTCCACATTGCAATCGTTTTATTTATATTTTGTTTTGCAAGTGACCATTCCCATGTTTATGAAGAGGAAATTTGAAAGCGGAGCAAGGAAGGGACGAAAAAAACTATTAAATAATTCTCTAATACAAGTTATTAGGTAATTCACGTGAGTAGGAAGAGCAGAAAGACATCAATGTTTCTGTTGTGACTTAGCTTCACACAAGAATCATTGTTAAAACTAATACTGACCAAATGCAATATTTCGCCAAATTAAATGGTTTTGAAACCCCAAATGATTTTCCTCCAGATGCTGAGAATCATTTTTCTGATCCAAAAGATCTTCAAAATCGTAAAATTTATTAAATAGTATGGATATGATGGAATGTTGTACTGTGTACCTTGAATCCTTTTTTAGTAAAATTAGCTGTTCAATAATCTCAGATTATCCAAGAGGGAAAGTTAGTTGAAACAGGGCGAAGCTGGAAGCTCGAATACCGTCAAATGAAAATCAGTCACTAAGGCAACGTCAACTGAATACCTATCATTTAATCGTTTTCGATACCACTCTAAATTTTTCACACAAAGAACAGTCAACTATATTCGATATCTAAAAATTATAGATATTTCAAAATATTCAATTGAAGTAAAGTTGAGTTTATTTAAGAATTTCACAAAGAAAATTGAAAATATTGACTGCTCTAAAAGGTTTTAAGTTCGAGTTTCAAGCTTGCATTGCATCCACTTTTCATAATGGATCAAATATGTGTTGAAGGTATGAAAGAGTATAAACAGGATGTTAATCCAAACTTCGGAGGCTCTAGTCACAAGGTTCTAGTCGGCCTGAGGCTATAGGAGAAGACACTTACCCGAGCAGTGAGACTGAACCAGAAACTATGTGGTTGGAAAGCAAGCTTCTTATCACAAAATCACTCCTGCACCTAGATATAAAATTTACTTTAATGATTTTAAAAGTTAGACAAATCAGAAACTGGTAAATAGCAACTGGCCGTGAGAACGGTCCATACAAAAAGGATGGGTAGCTTGGGAAACAGGAATGTGATATGGTGCCTTCTACGAGTAAAAGGAAAACAAGGTTGAGAAAAAGACAGACAGAGAGAGGAGGAGAGAGAGATGACAGAGAGAGAGAGAGAGATGTGAGAGAGAGAAATGAAAGAGTGAAATGTGTATGAGAGAGAGAGGAAGGGTCATAAAATGATAAAATTGTACCAAAAGCATTGCCTTATTGCATTGGACACTGAATAACATGCTGGTCCGTAACCCAATCACTGCATCTTTTAATTGATCAATTGAGGGTTTAGAAAAAGACACCGTCCCTTTGCGAAACAGAAACACGTTAAGTTTATTTTTCCTAGCCTGCTCTTGAATAAGTTATTTGAGTAAGGACTCAAAATCTGTAGTCACTCAATTCTGTCACAACACCTTCATAAATTGAACTCAATATCAACATCGAGAAACTCAATTTTTGCCCGGTAGGGGTATGAATATGTGTGTGCGCGTGGTGGGTGCACACCACTACTGTTGCTGTTGTTGTTGTTGTTGATATTTTCGCTGTAAATGTTTCAGTCAAATATTATATATAACAAACATTTTTCTTCTCAATTTACGTCTGTTTCTATGGTGATGATAGCCTCCAATTTTTGTCTGTTTTTCTCCCATTTTCTTAAGCTGTGCTCAAATATTTCTTTTCCAAAGCTGTATGTCTGAGGGCCGTATTTGTTTATCTTGTCACACTGCTCTCTTTTATCTTATCTCGATGCTCACTTCACTTCCCACCACTGTGATAGTAACACAACCACCTCTTCCTGCTGCTCCAATACAAAAAAAAAACAGTCATGTTAAAATATGGTCAAACAAAATATATCTTTGTTTTAAACGTCCAAATATATGTATAGCAGAGAAGAAGAATTAAAAACAAGTGTCTCGTTTATTTTATTATTTCTGCGAGGTATGAAACGTAGACAATATTCCAGTTTGTTTGTTTGTTTGTTTTTTAGATTGATAAAGTGTATCGAAAAACACACACAGAAAAAAACCATTTCGCTTAAACCTCAAGGACATAGAAGCGCACCTGGTGATACAATAAAAGCACAAAACTCTTGAAAACTTGATGATAAATGAGATGATGATGATGATGATCATGATCATGAGGATTGTGATGGAGGAGGAGGAGGAGGAGGAGGAGGAGGAGAAGAAGAAGAAGAAGAAGAAGAAGAAGAAGAAGAAGAAGAAGAAGAAGAAGAAGAAGAAGAAGAAGAAGAAGAAGAAGAAGAAATAGTCAGAGAGGACAAAATATACCATGTGAAATCAACACTATTTGGTAATAGAGTAGATACCAAAGAAATTGAAAAAATTTGAGAAATATTAGGACCTAGCCAGAGAGATGAAGAAACTGGGATCTTTTCCTTTTGATGGACGGAATTCAACACAATTTCTAGTTAACTAAACAATTTGAAACTTCGTATACTGGTAGAATGTGTCAAAAGAAAACATTATTTTCACTTGTTTTTTTTTTTAGAAAATTGTAATTTGTAAGTTTAACGTAGTTTAATTTTTCGAATTTTAACCAATCGTATGCTCTCTTTTGAGCTCAAATCATTTGCTGCGTTATCGATATTGATAAACAAACGAGGAGGCATGTGCTAGAAATAACAGCCATATCTCTTAAATATCAAAAGGAAAAGATCCCACACGCATACAAACACTTGCATATACAAGCGCGCCTGCATATAGAAGTAAATATACATACACACGCACACATGCACACACAGACAAGTATACATAGACATACACAAAGATACATGCTTATACGCATATATATATAAGTGTACACACACATACAAACGTACACACACATACAAACGGAGATATACATACACACACATACGCACACAAGCATACATACACGTTCGTGAGTTCACACTGGTGTCGATAGAATCGACTTAATACTTTTGTATCTCATGCTTTGTCCCCTCTATGTTTTGCCCCTTGCCGGAACAAATTTACACAAAAGGTAAATAAACCAGAAATGGGGGTGTCAATGTTTCATCGTTTCGGGGTCGATAAATTAAGTACCAATTACGCACTGGTGTCGAGGATCTTTTTTCCCAATTTATATCACAGCCTCCGACAAGCTGGGGCATCCTTTTATGAAAAACTATTTCGCAAATTTTTACAATACGACCCACACTCCACGCGCACCCTCATATCCCACTCTAGACCGATTTAGGCATATTATTGTTTTGTTTTTTGGCCCTTCAAAACCATGGGAGAAGCCTTTTAGGTAAAAAAAAATAAAGAAAATATTCAAAAAATACCGTTAATATTTTTATTGGGCGACGAAATTCATTATTTCTAGCTCATGCTCCCTCGTTTGTTTATCAATATCGATGAGCGAGACAGACAGAAGAGAGAAGGATGAATAACACGTGTGTGTGTGTGTGTGTGTGTGTGTGTGTGTGTGTGTGTGTGTGTGTGTGTGCGCGCGCTGTTTACGTTGTAACAGGATGTTGTCTGAGTTTTTTGACGCAGCAAATGATTTGAGCTCAAATGCTGGCAATTCATTGGTTAAAATTCGAAGAATTAAACTACGTTAAACTTACAAATTACAAATTTATCAAAAAAGCCAAGTGAAAATAATGTTTTCTTTTAACACATTCTACCAGTATACGAAGTTTCAAATTGTTTAGTTAACTAGAAATTGTGTTGAATTCCGTCCATCAAAAGGAAAAGATCCAGAAACTGTGAAAGACTAAGACGATAATGATTCTTGTGGTAATTAGTGCACTTGTTTGGATCAACACCCAAATTTCTACCTAAGATACTGATAGATGTTGGAATTGAGACTCGCATTGTCAGCTTGCAGAAAAGTGCCATCCTATATTCAGCAAGGATCCTAAAAAAGGATTCTTAAGATTTGAGATGACATGTCAAAAAATGTCACGTAATAGCTTTATAACAACAACAACAACAACAACAACAATAATAATAATAATAATATATTTTAAAAATGTATTGACGTAACTCTTCACAAAGGTAAAGTCAAGACGAAGAGTGCGATTCGATTGTACTTTATTGAACGATATTTCAACAGTATGTCTGTCTTTGTCAAGTTCAAAATAAGAAGTGATAAAAATTCAGAAATTTAAACGTAGAGTATGAGCGAGAGCAAGTAGCGTCCACACGTTGATGGAATGACATCATCAGTTTTTAAGTCTTTAACAGGCGAAAAGAAAGAAAAAACAGAAAAAAAGAAGACGACAGAAAAAAAGAAAGAAAAAGAGAGAAAGAAGAATATTTAATCAAACAGCTTTGTATAAATTTGATGATATTCTCCTACCATCTTATTCATCCCTCCAGGGCGTGATGTTAATAACCTGCAAACATATTTCTCCTCATACATTCTGAAAAGTGAAAGCGAAGTAGATTCAGAATATTTTCTGAGAATATGCACTTTCAAGTCTTCTTCAAAATTGCAGCCGCTTGAAACGAAATGTTCGGCAAGTTCTGTTGAACTACTGTTATTGTGCCTGACGTTGAATCTGTGCCCATTAAACCTTTTGTTTAATTGTTCCGTTGTACAACCAACATAAATAATAATAATGATAGAATAGGATAGAATAGAGGAGCAAAAGTGGGAGGGTGTCAAGGTAGAAGATATAAGATCTGCTCTCAGGAGGTCAAGCAAATGGAAGTCTCCAGGAAAGGATAAAATTCCTAACTTCTGGTTGAATGCCTTCCCAGAGTGCCATGAACTGCTAAAAGAACTGTACAATGATGTTTTGTAGGATGCCTGCTTGGCTAGTTAATGGTTTAACATTCCTGCTCCCAAAAAGTGAAGAAACAAATGAACCCAAAAACTATAGACCTATAACCTGCTTAACAACTATGTATAAAACGCTAACATCTGTCCTGACGGAATATACCTATAGTTTTTTAATAGACAGCAGCGTGTTTTTGTGGACCTCTTGTGTATATGTGTATGCATATGTATGTACACACACACCACACACACACACACACACACACATACATATATATATATATATTATATATATATATATATATATATTATATATATAGAAAATAGTAAAAAGTGAAAAACTACAGAAGGCTTAAAGGTTAAAAAATATATATATTTGCGTCAATATGTCTGAAGAATATTAAACATTTTTTTCCCCTTACAATGACATAGTTTAGAAGAAAGACCGGTTTCGCGTTTAGCAACTACTACCACAATTTTTAATCTTTCCATTTTACCAATGTGCTTTCGGATCATCAACACAAATTAGACTAAACAAGGAAACATTCTTCATTGAAAAGTACAAGCCCAGACTTAACCATGCCAACATACTGATACAGAGAAATTCACACCAAGGGAAAGGAAAAAAATTTTAAGCGATTATCTCCCTTACACCGGAAGAAATCACTCATTACCTCCCCTTCTTTAGAACTCTTTTAAACATAAACATAACGATAACTCTATTCAACATAAACATAACGTCGTAAGAAATTTGAAAAGCTAAACGCGAAACCGGTCTTTCTTCTAAACTATGTCATTGTAAGGGGGGAAAAAATTTTTTAATATTCTTCAGACATATTGACGCAAATATATATATTTTTTAACCTTTAAGCCTTCTGTAGTTTTTTCACTTTTTACTATTTTCTATATATTCAACCACGTTCTTTCACAAACCAACTTTCTTATATATATATATATATATATATATTTCAACAATTGAGGGTAAAATTAATTAATTAATTAATCAATTTCACCAAGTATTCAGTATGCAAAGGGACCATTTAAGGCGAATTCAAATTATTACATTATATAAAAGGGCTTAGTAAAATAAATTAGTTTGCCGCATACTGAACTCGTTAGAAATAGCAGCTAAAAAAACTTTTTATAAAACTATTTCTATTTTGACTAATCTTGAAACGTACGTACTCAAATAACCTTTGCATTGATTTTTTAATGTCTCTACCCCCATACTTCCTTGATTGAATTGAGCAAACACTATATGAGAGAGGTTTTCTTTAAGTGTTAGAAATAGTTTTATAAAAAGTTTTTTTAGCTGCTATTTCTAACGAGTTCAGTATGCGGCAAAGTAATTTATTTTACTAAGCCCTTTTATATAATGTAATATATATATATATATATATATATATATATATATATATATATATATAAGTCAGAAACAATATCTTCTCGTATTGTCAATAGTGTGGACTTTAAAAGGGGTTTTGAAAAGTTCCTGGCTTTAACAGTATCACGAAAGGCTTGGCTGGAGACCCAAACTTCCAAGTTGTTTTACAGGAATTAGAAAGGAGCTCTGCAATAAGTGCGAGAATCTGGAAAGGGAATAAGTTGAATAAAATCATAATCAACTGAGCCTCCTGTATTTTCTTTTACCCAAAGGAGCCCGTCATAATAGTCGAAGTATACAGTATTATAGTAAGATCGGTCGTAATGTATACAAATTAATGTGTATGCGTGTGTGTGTGGTGTGTGCGCGCG
>NC_042998.1:145220059-145235059 GCF_006345805.1 Octopus sinensis | reverse complement strand
ACTGAATCTAGAATATACCACATAAACAAAAAGAGGAAGAGAGAGAGGGGTGGAAGCATCACATAATGATGACTTTATGCGTTTGTCCTTGCATTTAGATCGGTCAGTTGTACATAGCTCAAAAACGAAACGTTTGATGATAATAATAATAATAACAATAATAATAATAATAATAATAATAATAATAATAATAATAATAATAATAATAATAATAATAATAATAATGATAGGAACAACAACAACGGCAACAATAACAGCGAGGACGACGACGATAATGATGACAATATACAATAATAACGGTGGTAGTAAATGTCGTCAGTGTTCGTCACATAATTACACGCTGGTCATCTTATCACTTCAGACATCTTTGGAGAAAAGTTACGAATGCTTTTGAGATGAACAGTAATGAGCAAATAGCAAACCGTAAGGGGAAGCGGTCGGTCCAGCATATTATGTACTAAAAACGAAATTTTGATTGGCAGATGAGCAAATGATCAAAGCGGACATATCAGCGCTTTGAATGTCTCCAATATGGTTCTGAAGTAGGATTAAGAACGGCGTTTCTGGAGTTCCATCTTTCATCTACGCAGTCGGATGCCGTCCATTAAAATAGCGTCTTGAGTAAAACGATCGCTCTGCTTTGAGGCGTCAAGTGTTTTAGAATATATCGCCATCTATCGAGTTGGATAGGTGAGATAATAAACCTTGTGCATCTGATCGTCTGCCAGCTGTTGACAGAACACTGTAGAAACTCTGTATGTTTAGATAGATATACATATACAAACATATATGTCTATACACACACACACACACACACGTAGAATCGTATGTATATATGTCTTAGTGTATATGCATTTCAATACAAGTATTAACAAATGTATATATGTGCGTATATGTATGTATGTATGTATGTATGTATGTATGTATGTATGTATGTATGTATGTATGTATGTGTGTATGTATGTATGAACAAATGTATATTCAAATAAGTGATTTAATAATCTTACGGTTAGGTATGTATATGTGAGCATGTGATTGTATTACTTCATGCATGTATATATGTGTGTGTGTGTGTGTGTGTGTGTATATGTGTGTGTGTGTGTATGTGTGTGTGTGTGTGTGTGTGTGTGTGTGTTGTGTGTGTGTGTGTGTGTGTCACCTATATGTATTGTGTACATATCGGTATGTGTGTGTTGTGTGCTTGTTTATGAATCCGTGTACTCGTTTATATTTTCATGGTGTATCTGCATAACTTTCTAATCTACTTGATTCAGTCATTGCACTGCGGCCATGCTGGGGCACTACGTTAAAGTGCTTCGCCCAGTAGTTCGTATGAGATTTTTATTGTGAAATTTTATGTACAATAAATTGGTTATACTTCCGCAATACACAAATTATTTTAACAATTTGTTTTTATTGCAATTCTTAATAATGTTTGATAATAGGCGCAGGCATGACTGTGTAGTAACAAGTTTGCTTCCCAACCACATGATTTCGGATTCTGTCGTACTGCGTGGCAACTTAGGCGTCTTCTACTATAGCCTCGGGGCGACCAAAGCCTTGCGAGTGGATGCGGCAGACGGAAACTGAAAGAAGCCCGTTGTGTGTATGTATGTATGTGTGTGTGTGTGTGTGTGTGTGTGTGTGTGTATGAGTGAGTGAACGTGTGAATGTTTATGAGTGAGTGCATGCGTGTGAGTGAGTGTGTGTGTGCGTGTGTATGTGTGTGTAAGTGTTTCTTTATGTCTGAGGATGTCTCCCACCAACAACCGGTGTTGTGTTTACGGCCCCGTAACTTAGTGGTTCGGCATGAAAGACCGATAGCGTAAGTACCAGACTTTAAATAATAAATAAGTACTGGGGTCGATTCATTCGTCTAAAAATTACTAAATGGCCGCAGTTTAATAACTGAAACAAGTAAAACATAAAAGATAAATAAAAATATAATAGGATGTTTTAAACATTGAATGGCTATGAGGGTCCACCTCTGTAAAACAGGAATCAAAGGGATCCAAAGGGGTAAATAAAAATGGTTGGGAATAATAGTTTTAGTCGAACAAATCAACCCCAGTATTTATTTTTAAAATCTGTTATTTGTTTTACCGTCACTATTGCCGAACCACTAAATTACGTGAACGTAAACAAACCAACTCCGGTTGTCAAAAATTGGTGGAGAACAAATACGCACACATACATAGACACACACACACACAGACGCACATGCGCGCGCACACACACACACACCACACACACACACACACGTAAGTATGTGCGTAAGTGAAGATTGTCCATATATATGACGGACTTCCACACTGCTTCCGTCTACCAAATTCACTCACAAGACATGGATCATCCCGGAACTATACGAGAAAACTCTTGCCAAGGTACCACACCTTCTTAATCACACCGCTTCTTAACCACACCACCATGTGAGTATTTTTTGTCTTTTTGATTTTTTTTAACAAAAAGGAGGCGATAAAATAAGTACCTGTTGAACACTGAGATCGATGTAATCGACTTACTCTTTCCCCCGAAATTGCTGGCCTCGTGCCAAAATGTGAAACCAATATTTTTATTAACACTAAGGCGGCGAGCTGACTAAATCGGTAGCACGCCGGGCAAAATGGCTAACGGCATTTCGTCCGTTTTTACGTTCTGAATTCAAATTCCACTGAGGTCGACTTTGCCTTTCATCCTTTTGGAGTCGATAAAATAGGTACCAGTTGAATACTGGAGGCCGATATAATCAACTTAACCACCCACCTCGAATTTGCATCCTTAAAATATTGCGGCTAACTCTCTTTACTCTTTTACTCTTTTACTTGTTTCAGTCATTTGACTGCGGCCATGCTGGAGCACCGCCTTTAGTCGAGCAAATCGACCCCGGAACTTATTCTTTGTAAGCCCAGTACTTATTCTATCGGTCTCTTTTTGCCGAACCGCTAAGTGACGGGGACGTAAGCACCAGCATCGGTTGTCAAGCAATGCTAGGGGTACAAACACAAACACACACACACATACATAATATATATATATACACATGTATACGACAGGCTTCTTTCAGTTTCCGTCTACCAAATCCACTCACAAGGCATTGGTCAGCCCGGGGCTATAGCAGAAGACACTTGCCCAAGGTGCCACGCAGTGGGACTGAACCCGGAACCATGTGGTTGGTTAGCAAGCTACTTACCACACAGCCACTCCTACGCCTAAGGATAAAGTTTCGAATGAAATATTCAAATTTAGAAGATATTAGCTTTTATTAAAACTAAAAGTTTTATTACAAGTTATTACTTCTATTTGTTATTAATTGTTACTTCTATTAAAAATAACTCAATTAAAATATTTTTTGCACCTCATTTTTTAAAATATTAATTAATAATTAGAAATTTGAAAATAAGTTATAAAACATAATAGTAGTACATAATTAGTGCAATAAATAGAACAATACAAAAGTTAGTTATATATCACAGTAAAATCTATCTATAACAACAAATTCACAGTTATATTTGCTTGAGTTATTGCCTAAGTTATTGCCAAGTCTTCCCATTTTTAGTCTTGACCCAATGCCTATTTTTTACATAATGAATTTACTTACCATATACATACTGTTCTACTTTGCATAAAACTTTAGCTATATTGGTACTTCTGGCTCTCATTCTTTAAGTATTTTAGTGTGTCAATATTTCAACAAAATGATGGTAACTTTTTTTCATTATAATGTTACTTTGTAAATTAAAATCAAGTAATTTTTAATATTCAAATTTTATCCTTAGCTGCAATATTTTAAGTAAAAATTTTCTTGTTCTGTTCATTACCAGATGCAATAACTTGTCCTGTAATTTTCCAAGTTTATAATCTTAAGAATATTATTTATCTTGCTCGTATTTTTCCATGTAATCCATGTTTTTTCCAGGCTATGCTATTGTTAATTAGTAATATGTCAAATGTATCAATTAGCGGTGTCGTTGATAATTTTTTCCTTACCTCAATGATGCCGGTAGCATATTAAAAGCCCCCTTATAGAACTAGATTCATAAAAAGGTATAGAACTATATTACCACCTTCAAATTTGAGAAACAAACATTCATAACTTCTTTCTTTTAAAACTTCATTGCATGAGATTGATACTATGAAATTCATCGAAGTGAGCTCTATCATTAAAGCTTAATTAAAATATAGTTTGTTTTTTAAAATAAAAATGTTTATTATACTTGAATCCAATTTTTTGCCTTATATTTTTTCATGATATTTTACCTTACATTTTTTATGCAAATTTTTGTTGCTTGGGATCAGAATTGTGAAATTCTTCATGCTTTCTTCTATCATTGAAGCTAAGATAAATATATTTTGCTTTTAAAATAAAAAAAGTTATTTAGATCTAAACTTGATTGGATGCGTTACTTACTCTCCTATAACGTTGCTACAAATTTTGATGTAAACTTTTTTTCTACTGGACTAAATCTCAATGTTTTTATACCAAAATGTAGCTGGAAACCAGTCCTCTTCAAAAATGTTAACAGTTTTTAATTTGGTTAAGAACTGAATTAGCGACAAGCTCTGAAAGATCCTGCGTGTGAGTAAATTGCGGCCCTAAGGATATTATTCAACTACTACCGTAGTTGAATGATATGGGCGTTGAATGATGTTAGTTTTGTATATTTGTGAAACTTTGGCATGTATGTATACATGTTTGTGCGTGAATATGCAAGCATATCTGAGCAAGCGCGCGAGCGCGTGTGTGTGCGCGCGTGTGCGTGTGTGTGTGTGTGTGTGTGTGTGTGATTTGGTCACCACTGAGTATTAGTGACTGTCATAAATTCGATTTATGCAATGCTGTCCACCTTGCCATTAGTAAAGCTTTCGACTGTGTTTGGCATGCGACTCTCGTAAGGAAACTGCCTGCTTAAAGCTTATAACATCCGTCTCTCTTCTCTGATGGATCGATAGCTTCCAGTCAGATTGTACTATTGCAGAATGTGTTGACGAAGTCCTTTTTTGTCTCTCAATATATCAACTCCGGTAGGCCCTAGGGTTCGGTTTTGTCTCTCCCTATTTTTTCCTTAGCAAACACCAATGGCTTATTTGTCATCACTTCCAAAAAACACCCTTTTATACAGATTACATTACCGTTCATTCCTCCTTAACATCCTCCAGTCATGCATTATCCACTCTCGGCTTAGGTACTACTCACCAAAGACGCTGATTCCATCAACAGAAACCTGGAAAGCATGGAGGATATGCCAATAACGTCTTAATGAAACAATGTCTTCATTGATGAATCATCATTCACAGGGTGCAAGAGTGAAGTATACCACTTAGATTTCCGGATCTCAGTATAATCACCGGATCTCAGTATAATCGAACATTTGTGATGTATTTTGGAGCAGCAAGTATGGAAACGTTTTCTCTCCCCGCCATCACCACTGAAGAGCTAAAGCAGGTTTTATTTGCAGAATGGCTTCTAATTCCCCTAACAACCGTTCAGAACCCGCACGAGTCAATTGCTCGACGTATTAAAGCCGTGATTAATGCCAAAGTTGAACCAACTCCGTATTAGATAATAAAATTTCCATTTAACAAGGTGTTTCCAACATTTTATCCAACAACAGATTAAAAGAGAAAGTAAACTACAAATGAAAAATACGACAATAGATGATGATGACGACGACGACGACGATAATAATGATGATGATGATGATGATGACGATGATCTGTCTACCTACCAACCAGTCTACCCACCAACAAGTCCACCCGCCTACCTGCCTGCAATCTACTTTCTTACCTGATTATTCTCCTACCATATCCGTCTATATCCCTCTACTCCGTTAGATCACGTTATCTATCTGTCTATTTATCTCTCTATCTATATGTCTATATGTATGTCTTTTTATCTATCTTTCTTTCTATGTATCTCTCTGTCTGTCTGTCTAACTGACTGTCTACCTATCTAACTGACTAATAATTTGCCTGCATGTCTAATTTCGCTTATGCAAACGGGTAGGTGTATATCCATGTACATGCGTGTGTGCTTGTATGTGTGTGTGCGTGCACATGTATGTGTGTATATACATGTGAATATGCACGTAGTGTATGTACGTGGACTTGTACATGTGAGTGCATGTATATATGTGTATGTGTATATATATGCGTGTGTATGTGTGTCTGTGTGTGTCTGTGTATATATGTGCTTGTGTGTGTGCGCGCGCGTGTGTGTGTGATTAATGAGAAGTTATTATTTCATTTCGATTCAATTTAATTCATTAGTAGAAGATTTATTAACAGACATCAAGCGTAAGAAACACCTGGATGCGCTTCGTAATACTTTCAACTTATTACAAATCATTTATCTTCTTCCCCTTCCCTCCACATTTACGCACGCACGCACGCACACACACGCATACACATACACATGTATATATAAAGATATATATGCATACACCTATACATAAACATACATACATACATACATATATATATATGTGTGTGTGTGTGTGTGGTGTGTGTGTGTGTGTATGCGTCTGTGTGTAGCTGTGCCTGCATGTATTTGTATATATGACGACAATCAGGTCTCTGTCATCAACACAGAGACTCTATCACCAAACTTACCATAGATATCAAATCATAGCTAAAACGCTCTTTAGTCACGAATATCACACAGTCTGTGGTGATATACAGTAGACACCACATCACAAAGTCTATTTTCTCCTTTTAGCACTACGGGTCTAGTACTTCAACTCTCGTTAATTTGCTAATTCTTCTCAATGCTCCAGTAAAAACCCCATCAACTCAACCATTATTATTATTATTATTATTATTATTATTGAGTGAGAGAGCAGTTCATGCCATCAAAGTGACACTGGGGTAAAATATACGAAGCCCAATATACCCATCATGACTACCCGTCTGATAAGGGCACACCAGGCACATGCATCACAACCATATGTGCGCGACATGGTGATCTCATATCAAAATAAACTGCACATGACCTTGCAGGTGGGGCCCAGTTAGAATTTTCTTCAGGTTGAGTAGCCCATCCCGCTCAAACGGTCCCTGAATAAGGGTTGTTTAAGGATGTTGAAAAAACCACCCATGTCACCAGAGGTGAATTATTCAAACCCCAAAGAATCCCTCTCAATACATGGCTATGATGCTCCCCCACTACTTCTGCTCGTGATCAGAGATGCACATATCGTCAGCCACTAAGGGACATGCTCAACTGGTTAAGGTCAAACAACTGACAAGCAAAGCTGTGGTATTGAGCAGAATATTTGCTGTAGCCCATCTTTTATACCAAGACAGAACAATGTACATGATAACACTTCCAATCAGTTAAGATCAGAAGCCATGAGAGCCACTGCCTGGTACTGCATCAGGGCATTTATTATTATTATTATTATTATTATTATTATTATTATTATTATTATTATTATTATTATTATTATTATATTATTATTATTATTATTATTATTATCCTTGTTGGTGTTATTGTTGTTTCATTACTCAGGTCTCAATTTCACTTGCTCCGGTTAATTCTGTAAGGATTTCACTAGGTCTCTTTCGACGATATTTAGCATCCAAGTACCAATCTCAAAATCCTCGTTGTCCCTAACAAAGCAGTTTTCTGAGCATGCTCTATCCTCATATCAATCCCAATTTCTCCAACAAATTTCTCAAACCTGGTTGTTAATGCTCCCAATATCCCTACAACTACTAAGATGAAAGTTACTTTCTTCATTCCCGACATTCATGCAATCTCATCTTTTCTAGTTCTTTACCATCCACTCGTACATCCTCAGGTATGACAATATCTATGATCCTGGTTTCCTTCATCATTTTATCAACTACAACAATATCTAGTCTCCCAGCATCAATTACTGAATCACACCGAATTGTAAAATCTCACAAGATTTTATATTCGTTATTCTCAGACACCTTCTGGCTTATGCTCGTACCATTTCAGTATCTTTTCAATTCCGTACTTCTAACACAATCTCCAATGACGTAGCTAGGTATCACTTTTCTCCAACAAATCACTTTTCCTTTGCTCCCTCTAGGTACTGATCTTGTCTTTCCCTTCCATTTCTCTGAGGTATTGTCCTTGCATCGTTTTCACTTTCCAGTTGTTCAATCTTTGCTCTTCATCTTGTTTCTTAAATGCTTTTGAAATGTTTTTTTCAAAAGCAAGACGATACATTTCCACAAGGTATCGTCTTGCTATTTCGAACAACAAAGAAAGCAGTTGAGACAACAAAAGCTCTAGTAACTCCAGCATCACTATCACCACCCACATCAACCAGAAAAACAACAGAAAAAAACACCCATGACGTATCTTAGCCCAGCTCTTCCTTTCCTCCTCTCTCAAACACTCACTCACACAAACAGACACACTCCCACACTCCGAGAAAGATTCCACAGATACTGGTTCCTGCGCATGTCGAAATGAAGACGAAGAGGAACCCCCAAAATTGAAAAAAAGGATACACAGGAAAATAAGTACCTGGCCTCACCACCAACACTCACACCAGGAAACGCAGGAAATGCTTTCATATATGTTGTGATGAAAGTTACGACGCCCCCTTGCGAGAGGTAGACTGGTCCGAGTAAAATATAAATAGTAACGATCCGAGTGAGTTCAAAGTTCAGAGTCGAGTGAAGTTCGTGTTAGTTCGCAGTGAAGTCGGAAGGTGTCGATTGGTTAGTTCACAAGGAATATTGATTGTTGGTTTGTAAAGAGATTTGTTAGTTCGCTACATTGTTTTTACTGTTGTCAGGGTATTTTATTTATTGTACGTAACAAATCACGTTACAACTTCAAAATATAGACTCGTCGAAAACAACACCAACCCCACCAGCTCCACATCAGTCAACACAACCGCCGCTACCTCAACCAGTTCCACCAACACTATCATAATCCCAAAAAGGTTCACATAACAAGAGTCAACCACGCAGACATCAAACTTCTTGCCTGTGAGGAAAGCCAACGAAGATTTGATGGCCCTTATAGCACAAAATAAAAATATTGAGAGAGGAGTTGCAATTTGCAGCATCAGCACTTTTAAAGTGCCAGAAGATTTAATGTGAGAGCGCATACTACCAAACATATACAAAACCATTAGGGAGGTTTTCCCCTACACCGTGTGAATCCCTTACGTAAATGTCACCATGAGACTTTTACAGGGATTCCCAGAGGAACCCCAACCAGATTCGGAGATCGAGCTGACCGGCCAACAGCAGCACCGAGAGGGTAAATAACCACAATCTTATCCTTTCTCTCAACTCTTTCCGGCCAACATAGCAATTATTAAACTAGGAAGGATTAATGTTCGTGAACTGGGGTTGTCGTGAAAGTAAGGTGATTTGCTTCACGACCTCAAGCCGTTAGAGCTGGATGTGAAAGCCGCCTGTTAGATCACAGTTTCTGACACGCGCACACTAGTTCCCAATTTTGACGATCTACGCATCCCGACGCGGCTGGAATGGGAAGTGGGGTGGCAGTACTGTTTCGGAAAGGTCTAGATCTTAAGATACGGACGATCTTACTGTGCCCGGACAAACGTTGGTGGTCCTGAATGTGGATAAAATCGAAGGTGGTGCTTTTAGATTAGTTGCTGTAAATATCCCGAATGGGGCTGGGCAGCCATATTTCTTTAGACTTTCGGAGGTTTTCTTTGCGACGTCTCACTCTTTAGAGTTACTGGGTGGTTTGAACGCCATCTTGGACGCACGTCTGGATAGGGTGGGGCTAGCCGATAAGTGAGGGAGTGTAAAAGCCTCACAAACCTGCTCAGTCGTTTTCAACTGAATGCGTTACTGTGAACATAGGCAAACAGCATTTAAAAACTATAATGTAATTAATATTCATTAATAAATAATATTAATTAATTAAATAAACATCTGAATAAATCTAATTCGAAATGTATAATATAAATACTTTTTGATTAATATATTAAAAAGTTTATTACAAACTATAAACTTAACAATCGTTTATAACAAATATATATTATATATCATATTAATATTCAAAGCAAATGCTAATAAATTAAACTTATTATATAATTAAAGTAATCTATATTTAGATCAAATACTTCCCTCATTAATTGTACATATTATTAATCGTACATAAAGTACATATTATCATTATAAATAAATAGTACATAAAGAAAAATATTTTTTTACTACATATTCAAAATTGTTTATTTAACGTTACTAAAACTATTACTAAAAAAGTATATATATATATATACTTAATACTATTAATTTTAGTAGATATATAATAAGCATAATAATAACCATATCAACCACAAAAAAATGAAACAACTATCTTTTAATCTATATTCATTAAATAAATTATATATTTAGTAATAAAATAAACATCTAAATATAATCTAAGTATTTAAAAACCTTTACTAACTCTTATTGACTTATATTCAAGCCACCTGTAGAAGTGCAATTACAACACTACTATAATTTATTTATTTATTTATTTATTTATTTAATAATAAATATTAATTTAGACTTATTAAATTATGCAATATACAATATAAAATCACATGCTAATTTTTAGAATTCATACTAGTACAAAATATAACAACAAATTAGAAACAAAAATAGGGTTTAAATACAGTCGCTACTTATCTAAACATTTATTATATAAATAAAGTCATTTGTGTCTACATTTAATTTTACGCTCGTTCAATATATTAACTAATTTATTATGCTTATTAAATAGTATTTCTTTAAATTCACTAGAACATAAAAAACAGGAATTACTACCTATACTATATGATTTCACTTTAAATTATACTTAATTCTTTGGGATTTAAGTTCCCATATATATTTGCTAAGCCCGGTAGAGTTCATAAGATTTCTATTCTTAAAGGAATGCATATGCTGAGCGACTCTTAATTTAAATTTTGTGGAAGTAGACCCTACATATTTATTTCAATATATTAAAATAAATATATAGGAAGTAGACCCTATATATTTATTTCAATTGAATTTATATTTAATTGTAGCCATGAAACGTACGTAGGTTTTTTACTTATATATTGATTATTCCTTTTTATAGTTTTTGAGATCTAGTTATGTTTTATAAAAATATATTTTATTTATTATTTATGTTTTGGTTTATGTCTATCACTGTTTGAGTTGCAAAATGGTGGTTTTATCTCTAATTTATATTATATATATATATACTTGTCTATATGTATAAATGTATATGTGTGTGCGCTTATATATGCATGTGTTTGAATGTATATATATATATAATATATATATATATGCATACACACACACACACACACACACACACACACACACACATATATATATATATATATATATATATATATATGTATATATATATATATATATATATATATATATATATTCTCATTCTCTTTTTCTGTTTCTATGTATCCTAATATTCCTTCTTTGTATTCTTATTATAAGATTTTTGTGCAATTTAGAATTTGTTTTAATTAATGCTCGAGTATTATAAATGATCTTGTTTTTAAAGTGAATAATTTGCGGATTATCTTCTTTTGTAGTGGTTTAATGAATGAAAATTAAAAATCCAAATAACGTTCGGTTTTTGTGACCAATAAAGGAAAGATCATTATTATTATCATCATCATCATCATCATCATCATCATCATTATTATTATTATCATTATTATTATTATTATTATTATCATCATTATTATTATTATTATTATTATTATTATTATTATTATTATTATTATTATTATTAAGAGGAAGTTAACAGTTTCTTTATTACATTGCGAAATGAATATACATATGTATGCATACACACATATATATCCGTATATATATAAATGTGTGTGTGTTCGCGTGAGTGTGCGTGGGCGTGTGTGTGTACGTATATATGTGTGTATGCCTATGTATATGTTTATCCTTATGTATGTATGTATGTATGTATGTATGTATGTATGTATGTATGTATGTATGCATGTTTGTGTTAGGTGTGACTTTGAACTGCATCCGGCAGTGGGGTCCTGGTACGGGTGGTGGGAGTTTTGAAGAATGTGGAATTACTTTTTAGCCACTATTGTTCCCAAGTCTTCTCTCACCCGGAGTAGTAGCACCTGTTAATGTCCCAGCCATGGGTTAATTAGCATCTAAACCAATGGAAGTAAAGGAAATCCAGTTCTTATTAGAACTTCCTTCAAGATGGTGAACTCATATAAAAAAAACTGAAGTACAGTTGGTTTCTGAGCGTCGCATTCAACTTAAAAACTTCTGGTTGTAGAGCTGATTGCGATGAATAGTGGATTCAGCGTTATGCAACATATTATCGACTAAAAACAAATTCAAGCACACGAACTTCTTGGACTCGGAACGTTTACACAGACTTACTAAGATTACGAAGTAGTCTTACTCGGTCACGAATTTGACTTCCACTATGTTTGTATATATGTATATATGTAAGTGTATATATATCGTTCTTATGTTTGAATAACCTGCTGTAAATAGGTAATAAGAAATATGTGAAGTCAACGGATCAACTAAATGTGGCCTCTATACCACGAAAAGAACATGCACTTTAATTTGATCAAAGAGCTCCAGCATGTGGTAAGTAGCTTGCTTACCAGCCACATGGTTCCGGGTTCAGTCCCCCTGCGTGGTACCTTGGGCAAGTGTCTTCTACTATAGCCTCGGGCCGACCAAAGCCTTGTGAGTGGATTTGGTAGACGGAAACTGAAAGAAGCCCGTCGTATATAAGTATATATGTATGTGTGTGTGTGTTTGCGTGCCTGTGTTTGTCCTCCCAACATCGCTTGACAACCGATGCTGGTGCGTTTACGTCTCCGTAACTTAGCGGTTCGGCAAAAGAGACCGATAGAATAAGTACTAGGCTTACAAAGAATAAGTCCTGGGGTCGATTTGCTCGACTAAAGGCGGTGCTCCAGCATGGCCGCAGTCAAATGACTGAAATAAGTAAAAGAGTAAAAAAGAATAAAAGAGTAAGACTAAATTTTATAAAGATGTTCACCTGGTGTTTCCACGCAAATAAATTAATCCTGTGCAATTGGAAAATCCCACCCAGACAGTATTTCAAGTAAGGCACCTCACCGATCCAGCTGGGCACATCCTCTGCTTTCTACTTTCTTGTTTTTACCTTTTCGACATTTTATACTCTACACACATAACCAGGAGCTACAAATTACACACGTGCTTCAAACAGGTAACTTTCTTCTCTTGTTTCTTTTATCTGCTTTCTCGTTCTACTTTGAAATACTTTCACCCGAAATATCAGTCTACGTCTTTTCCTTTTCCTTTGTTCATTGTACGATTCTCTCTGATTAATTTTATTGTTAATTTTTGTGTACTTTCACGTTATTCATCAGTCTATCCATTTGTGCTATTTTACACACACACACACACACGCATACATACATACCTACATACATACATACATACATACATACATACATACATACATACATACATACATACATACATACATACATACATATGTGTGTGTGTGTGTATTCATTTCACTTAGGCATTGCGAGACTAATAACCTGGTGTAGTGGTGTAGAACTCAATATACGTATGTTTCAGAACGAAGTGTTATCTCAATATAGGGCAGTATAAGAAAGAGAGATGACAAAGGAAAAAATGATTATCTTATGAACCCCATTAGCTTACAGCTGTTTCTATTATAAGATGCAATGGACTAATAGTAGACTATAAGATGCAGTGGACTATAAGATGCCTGAATAACACCTTAAAGCTTTATCGGAGTCTTGAATATAAAGTACAGTTTATTTGGGAAAGAATTACATTTGTACTATATACGAGGGGTTGCTGAAAAGTTCCTAGCTTTAAGAGTATGGCGAAAGATTTGGTTGGAGGTCTAAATTTCTGAGTTCTTTTATAGGGCTTAGAAAGACTGAAGGGCCGCTGCAATAAGTGAGTGAATCTGGGGGGAGAATATGTTCAGTAAAATCATAATAAACTGATCCTCCTGTATTTTCTTTTACCCAAAGTCAGGAACTTTTCAGCATACCCTCAAGAGAATGGCACTAACAATGGGAAGGTTAGATAAGATGAATATAAAAAAGTTATGTCCAAAAGGCAATAAGATGTATTAGTGGAAATATATGTATATATACTTCCGCACGCAATTCCTTTATTTATGTATATATGTATATGTGTGCCTATGCTTCTGTTTGGGTCAGTCTCTCTGCGTCAATATGTATATATATATATATATATATATATATATATATATATATGTGTGTGTGTGTGTGTGTGTGTGTGTGTGTGTGTGTGTGTGTGTGTGTGTGTGTGTGTGTGTATAAAAATACAAACTGGGACAAGAACGCAAAACATTTAGAAGACGATACAAAAAACACGGACGGGACATTCGAAGCCTTCAATCTTCAGTCAAGAACCGGATCATCCTCGCAATTTCGGCTGATTAATCTTGAGATTGCTCCAATCTGGTTAGCCCCAAGGAAAACCTAAGCTAAGCGCATTAGATTCCTTGGAAGAAATCTTCTAATGTATACAAAACAAGGACAGAAAAACGGACGATGTTACACGAATATGAATACAAAATTAATACGTAAAAACAATAATAATAATACGTAAAAACAATAATAATAATAATAATAATCACAATCATAATAATAATAATAATATACCACAGATTTGCTTGTCAGTTGTTTGACTTTAACCAGTTGAGCATGTCCCTTAGTGGCTGACGATATGTGCATCTCTGATCACGAGCAGAAGTAGTGGGGGAGCATCATAGCCATGTGTTGAGAGGGATTCTTTGGGGTTTGAATAATTCACCTCTGGAAACATGGGTGGTTCTTTCAACATCCTTAAACAACCCTTATTCAGGGACCTTTTGAGCGGGATGGGCTACTCAACCTGAAGAAAATTCTAACTGGGCCCCACCTGCAAGGTCATGTGCTGTTTATCTTGATATGAGATCACCATGTCGCGCACATATGGTTGTGA
>NC_042998.1:145212559-145217559 GCF_006345805.1 Octopus sinensis | reverse complement strand
AATTTGAGCCCAAAACTCAGCTTGCTGCCTTTAAATTTTGAAAGAGAGACAGCAATTTTGAGTGAAGGGCTTAGTCGATACAAAGGACCCCAGTACTTGACTGATACTTCGAATTACAAACATCTCCAATATTGAGCATGTGTGTGTGTGTGTGTGTGTGCATGCGTGCGAGTGTGTGTTTTCATATACATATTTGTACATATATGCATATATGCATGGTATATATAGATGTATGCATACATTTGTATTTGCATGAGCCATAATTCTTGTTTAGATTTATTGATCCAGACGTGGCTTTGACTGAAGAGACACAACCAGGTTGAAATACCACGGCGTCTCAAAATCCACTTACGTGAATAAATTGAATGTATTATAAGCATACACCGTCAAAAAGGAAAAGGGGCTTTCCGAAGACGAAGTACAACAGCTATAAGGGTATTGATTACCCGTTTCTACCGGAACGTATTGAGAATGAATCGGTACATCATTTATTTTGATTCTCGTTGTTCGCGTACACGTGATGATTTACTGTGTTAATATATGTCTTTCAATTATTGAAACAAGAATCAACCACTATTATAAATAATACCCCCATTTTGCATTGAATATTACTATCATCTTTGGACTGTTGCCTCTTCTGAATATCTTAAGTGGCTTGGTTGAATTCAGAATCAAGTTGTCAACATGGTGAATCCTCTTCTTTCAACTAGGTTGGAGTCTTTGGCTGATCGTCGAAATGTACTTCACTCTGACTTTTCTATAATTTTTTCTAAGGTCATTCTCTAATAATCTTTCTGGTCTGGTACTCTATATCAAGGCTTTAAAACGAGTCACCCATTTTTTTGCCCGGGCGCATCGTTTCTTTATTGAGGTTCTTGTAAGTCATAAATCCTTTTGTTTAAATAGTTTCTTTCCTCAAACTGCTACTCTCTGGAACGCACTACCATCATTTTATTTTCCTCTGGTCAATCCTTTTTCGCTTTCTATCAATCGACATCTTTTGAAATTGTAGGCACTTCTTTTCCTTCTTTGTAGTCCATTACGCTACTGTGGCCTCAAGCCTAGTTTAGAACAAAATCGTATAAAAACTATAAATTGAATTTGAATAATTCAAATGAAATCAAGTTATTACTGTTCTTTGTAAACCTCAACTTATTAATGTTACAGAGTAAAAAGAAACTGGTAACGTTAGAAAGTGTCATAACGATTATATTATTATGAAAGGATATTCTACACTATTATCAGAGTATATTTGGAGTGCAATTACTGCTTCATCTGGATAATGAGATTCTCTTTTTGCTTTCTTTTGATGTAAAATTCAAATCGGTTTGATAATCGATATCTCCTAAATAGTATACATGCTTAGTCGAGCCTGCGATTGAGCTTTTGTTGGTTTGCTGGGCCTGTTAAAAATAGCAACTAAATCTGCAAATCGCATCATACCGTCTCACAAAACTGAAAGGTTGAACAACGGCCGGTGGTGTTCTCAACTCACTGAAGGTAAAAGAATGTTTACGTCTGGATCGACTTTGAACATAGATAGGACTGATCGATCGAGATTGACCTGTGTCTATAAAACAACAATAACAACAGTAGCATTTTTCCTAGGGACAAAATATTTTATTTATTTAAGTCTTGGTCATAAAATGTCTTCTGATATACCCCACCAACTCAGGTACAAAATCGTTTAAAATCGATAATGTATTGTATATTTCCATAGGAAATGATTGCACTAAAACGTTGTACATTTGCAGACATTTTTCGAGCGCTTGTTGATCGATATATATGCTTGTGACGTGTGTGTCTATGTGTGGTTTGTGTGTGTGTGTATGTGTGTGTGTGTGCGTGCGTGCGTGTGTATGTTTGTGTGTGTGTGTGTGTGTGTGTGTGTGTGTGTGTGTGTGGTGTGTGTGTGTGTGTGTGTGTGTGTGTGTGTGTGTACAGCAGATCTCTGCCTCAAATTTAAACCCGACTCTTTTCTTTACAAGTAAAACGTGTGTAAACAAGCAGGACCTTTTAAAAATGACGACGTCAGAAAAATTTGGCCAAACAAATCATAAGAAACAGACAAGCTCTTGGACTCCTCACCTTTGGTTCAATAGAACATCGAGGATGTGCCCGTTAGAGAGAGGATCTGGTGCAGTAAAGTAAAATGAATTATCTTACTCAAGGACACAACTCAAGGACGCGCCGCCTGCTCCAGGAACCGAACTCACGACCTTATGATAGCGAAGCCAACACCCTAACCTTACACACACAAAGAAACGTGTATATATGTATGCATGCATGTATGTACATATGTATGTGTATGTATGTATGTATGTATGTACGTATGTATGTATGTATGTATGTATGTATGTATGTATGTATGTATGCATGCATGTATGTGTGTGTGTTTGTCTGATTGCAGGTATGCATGTTTTTATGTATGTTTATAAGAATATATGTATGTTTCCATGTATGCTTATATGTATGTATTTATGTATGCATGTATGTATATCTGTGCATATGTGCATGTTTGTATGTAGTTCTGTATGCATCTATATATATATGTATGTGTATATGTATGTATGTGTATGTACCTATATATATATATATATATATATATATATATATATATATATATATATATATATATATATATATATATATATATATATATATATATGCGTATATGTATGTATGTATGCATGCATGCATGTATGTCATTATTCAGTTTATTTCAAGATTTCTTGCCAATAGAGAAAGAACCGGTTTCTAACCTAGATCCAAAGTTCCTTTATTAGAATTTCAACATCAACAACAGGGTATGTATGTATGTATGTATGTATGTATGTATGTATGTATGTATGTATGTATGTATGTATGTATGCATTCATGTACGTACAGATTTGTATGTTTTATGTATGTATTCTCATGCATCTTAACCTCCTCCTCTAAATATGCTGGCCTTGCGCAAAAATCTGAAACTTATTTATTTTGGTTTTTAGGTGGCGAGCTGGTCAATCATTAGGACGTGCGGCAAAATGTTTAACCGCATTTCTTCTGAGCCTCTGTATATTCTGAGATCAAATTCCACTAGAGCACTAATTATGACGTAATCAAAACAGTCTTTCCTCTAAAATGGCTAGCCACGTACCAAAGTTTTAAATCATTTTTTTTTTGTTTTGGTCTCGTTGTCCAAACGTTCATATTTTGTCTCCATACAAATAATTTGCCTGAAGTATAATTTTTACAAGTCCAATTTTCAAATTCTTTCATCAATAAATATGGTTAGTGTATGTTTCTGATATTATATCAGGCTGTCAAAAGTTATTGAAAGTGAACCATGATGTCTTCCGTCTGGCTTCCATTCTGGACAGCGCCTGTCGATATCGCTGTTGATGTGGAAATTGCCGCTTGCAAGTAAGTATCTTTTTGGTTTGTCCTGTCAATGGAACGGATTTCTTCGTGAGATCAATCAAATATCCAAAATGTTAGCAAGAATTCTGGTTCTGAGAATGTTTTGTGGGATATTGATTTGTTCAGTGAAAGATGTTCCGATGACCATATCTTGTCGTGTGTGTATGCCTGCATATGTATGTATGCATGTATTTATGTATGTATGTATGCTTGCATGTATGTATGTATGTATGTATGTATGTATGTATGTATGTATGTATGTATGTATGTATGTATGTATGAATGAATGTATGAGTGAATGTATGTGTGCATGTATGTATGTATTTATATATGTATGTGTATGTATGTACTTGTGTGTATGGGTGTATACATGTGTTGTGTATGTCTATGTGCTTGTATGTATATATTCATTTAAGTATGCTGTGTTTATGTGTGCATGCATGTGCGAGTAAGTATGCTTAAATGTACATATGTGAGTATATATATAGGGGTTAGGGTGTTACACTCATGATCATTAGATCGTTGTTTCAATTCCTAGACCGAGTGGTGCGTTGTATTCTTGAGTAAAACACTTCATCTCGCGTTGCTCTGCGATCACTTCGATACCTGACGCGTGGCACACAGTGCACCTGTTCAGACAATGTGGATTTGATGGAGAGAGTGAGCTAATGTGCGGCACATACATTTGATCACTATAAACAAATCATTTGTGCAAGTCATGTGGAAAAAGTTGAATGTCCATACGTCGTCTTCGACGGGAGAGTCCATCATATGCATATATACGTAAATATCGAACAACGAGAATGAGTGCCCAACATTGTATTGGTGGATAAAATGTCTCTACTTGTACATTGAAGATAGCATTCGTTTCATGTTAAGAAAAATATCTTAAAATCTTAACAATTTTTTCAAGCCGATCACATTGAGGAATAGTGTTCATCTCCATTTTGGATAAGTACGCACTCGCATATACATACATATATATATTTGCATATTTGGGGAAGAGCTTTTCGCGTAGATATTATTATGAAAACACGATTATGTTCTAATATAATTATTAGTTTTATTATTTCAAAATTTTTTGTCTCCCACCCCTATGATGGGTTTTAGGTGGGTTTACTCTTGGATAACAAGTCACCACCTGTAACCTCAGCCATCCAAGAACATTCGAATTATCTTCACAATAAGCATGTCAATTGCATATATTGTATGTACTTCCGCAAGCCGAAAATGTCTGTTCACTCTTTGAGTCTCATCCCCATTATGCCTAAGGCTCCACTGACAATTGGTACGATCTCATTTTCTTTGCAACCCCACAATCTGCTTATCTCTCTCTTCAAGACCTGGTATATATCTACCTTCTTGATTTCTTTTGCTTTACTCTTGTCTCAAATGGACAGGCCACATCAATCATAGAGGAAATTCGCTCCCTCTTCTCAAACACTAAAGTATCTCGTCTGTTACGCACTAGGACATGATCCGTTTGGATACGAAAGTCCCAAAGAAGTTCTCTGTCCCTTTCTCAACAGCTACTGTCCTCCATGTCTTGGACTCTTTTGCCCAGTAAAAGAAATCATCATCATCATCATCATCATCAT
>NC_042998.1:145200059-145207559 GCF_006345805.1 Octopus sinensis | reverse complement strand
CTAGGAAGAATAATAATAACAATTATTATTTCAATTCTTTCCCTCCAACAACTAGAAACAGACAGGGGATCCTACCTACTCCTCAACAGAGGAATTCAACTTTCGGAACTTCTACTCTTTCACCCAGACAAAAAGAACATCTTCACAGCGCCCCATACAGTGCCAAACACCCCTACAACTCATTCCAACATAAACACCCACACTATATAATCCCAACTAATTCACCTACACAACAATACTCCCACAATAACAACCCAAACACTGAGAACTCCCTTCCGACCTAATTACAACAAACAACATTTTCTAGACGGAGTAGAGAGACACAGGGACACACGTTGGAGCATAACTTACGGGAGAAACTCAAAACAATCAACTTATCTAAGAAAACTCTATCCACAACAAAAATCCATATTTTAGCTAAAGGTTCAAAATTTACCCCCCCCCCACTCCACGTAGACCCAACTCCAATGAAATTAAAGATAATATTGCAGAACTCTGTAGAAAACTTCGATTGACAGAAGCACCAACCAACTACAACAACGATGACGAATCACTAGTGAAAAACAAAAGCAATTATCTACCACCCAAAGGAAGGAATAAAATACTAGACGACTTCTGCAACCGTATCCAGAATTTTCCCCACACTATCTATAGACCAAAAATTGTACCTGACTTCGACAACCTACAATGGAAGCACTTACTACAGCTAAAAAGCGACAAAGACCTGACAATCAAATAAGCAGACAAAGGTAGTGCTGTAGTCCTGATGGACACAGAATGCTATAAAAACCTAGCATTGGCCATACTAGAAAATGACATCTTTTATAAAAAAAAAAGTTGCTAATTATAGGCAGCAAAAAACATTAAAAGATCTTGCATCTTTAATACTCAAACATGGAACAGACTCAAAACAGACTCAAAACAGTATCTCCTTTTCAGTTCATGCCATCCTAAAACGCACCAAAATATATATATCCCATTCAATCTAGCTAAAAGGATCTGTACAATTGTATCTGACACAACCACGCGGGAACTTCGCCTACAAGGTCCCAAAATAACACTCATTGAATGTCAATACCCACCCTCACTTATATACCATGGAATTGAACGTGCCAAGAAATTAGACACAAACACACTAAGGACAACAAAACAAACACCACACCTCACTTTAAATCACTTCCATACATATCAACCCACAACCCCAGTAACAATGAAGCATGCAGTACAATTATACAAAACCTCCCTCTGCTCACTCAAGACCCGAAAATAAACAACATCCTAAATACACATAAACTCTTCAAATGCAAAAGACAACACAAATCACTCAAGAGACTCCTAACAAGTGCAAAACTATACTCAATACATACGATACCAGCAGTTAAAAAATGCAGACGACCTAATTGTAGTACATATCCATACCTAACTGAATGCACAGAATTCATATTCCAGCAAGGAGAAAAATTCTCAATTAAGGCCAACTTCACATGTGCTTCCCAGAACTTTATCTATGCCCTAACCTGCTCAGGTTGTGGCCACAATTATGTGGGCCAAACGAGCCTTACTTTGAGGCGCATAGTCACGCTCCATAAAGAACAGATTCGTTTCCTCAATACAGGCAGATAGCCCAGAGTGAACATATCGACAGATGCGCAAGAAATAAACGCCGAATTTACATATCTTTCCATTATACCAATGTAAAGATTCACTCTCCTTGCAAGAACGCCTAAACAAGGAAAACCTATTCATACAAAAGTACTTCACACCTTATTATACAAAAATTATACTGAGGACTTAGTTGTCCCCCTTGCCACGTGTTACCTCCCTTGGTCCACTCTCTAAACTCATTCTTATTTTTCAAGCATCCAAAATGGCGAGACCCCTTTGTCACAAGAATTGATTACTTCACATTGTCCCTTATTTCTTTATTGCCCACAAGGGGCTAACGTAGAGGGGACAAACTAGGACAGACAAGGGAATTAAGTCGGTTACATCGACCTCAGTGCGTAACTGGTACTTAATTTATCGACCCCGAAAGTATGATAAGCAAAGTCGACCTCGGCGGAATTTGAACTCAGAACGAAATACCGCCAAGTATTTCGCCCGGCGTGCTAACGTTTCTACTAACTCGCCGCCTTGCTTCACAATGTTCCTTGAAAAGCTAATTTAAATAGCGAAAACCGGTTGGATATCACTACATCCATAAAATATGTATATATTTTTAAAAATTTCTTTATAAAAAGATATTAAACTATGTGAAACGAAAGCATTTCTCTTCCACTTTTTATGTTTTCCAGATATTTTCAACTCATAATTTTGCCATGTGGTGTATACTGAATCTCCAGTATTTTTGCTCCTTTTATATATTTTTATATTTCTACCATATATATATATATATATATATATATATATATATATATATAACGACACCTTTCACTTTCGACAACGCAGCTGTACATCCATATTTCGATTTCTTTTATAACATTATTCAGAAAGTTTTCGCTAACATTTGAACCATCAAACTATCCCTGACTAACTGCTAGTCGGTTATCCTTTTGTTCATCAACCAGTAAACGCAGCAAAAATATTACTGAAACATGAAGCAGGTGTGGCTGCGTGGTAAGAAACTTGCTTCCCAACCACATGGTTCCTGGTTCAGTCCACTGTGTGGCACTTTAAGCATGTGTCTTCTACAATAGCCTCAGGCCGACTGAAGCCTTTTGAGTGGATTTCGAAGACGGAAACTGAAAGCTTGTCGTATATATATATGTATGTATATGTATGTCCCTCTCTCTCTCTCACACTCTTCCGTCCTTGTTCTTTCGTTGCTCGCACATGACCATCAGCTATCTTTCTTTTCCTAACTTGAATTTCTTTCTTTCTCTCTGATTAGCCACATGGATAAGACGCATTCTTGTCTGTCTCCTGTCAGAGCTTGTTCCTCCGCGTTCACCAACTCAACTCGTTTAGGCTTAGCAGCTCTTCCTGTTTGTTTTCACTGTCCTGTTTTTGTTACCAAATTCGTATTCCATGTTTTCGTATTTCATGTTGTTTACGTTCTATGGTGTTCTTGTGCCCATTTATGCATGTGTATATACATATATATGTATGCATATATATTTATGTATTATTTATATTATATATATATATGTGAATGAATATGTATGTATGTATGTGTGTGTGTGTGTGTGTGTGGTTGCCTTCGGACCCAACCTGACAAAGGGATGGGACCTCCTCCCCACAGCAGGAATTCATGGTCTCTTCTTGCCTCTCCAAGCCCCATACCGATGTAAAAGTTGAATTCTTTCCTCTCAGAGATCTTGCTTCTGGCTGTCCCACCACTTAGATCGAGAGTATTTGAACAATCAGACGAGTTTTTGCGTTTGTGAAACTCTCAATGAAGTAGGTTTAAGTAACGAACTGTTCAAACATATTTTTAATTCCTGTGACACATGCTGAGTGCCCTTTCCTTCGTCTATACACTTATCAGTTTTTGCCCGTCCATTTATTTGTCTCTCTCTCTCTCTCTCTCTCTTTCTCTTTATATATACATACATACATATATATATATATATTTACATACATATATATTTATATATGTATATATAAATAATTAATCAATATAGGGTGCCAAAAAAAATTTTGTAGAATTTTTTTGCCACCAGCGGCCTAGTGGGAAAAAATTAAATAGTCATAGACCATTTTTAAGTTCAACATCAACAATCAAGGAACGGCCATAATAGGCCATTCACCCACTAGAAATAACAGCCAAAGCTTCAACCGCAAATAAAAGTCAATTCCGTAAACAGGAGAAAATTTAAAAAACATTTACCCTGTATTTTTTTTGGCACCCTATATTGATTAATTATGAATTTTCTGGTTAATTCCGTAATGGAATCGACGGCTTATATTTATTTGCTGCCGATAAATTTGGCGCGAGTGCGATGATTTGAAAATTTTAGGTCAGATATTAACTTGCAGGGTCGGAAATGCCTCGTGAAAATATCTGTTCCGACTTGTGGCTATTATTACTGAAGAATTGAGGGCCTATGGAAGATTGGCTTGATTTAATTTAATCAGGTTAGTTTACCATTAAACAGCAGACGAAACGGTGCATCGTATAAGAAATTACAGGGTAAATGTTTTTTAAATTTTCTCCTGTTTACGGAATTGACTTTTTTTTGCGGTTGAAGCTTTGGCTGTTATTTCTAGTGGGTGAATGGCCTATTATGGCGTTCCTTGATTGTTGATGTTGAACTTAAAAATGGTCTATACTATTTAATTTTTCCCACTAGGCCGCTGGTGGCAAAAAATTCTACAAAATTTTTTTTGGCACCCTATATTGATTATTATGAATTTTCTGGTTAATTCCGTAATGGAATCGACGGCTTATATTTATTTGCTGCCGATAAATTTGGCGCGAGTGCGATGATTTGAAAATTTTAGGTCAGATATTAACTGGCAGGGTCGGAAATGCCTCGTGAAAATACTGTTCCGACTTGTGGCTATTTATTACTGAAGAATCTGAGGGCCTATGGAAGATTGGCTTGATTTAATTTAATCAGGTTAGTTTACCATTAAACAGCAGACGAACGGTGCATCGTATAAGAAATTACAGGGTAAATGTTTTTTAAATTTTCTCCTGTTTACGGAATTGACTTTTATTTGCGGTTGAAGCTTTGGCTGTTATTTCTAGTGGGTGAATGGCCTATTATGGCCGTTCCTTGATTGTTGATGTTGAACTTAAAAATGGTCTATGACTATTTAATTTTTTCCCACTAGGCCGCTGGTGGCAAAAAAATTCTACAAAATTTTTTTTGGCACCTATATGATTAATTATGAATTTTCTGGTTAATTCCGTAATGGAATCGACGGCTTATATTTATTTGCTCCAATAAATTTGGCGCGAGTGTGATGATTTGAAAATTTTAGGTCAGATATTAACTGGCAGGGTCGGAAATGCCTCGTGAAAATATCTGTTCTGACTTGTGGCTATTTCTTACTTAAGAATCTGAGGCCTATGGAAGATTGGCTTGATTTAATTTAATCAGGTTAGTTTACCATTAAACAGCAGACGAAACGGTGCATCGTATAAGAAATTACAGGGTAAATGTTTTTTAAATTTTCTCCTGTTTACGGAATTGACTTTTATTTGCGGTTGAAGCTTTGGCTGTTATTTCTAGTGGGTGAATGGCCTATTATGGCCGTTCCTTGATTGTTGATGTTGAACTTAAAAATGGTCTATGACTATTTAATTTTTTCCCACTAGGCCGCTGGTGGCAAAAAAATTCTACAATTTTTTTTGGCACCCTATATTGATTAATTATGAATTTCTTCTGGTTAATTCCGTAATGGAATCGACGGCTTATATTTATTTGCTGCCGATAAATTTGGCGCGAGTGCGATGATTTGAAAATTTTAGGTCAGATATTACTTGGCAGGGTCGGAAATGCCTCGTGAAAATATCTGTTCCGACTTGTGGCTATTTATTACTGAAGAATCTGAGGGCCTATGGAAGATTGGCTTGATTTAATTTAATCAGGTTAGTTTACCATTAAACAGCAGACGAAACGGTGCATCGTATAAGAAATTACAGGTAAATGTTTTTTAAATTTTCTCCTGTTTACGGAATTGACTTTTATTTGCGGTTGAAGCTTGGCTGTTATTTCTAGTGGGTGAATGGCCTATTATGGCCGTTCCTTGATTGTTGATGGTGAACTTAAAAATGGTCTATG
The DNA here is from genome assembly GCF_006345805.1 of Octopus sinensis. NCBI lineage: Eukaryota > Metazoa > Mollusca > Cephalopoda > Octopoda > Octopodidae > Octopus > Octopus sinensis. Next base: position 145,201,827 of record NC_042998.1, on the reverse strand, counting down.
ACTATTTAATTTTTCCACTAGGCCGCTGGTGGCAAAAAAATTCTACAAAATTTTTTTTGGCACCCTATATTGATTAATTATGAATTTTCTGGTTAATTCCGTAATGGAATCGACGGCTTATATTTTTTGCTGCCGATAAATTTTGCGCGAGTGTGATGATTTGAAAATTTTAGGTCAGATATTAACTTGGCAGGGTCGGAAATGCTCGTGAAAATATCTGTTCCGACTTGTGGCTATTCTTACTGAAGAATCTGAGGGCCTATGGAAGATTGGCTTGATTTAATTTAATCAGGTTAGTTTACCATTAAACAGCAGACGAAACGGTGCATCGTATAAGAAATTACAGGGTAAATGTTTTTTAAATTTTCTCCTGTTTACGGAATGACTTTTATTTGCGGTTGAAGCTTTGGCTGTTATTTCTAGTGGGTGAATGGCCTATTATGGCCGTTCCTTGATTGTTGATGTTGAACTTAAAAATGGTCTATGACTATTTAATTTTTTCCCACTAGCCGCTGGTGGCAAAAAAATTCTACAAAATTTTTTTTGGCACCCTATATTGATTAATTATGAATTTTCTGGTTAATTCCGTAATGGAATCGACGGCTTATATTTATTTGCTGCCGATAAATTTGGCGCGAGTGCGATGATTTGAAAAATTTAGGTCAGATATTAACTTGGCAGGGTCGGAAATGCCTCGTGAAAATATCTGTTCCGACTTGTGGCTATTTATTACTGAAGAATCTGAGGGCCTATGGAAGATTGGCTGATTTAATTAATCAGGTTAGTTTACCATTAACAGCAGACGAAACGGTGCATCGTATAAAATTACAGGGTAAATGTTTTTTAAATTTTCTCCTGTTTACGGAATTGACTTTTATTTGCGGTTGAAGCTTTGGCTGTTATTTCTAGTGGTGAATGGCCTATTATGGCCGTTCCTTGATTGTTGATGTATATATAAATATGTATATATATATATGTATATATATATATTGTATATATCACACACATATATATATTATATATATTATATATATATATAAATATATATATATATATTGTTATATTGGGATGGTCATTTTGCAAGTTTAGCCATAAAATCACACGCACTATATATCTGGTGTTACTTTGCTTCAGTGTTATATATTTTTTTATATTAATCTTAATCTTATTTCGGCCAGAGTTCTTTCGTCACACTCCTGTGACCGCATCAGTGGTCCTTTGTTTTCTTCTTTCTTATTTGTGTCTCTCCTTACTAACGGTCAGCCATTTTGTATTTCTATTGTATGTCTTCATTTGCGCATGCTTATATCTCTATGTCCGTCTATGTTTATTTAGTGTATGTGGGGGGTGCCTGTAATATTTGTATCTTCTGTTTATATACGTTCATGTAATTTTTTTTGTTGTTGTTTTTGTTTATTCTTATTTTGTTCATCCCTTTATTTTTATCATTACATATGCTTGTATGTATGTATAACAACAATACTAGTAATAATAATAATAAGTCAATATATATATATATATATATATATATATATATATATAGTTATTTATTTCTATTTGTTTATTTATCTGTGTATTTATTATGTTTTCGGGATCCTCTACCGTCATATGTTGTGGTGTGTGCTAGTGTTCCATTCTAGTTTTCTATTCAGGCTAGGTTTATTTTCTATTATGTGTGTAGCTTCTGTAATTGTCTGATTGTTGTATCTGTTCTATGTGTGGACAATATTTTAATTTCTATGTTGTTGATTGATCCCCCGTATATATA
>NC_042998.1:145175059-145195059 GCF_006345805.1 Octopus sinensis | reverse complement strand
ATCTCTGGTTTCAACAAATCCTCGAACACCTACCTCTACAGAAGACAATGTTTTCGCTGAGTTCGACCAATTGATTGTATTTTCTGTCACACGAACCATGAGGTAACAATTAGAAGTGGAAACAAATTGTCGATACAATCGGTACATTAGGTAACTGGGCAGTTATCTCAATACACATGCTCTGTCCAATACACGATGCGAAACCGATTAGTAAGATCGGCTGTAATAAAATCTATAATACTGTATACTTTGATTAATATAAAATACGAGTGTCTATTTTTTCTGACTTATAGATTCTTGGTCGACTGTATATACAAACATCTATATATATAAAACTGTAGTTGTGTGAGTGTCTGTCCCCTTCGAGTTAGATTCCTAATTACTCCCACATTTTGCGGTGCAGTTTAACCAAATTCGGGTATCTTATAGTCGTGATTCATATCGAGCCCGTCTGGGTATTAGCGCGCGTCTACGATGAGTCTACGATTTTAAAAATAATTTAACATAATTTTTTATTCCATTTTAATGCATAATTTTTCGTGTGTCGATGGCGGCGGAGTTGGCGTCCACGCTCACATCTGCACCTGTTTGCTTCTCCCCCTTCTTCCCTCCCTCGTGAAGCTGTGGGGGAGGGAGTGTAAGGAAATCAACGTCGTAAAGCGTTGTCAAGGAGACCAGCGTTCTTTTAGAACAACGACTTCATGGCTTGAAGACACCAAAACAGAAATGGCTAAGAAAGCCCGAATTGGCATCTATAAGGGAAGTAACTCTCTAAAAATGCTTATATAGTTATTTCCCTTACAAACCCGAGCAACGCCGGGCGATACTGCTAGTATAATATAATGTAGTATCGAGCACTCTTTGTCTCGACAATGAACACTACGTATGTATATCTGTGTGTATGTAAGTATATACATACATACATACATATATGTGTGTGTGGAGGATCTGTGCATGTGTGGGGCTACAATTTGTGTGCAGGGGTAGTGGGAGGCAGTCTATTTTGTGGAGTGTCTGACTTATAGGGGTGCATGTGTGTGTTCAAGGGTGCATTGGTGTGTTCTTTGGTCAAACTCTTTTTGCGAAGCCCGAGGGTATTGGTGGAAGGTCGAGGGTCGAGGCAGGGGACCTGTGGTTACAGTGATAGTGGGGCGCGCAGGTACAATAGAACATCTACCCGAATAGCAAGAGTGAGGTGTTTAACCCTTGCCCGCATGTACCCCGCACATGCACAGACCCCACCCCACCACAAACACACACGCACGTTACACACTGCACGCTAACAAAAAAACCTATGACTTTATCCTTTACAGAAAGAAAACCAATGAACACACCTATATATACTCCGGATAAAATTATGCATATGAAACCACTACACATATCACACACCCCATCCCAACAGGAGCACTACATGAATAATACACATCCTCCCCACTTCAAGATAACTCTTGCCGGCTTAACTGCAGACCCAACCAAGGAACATAACTCTTAACTTAATCCTCTGACCCCATTTTCGTTTCACCACCCTTTTTACATCAGCCGCTGACCGGTTGTGCTAATCCACCTCCGAGAATAGAGAGCAGTCGCCATATTCCCTTCCATATCGACTAACTCTGATGAGCGTAAAGTTATGCAAGCGGATTGTTACCTAACACTCCAGTGTATTCTTTACGCGAAACCGATTGGTATGATCAGCCCTGATGGTTATTTAATACTATATATATATATATATATATATATATACATATATATACACATATAATGTAAGAATACACACACACGCGCGCACACACTCATATATATATACATATATATATATATATATATATATATAATATATATATATATATATATATATAAAAATTATTAGAGACAAAACCACTATTTTGCAAAACAAACAAGGAAAGACTTAATCAATACATAAAATTTTAATAAATAGTCAAAAAAACCGCCACTACAATTGTTTCTTGTCTTGATCGACAATCTTCAGGTGGACTTCCAATCTAAAATATCAATATTTTAAAATATTAAAATAATAATTTTAAAATAATTAAAGTATGAATGAAAAAATATAAATATATAATCCATATATAACCTATATATAATCCATATATAATCAATATATAAACAATATATAAACTAAAATAAACCTATCAACAATTAAATATAAAATATAAAATATAAAATATAAAATATAAAACAAAACAAAAAAATAATAATAATATAATAATAAACTATATATACACCCATACACATATCCTAATTATATATAACCATATCTAACTACATACACTAAATCACACACCTATATATATATATATCCCTATACATACACATAAAAACGTCTAGGCAATTATAAATAATAAAATAGCTAAATACTTCAACACAATACTTATTCATACTCCCACACACACACACATACAACCCACATTCACGCTCTAGAAAACGGACATCACTTAAAATTATGAACGGAGAAATGGAATAAATGGAATTAAAAATTATATTCACTTGGTAACGAACACTACTTAAAATTATGAATGAAACAATGCAATAAAACAACAGACATCGCAAATAGACACAAAACTAATACTACGAATTCCTTAACAAACCTACCATGATAAACCAAAACTCATAAAAACATATAATGATAAAATCTCCCTTTACTAAACTCTATAACATACCTATATAGCAATCCCCCTAACCTAAACATTCACACACAAATACACACACGTAAACCACACACCACGACATATACAAATACCCACACCACTTACACATACCTATACATACATATAAACCTCAACATATACTCCAAAAACCCACTCAACCCCACACAGACAAATAAACACAAAATTATGAATGGATTCTTTTATAAAACTACCATGATAAGCTAAAACTCACAAAACATAAATGATAAAACCTCCCTTTACTAAACACTATAACATACTTATATAGCAATCCCTTTAACCTATACATTCACACACAAATACACACACGTAAACCACACACCCATAACAAATACAAACACCCACCCCACTTACACACACCCACAAGTACATATACGCCTCAACATATACACCAAACAAAATTACTTTACCAAGGAACTTAACATATGTATAAAAAGTATAACCGCTCTGGAAACGAACATCTTTTAAAATAATGAATGGAGAAATGGAATAAATGGAATTAAAAATAATATTCACGTTGCAAAACGAACACCACTTAAAAATTATGAATGAAACAATGTAATAAAACAACCAACATCGAAAATAGACAAATTACCACGAATTCCCTAAAAAAACCATGATAAACCAAAACTCTTAAAAACATATAACGATAAAATCTCCCTTTGCTAAACTCTATAACAAACCTATATAGCAATCCCCCTAACCTAAACATTCACACACAAAAAACACACACGTAAACCACAGACCCACGACTTATACACATACCTATACTAACTTATAAACCTCAATATACACCAAAAACCCACTCCCTCCCCACACAGACAAATTAACACATACATCCCAAAACCTAAATAACAAACCCATATACACATTCACACACAAACACACACACACGCAAAACACACACACAACAGATACATATACTCCCTCACATATACGCATATACATACTCACTAAACTCGATATATACAACAATATTTACACACCCACACTCATACAGATAAATAAATTATACAACTAAAAACTCACACACAATCTCATATACATAAACACTCCAATAAAAAACAACATTAAATACATCGTAATTAACCAGAATATCAAAAATAACAATATGACATAAGAGAAATAAAATACATACTTACAAGTCAGTTTCAAATTATGAAGTGAAATTAAATTCTTAGCCGTTAAAAAAATCAAACCAAAATTACGTTACCATAGAAATATAACTTATGTAAAAAAAGAATACGCGCCATGGAAAGTAAACGTCATTTAAAATTATGAATGGAGAAATAGAATAAATGGAACTAAAAACTATATCCACGTGGCAAACCAACACTACTTAAAAAAATTATTATGAATGGATTCTTTAATAAAACTACCATAATAAATTATTATATACAATTATGAGCTTTAGCTCATCTTAGCAGCTCTAACAAACAACTTGCAGTAACCCAAATCTATTCTCGATGCCTGCCTTACTACTACACTATTCCATTCCCAATTCCAAGCAACGCTAGCCCACCACCCGGTTACAATTCCCAACTCCACCCATTCATTCACAATTTCAACGACGTTCACCTCCACAGCGCTACATATAAGCCTCAACATATACACCGGAGATTCGCTTTCACATCCGTGCGGATGGGTGAGATTATACATTGAGTGTAGTGATGGGGCTCCCATTACTATACACATTTGTACCTGTGTGGTAGTCTCCATGTGTATATTCACGCACGGGTATAAATGCAGGGGGTACACGCGCACGGCATGTACGTGTACCCCCTCACATGTACATATGCATGCTAGTTGGGCTCGATATGTGCAACAATGTAATCGCGCCCGCATACATGCATATGGGCGAGTTGCACAATCAAAATACGCACACGTGTGTGTGCGCGTTCCCTGGTTGTGCAATTCACCCATCTGGGTGTGAGTGGGGTGTAAGCGTATTGCTGTGGATGTCGAGCTTGATACGTATGTATATGAGTGTGTATTGGGGGGTTTTACGTATTTATTGAGTGCATGTGCTTCACGCACGTGCGTCCATGTATGGATGAATATATTGGGATTGCTATGTGGGTGTAAATTGGGTATGGAGGGGGGAGTTTTGTCATTGTATGGGTGTAGGTTTCATTTGTGATGGTGGTTTGTTGGTGATTTTAATATGTTCTGTATATTTGGGTTTTTATGTATTATTCTAGTGTGTATAATTGTATACATATGATTGGTGTGAGTGGGATTACGCCCATTTTTGGGGATGTATGTGTTTATTCGTCCGTATGGGGCGGGAGTGGCCGTTTGGTGTATATGTTGAGGCTCACATGCAATTCCAGGTACGCGCGAATGAAGTGGGCACTTATATTTGTTATGGGTGTGTATACTTTTATATACAGACAATACCCAAATAAAATCTGTCAATTCAACATACCAAATAAAAAACAAAAAACAAAGGGATCGTAAACATTCACACATACATACAAAACTCAATAAAAACACCACTAAATAACACCCATCAACATATAAATATATCCTCCAAAATACATATAACAAATGCATAATAAAAATACATAATAAAATAATAAAAAATTAAAAAATATATAAATAAAGAAAATAAAAAAATCTAATATAAATTATTAAAGTTTTAACATACCATAAACTGTTATATTAATATACATTAAAAATGAACTAATTAAAACAAAGAAATATCAATAAAGACTAACTATAATTAAAGCCTAGACTACATACCAAAAAATATATTATCTAAACTAATTTAAACTAAACTAAAGTAACCTAATAGGGAAATTATTGCTATTTATCATGAAACTTATTATATAGGTAAAGTAACTTATGTCTGCATTTTATTTTGCGCTCTTCACCAGTATTAAGTAAATTATCATACTTATAAAATAAAATTTCTTTAAACTCATTAGAGCATAAATAACAACAATAGCTCCTATAGTATATGATTTAGTTTTACAAATTATTTCCCAAATTAAACTATAATTAATATTTAGTGATTTAAGACTCCAAATGTACTTACTAAGTCCAGTTGAGTTGATTAAGTTTTTATTTTTAAAAGAATTCATATGTTGTGCGATTCTTAGTTTTATTTTTGAGGAAGTAGAACCTATATAAACCGCTTTTGGGTAATTATTATTCTTAAGTTATTATCATGTAATGTAACTATACATTTATACACTACATCGTTAATATCACAATTATTATTTAATATACAATTAGATTTATCTCTACATGTACAATTAATATAAGTCTTATCATTATTAATATTATTATCAAATAATTTCTTTTTATAAAAATTATTCAGTTTATATTTATTAAATGAAGAAATAATGTTACCAACATTATTAGTGGTAGAATAACCAACTCCAAAATTATTAAAAGAGAAAATGTTTCTATATTTACGATTAACTCTAATAAATAGTTCTATAACATCTAAAATCTCTTTAATAATATTCGTTTTTACTTGATCTCCATAAGGAACTATTAACCAAATTTTATTCTTAATAACCTTATTATTATTATCATTATTATAATATATTTATAATTCTTTATTTTATTAAAATATTATCAAAATTATATCTATGTACAGCATTTAAGGAATTATTAATATTATTAATTTTATCAATATAATTATTATAATAATTATTAAATTTATTTTTATTTTTATTATTCTTATTTATATTATTATTATTATTATATTTATTATTATTATTATTATTCTTATTTATATTTTTATCATTTTTATTATTTTTTTTATATATCTATTATTTTTACCACTAAACCTAACAAAATTAAATTATTATTAGAAGTATCTCGAAAATTATCAATTAAATCTTTATCACTAATATTATAAAATTTAATATTCCTATTATAACCTGCCCCTCTAAGGGCCTCATTATAATAATTAGCATGTTTATTAAAAATCTCTATATCATAAGAGAGTAATGAAATACGTTTACTTATATTATTAATCAACGATTTTTTAATAGAAAATGGGTGATTACTATTAACATTTATATATCTAAGGTTCTCATTAAGTTTATGATATGGTTGTGTTTTACCTGTAATAAGATTAAAATTAACATCTAAATAATTAACATTATAATTCTCCTTATATAGTAATACTTAAACCATATCTTTTAAAGAAACTATATAGTTTTTTCTTATATACTTCTAGATTCCTATTAGTACAATTCTTTGTAACTAGTAGAAGATCGTCTCTCTATAAACCACCCTCTATCTTAAGATTTTCTAATTGGAGTTCAGATAAAAGAAAAATACCTACTAAATCAGTAGCCTGTGCAGAATCTGGTGCTCCCATAGGTATATCAAAACAATCTCTAGTATCATTCCTAGCCCATAATTTATTTTTATATTTAATTAGCGATTTCCTAGCCATTTTAATTACATTAACTTCTTCCCGTGACATACCCACTTTATTCATTGCGAAAATAATCGCTTTATTAAACACAATTTCATTAATAGAAGAATAATAATTATCTATATCTATTTGAATAAATTTATAACGATTTTTTCTTTAATATTATTAAACCATTTCAATGTATTATTATTACTAAACCATAATTTTAAATAATTAAGTTTATTTAACTTATCAATATATTTATCTAAAATAAATTACTTAATTTACCTAGGTCCGATTTACATGGGCAAATTAATCTAACTTTAGGGTCTGAATAAAAATTATCTTTATGGTCTTTAAGAGTAATTCTGGAGTGCAAAGGTACATAAGGTTCAGTTTTATTATCCAACTCATATTTTAACATTACTACTTTAGAGCCTTATTAATATTATAAAGAATATCATCTGGAACAATTTTATATTTTTTAATTATTTCTTTTCCTAATAGTTTATCATATAATTTAACATCTAATTTATATAGGTTCCTTGTTTTATCAGATTGTACTATAATACCATCCATATTTCTCATATCTTTAATTTTAATTGCTAAATTCCTTAAATATTCATTATTTCTATTTGGGTATTTATGGAATTCAATATTTTTTACCACCTTCCATATACTATCTTCAAGTAATTGTAATTCTTTATTAAATGGAGGTTCCTTTCTAGATTTAAATTTAGAGGTAAAATTATCATTCCTACTATCAATATCATTAAATAAATAAAAATTATAGTAAAAAGCTTTCCATTTAATTCTAGAAATAAAATCTTTAACATTATTAACAAGTTTCAAGATAAATTCCTTTCTAGAAGGAATAGGAATATCTTTCAAAGATGAATCCCAAATCAGCGGTTCTATCTTACCTGTAAAATCCATAATTTACGAAATTGAGGTATTACACTCAATATACAAAATTATCAATATTATATAAATAATAAATATTAGGAAATAAATCCAAATTTACAGGGAAAAAATCAGATTTAGGATTAAATCCAATTTTATAGTAAAATATTATAAAATATTATTAGAGACAAAACCACTATTTTGCAAAACAAACAAGGAAAGACTTAATCAATACATAAAATTTTAATAAATAGTCAAAAAAACCGCCACTACAATTGTTTCTTGTCTTGATCGACAATCTTCAGGTGGACTTCCAATCTAAAATATCAATATTTTAAAATATTAAAATAATAATTTTAAATAATTAAAGTATGAATGAAAAAATATAAATATATAATCCATATATAACCTATATATAATCCATATATAATCAATATATAAACAATATATAAACTAAAATAAACCTATCAACAATTAAATATAAAATATAAAATATAAAATATAAAATATAAAATATAAAACAAAACAAAAAAATAATAATAATATAATAATAAACTATATATACACCCATACACATATACCTAATTATATATAACCATATCTAACTACATACACTAAATCACACACCTATATATATATATCCCTATACATACACATAAAAACGTCTAGGCAACTATAAATAAATAAAATAGCTAAATACTTCAACACAATACTTATTCATACTCCCACACACACACACATACAACCCACATTCACGCTCTAGAAAACGGACATCACTTAAAATTATGAACGGAGAAATGGAATAAATGGAATTAAAAATTATATTCACTTGGTAAAACGAACACTACTTAAAAATTATGAATGAAACAATGCAATAAACAACAGACATCGCAAATAGACACAAATTACTACGAATTCCTTAACAAACCTACCATGATAAACCAAAACTCATAAAAACATATAATGATAAAATCTCCCTTTACTAAACTCTATAACATACCTATATAGCAATCCCCCTAACCTAAACATTCACACACAAATACACACACGTAAACCACACACCCACAACATATACAAATACCCACACCACTTACACATACCTATACATACATATAAACCTCAACATATACTCCAAAAACCCACTCAACCCCACACAGACAAATAAACACAAAAATTATGAATGGATTCTTTTATAAAACTACCATGATAAGCTAAAACTCACAAAACATAAATGATAAAACCTCCCTTTACTAAACACTATAACATACTTATATAGCAATCCCTTTAACCTATACATTCACACACAAATACACACACGTAAACCACACACCCATAACAAATACAAACACCCACCCCACTCACACACACCCACAAGTACATATACGCCTCAACATATACACCAAACAAAATTACTTTACCAAGGAACTTAACATATGTATAAAAAGTATAACCGCTCTGGAAACGAAACACGCACACATATACATCTATAAAGATTCACAAGACAAACAGTTTATTCATTTCCCAAGTTAAGATTGCTTGAAGAAAACATTTCCATAAATTGTATGAGGACGTGGACGTTAAATAGAGATAAGATTATAAAACAGGAAAATAAGAGCGGAGGTAGAGGAGCGATATAAATACAATTTATAGAACGGTCACATAGAAAGAATAAACAACCAAACAAAAAGTGATCTGCTGTATTAAGCATTCGATGATAGATATGTGATTCCCTCCGGAAAACGTTAATGAACGTGCATTCTTTAAGAATAAAATAAAAGACAATACTGATAAACATTATGTGAGATAACAAATCAATAACTTTTTCAAGACGAAGTAATCACTTTTAAAATAAAAATACACAAACGCCAACGAACAGTCAAACCTGCCTCCAAATCAGGTTCTCACTAGAAAGAATGTGGGGTGGAAATCTGCATAGCAATTATTAATATTTGTTGGCATGCTTGTGTGGTTAAGAAGTTCGTTTTGCAACACCGTGGTTTCGAGTTCAGTCCATCCCACTGCGTGGCAACTTGAGCAACTGCTTTCTATTCTAGACCTCGGGCTAACAAATATGAGTGAATTTAGTAGACAGCAACCGTGCGATGCTCATTGCAAAGACATGTTTTTATGTGTGTGTATGTATGTATGTACAAATATACATATATATATATATATATATAATATATATATATATATATAATAAATATATGTATATATATATATGTGTGTGTGTGTGTGTGTGTGTAATTATATATATTCTTTTATTCTTTTACTTTTTTACTTGTTTCAGTCATTTGACTACGGCCATGTTGGAGCACCGCCTTTAGTGAAGCAAATCGACCCCAGGACGTATTCTTTGTAAGCCTAGTACTTATTCTGGCGGCCCCTTTTTTCCGAACTACTAAGTTACAAGGACTATGTATATTCAATTGATAGTATGGCATACACCTGGTAGTTTGCCGGTAAAGCACTTCGCTGGCTTAGTGTTCGTTGGATATGTAATTAATGAGAGAAACGAAAGCTGGAAGATAAGAGAATCTTTATTGATCACTACAATCGTTTCGACCCATCTAGCATCGATCCCTCACGGATGGGATACAACACAACTGGTTTGAGTGTATCCCTTGGTGTAGATGTGTCTCCTCAGGTGATTTCAAGAAGAATCTCGTTAAAATAAACTCTCTTTCGCACAACTTATTATTGCATTTTTTGTTCTTGGTCTTCGTAGATAGAAATTGCAAATTAAGGGATACTGCATTATTCTTACAGAAGATCAGTGATAAAGATGAGACACAAAAAGAAACAAATACACAATACAGCGGAAAAATTACTACATATAACCGTTAGTAGATTTGGATGAACAAACGTCCACACATACATGGTCTGGCGCACGTACACACGCAAGTACACAGAATAAAGAATGTAATTATAAAGTCGGTACCCATTAATGGCCAGTGATATGATACTGCTTGATGAGTAGTTACACATTCAGTGATGCGCTCCACTGGGTCTAGCTGGTATATCTTTATGGAACTTGCACATTCATAACTACGGACATAAATATCAACATACACTCATATATACTCGCACGGACATATTCACACAGTCTAGTGTATATTGCTATACGTATACGTCGCAACCCAGTACAACACTCTGGAATCAATAAGCTAAACAACAAATATAAGGAACACGACGTACTCTGGTATAACCCAATCCACGGTTCACATGTGTCAACGAAGATCACTAGGGAGTTTTTCGCCGTTTTAGATAAATATTTCCTTAAATCAAATAGATACCATAGTATTTTTAGTAGGAACACTGCGAAGATATCATATGCAAAACTCCACTATTTTAGAGCAACACTTACACCAGATTAATAACAGAAAAAATGAACCAATATATATTGTTATAAGGGAACTTTGGGACATTGCGGAGCTTACATATATGTGTGTGTGTGTGTGTGTGTGTGTGTGTGTGTGTGTGTGTGTGTGTGTGTGTGTGTGTGTCTGTGTCTGTGTGTGTGTGTGGGTGTCTGTGTCTGTGTGTCTGTGTATGTGTGTGTGTTTGTGTGTTTGTGTGTGTGTGTGTGTGTGTGTGTGTGTGTACCTACGTACATACGAATGTGTGCGTGTGCGCGTCTTTGTGTTTGTCATTCTACCGTCATTCAGTGGCGGATATAAAATCTTTTACTAGAAATGGGAGATTTCCACTGTGCTGACTTGCCAGAAATATACTACAAGAAAATCTCTGCATAATCATTGTCTATGTAAATGTTTGTTGGGTGATCTCCAGTCGTACAGAGAGGATGAAAGAGAGTAAACGAGAGATAGAGATATCGTTAAAATAAGAGGTGTACGATAAGTGCACATTCGAGTTATGCGTCAGGCAATGAGTAAAGGAACGCTACAAAGAGAGAGAGAGAGAGAGAGAGAGAGAGAGAGAGAGAGAAAGAATCATAGAGACAGAGGAAGAAGAAGTGGTGTAAAGGACAGAGTAGTTATGGGAGAAGAGAGATATGAGAAATATGTTTTATATAATATATTTTCAGGTTATAAATATTTTCTTTCGTAAATCAATATTCATTTCATCATTTTGTGTAACCACCAAGAAATTTGATAAAAATTAAATTATAATTATTGTATGAATAACATATTACCTTATTTACCCATGGGAGCAAAAGTATACTGCCAAAGTTACCCATCATATGAGAAGTACCATTCTGTCTCTAAATAAAAATAGCCGATATAAATGTTAGTTGGTTGGTTGGTTGGTTCGTTCGTTCGTTCGTTCGTTGTAATCTTCAGTCACGCTTTACATTGCATAGAGAGAGGAAAAGAAAGTGCAAAAAAAAAAAGATACAGAGGGATTTATTGCAAAACAGGTTTATAAGTCTTATAACTTTCAAAAGATACACATTCATTTTCATAAAATTTTGCAGGGATAAGTTTTCGATAGAGTAGATTGTAATTATGCTGATAAAATTTAGAAAAATAATAACATATACAGGGTGGTCCGAAAGTCACGCACCAACGCATTTGACTATTTATATTACGTTATCTTTATTATTCATTCTGTTCATCAAGTACAAGTACATTATTTTATTCAATTTTAAAAAAATGAAGCATGTCCTTGACAATTCCGGGGCGTATTGAACTTATTTTGTACGTGACTTTTGGCCCACCCTGTACTTATTGTAAATGAGAAATTTGTTTTATTTGATTTTATGTTAGTACAATAAATATTTTTCTTTTGAAAATCAATATTCACTTCATAATTTTGTATATGCATCAGAAACTTTTATTTTTAAAAATGTTGATTTATAATTATTTTCAGTGTACCATATATTACCCATGGTAGCGAATGTATGCTTCCAAAGTTAGTCGCTATATGAGTAATACTCTAGTTTTCATATGTACTTCAATATCTGCGAGCTACTAGAGCATACTTGCTTAATTTTTGCAAGAAAGGGTAATAGAAAAAGAAAAATAGATGGATGCTAAAAACAAAATAATAAATTGACGAATTTCGATTATGATATAAAACAGATATATTCATTATTATAAAAGAAGAAATTTTTTAAAAAATCACAAGAGACACAGCAGAAGATTTCGCGAACGACCGGAAATAAGAAATACACTGAAGGAACAGTCAAGTTAAAAACAATAACAGTAAAGAAACAATTATAAAAACAAGAGAAAGTGTATCAAAAATAACTGTGATAACAGCATCAGCAAGCAGCAAGAACAAACAAACAAGGAGAGCTAGAGCTAGTTATTAAAAGATATTACTGAGATGATAAATCAATCAACTATATAAAGAAACCGTAGAATTTCCTGCACCATTTTTTTTTCTTCGACAACGGATCAACATGTTACATTGAGAGACTGATGGTGATGGTGGTGTTAGTGGTGGTAATGGTAGTGGTGGTGCGGATGGTATTGGATATTATGGTGGTGGTGGTGGTGGTGGCGGCGGCAGGGGGTGGGGGTGGGGTGGGGTGGGGTGGGGGTGGGGGTGGCGATGGTGCTTGTCCAATGGGGGAGTAGGAATGATGGTGGTGATGGAGCCTGTGACAACGGTTGATTGGTGGTGGTAGCAGCAACGCTGGTGGTGATGGTGTTGGCGATGAGGATGACGGCAGCGGTGATGGTAGTTGCGGTGGTGGTGACGTTTGTGGAAGTAGTGGTGGATGTTTAGTGATTACTACCATTCGACTATTTTCTCGTCTTTTATTTATTTTTTTTTAGCTAAATAATCTTTGAATCGCAAGTTGACCGATTTAGATTGTGAGCTGTCTCTTTTTGTTGGTGGCAATGTTGTGGGGTTTGTTAATCGATGTCACAGCGGTAGTAATTCCGGCTATATAGACATACACACACATACACACATACGTACACACACACACACACACACAAATACGTATAAACATACATACATACATTCAAGCATACATAGTTATTTCGGCTATACACACATACGCACATACGGACACACACACACGCGCGCGCAGACACGTACGCATAGTCGCGCGCGCATGTACATACACACACACACACCCACAAACACAAATACGTACATACATATATGCATGCATGCATATCTACATAAATACATACATACATCTATACGTACATATATTCACGCATGTACACACACATATACACACATATACACGCGCGCGCACATACACAAACATACACACATACAGCACGCCGCGCACATATATTTACACACACATCCACATATACACACATATAGACGCACATACACACACACACACACACACACATATGCTACCACCATCAACGCCAATATTTGTGTATGACACCAATATTGTTCCAGACTTAGAAATCCTTATCTCAGATAGATTCCAGTTTCTAGAAAATAAAACTGAGTTTTCTAGCCGGTTTTGATTTCTATAAAACGTATTTCACCTCATTGACACCATTCAGAATAAGATGTCATAAATCTTCCTCCCAAACCCTTTCCTATTAACCTTTAGTACACTGCAGTTTCTCCAGAATTATTTCCCCTGCCACTGCCCTGTTACTACAAGGGAGGAAACTCATACAGTGACATGATGCATATATAATGTGCTAAAGGTTAAAGTCTTCTGTATTAAGTCGAATGGTTAGAGGGTTCGGCTCGTGATCATAGGATTGTGGTTCAATTCCTGGATTGAGCGACACAACTGAAAACGAAGATTTGCTGAGTACTGGTGCGGCTCTTGCTATATTCTCGATGTTTCCATGGGATCAAGGGTGGAGAGACCACAAGGATGTCTATGTCTGCTCAAAACTACATGGGCACTTAAAATAATTGGAGATAACACAGGACACGCCAATGACGGTTGGTTATACAGTGAGAAACTTCCATTGGTGACTAGAACGGCTAACAGAAATTTTCTCGATAATTTATGTATTTTCTTACATTTTTAGGAAATGTGTGTGTAACCATTAATCTCTACACGTTCATTTTTCCTCTCTCCCCCCTCTCTCTCTCTCGCTCTCTCTCTCTCTCTCTCTCTCTCTCTCCATATTTTCCTCTTATCTCTTTCTGTCGAAGAACGAACACTCGAAACATCAAAGACTCCGTTTTCCTGAGTGTCAAACTAATACATCTGCTTGTTGTTCCCTCGCCTGTCTCTGTCTTTTGTTTTCTGTGCATTTCAACCATATATATACGTCTGCGTGTGAATAAATGTGCATTTGCGTAGTGAGTGAACGTATCACGTTATTACACAAGTGTGTGTGTGTGTGTGTGTGTGTGTGTGTGTGTGTGTGTGCGCGTGCGTGTGTGGACTCATTTACTGTTTACGTGTGACAGCATGCGTATTCGATATGTATTTATGATTATATGCAGATGCTCGTCCAGGAACCTGGAAAAGAAAATCTCTAAAATGTTTTACAAATTTTCGCAGTTTTGACCAACTGCATCTGTTTTTTTTTTTGTTTTTTTTTTGAGAACTCAAGCATTTCACGGATTTTATGTGGACCCGTCTTTACGAATCCCTGTGCACATAAGAAAATATGCATACATGCATATATGTATGTATGGCTTAAACTCTTATTGTCTAGACTTCGAGCAGACTTATCTCACACAAATGAGTCGGACTCCTTAAGTATAATGCAGCACTTTATATCTTCGCTTTAAAAAAAATTTAAGACTTTACATAACCGATATGTTGATCTGTGTAATCAGTATCACGTTGTCTATCGTTCAGCCGGCATTCCAAACGTGGTTATCATTCCTTCTTTTGGGACACACAGTTACAGTATACAACTCCGCAAGACATTTGTTCCTTTTATTCGGAGATATAAATTGATTTAAAGGCAATTCAGCTCTTATTACTAATAAATTGAGTGACGGCATTGAAGATCTCTTAGTAGCTTGTAAAAAATCACTTATACTTTATAATTTACCAAATTTCTGACGGTTTTGAAATTAGTCACAAAAAAATATTACTTTCCAAATGAATCTTCAGGCACTTGCAATGCAGAACCTCATTTATATTATTCTATATGGCTGCATGGTTAAAAATAATTCGCTTCATAACCACGCGATTAAGGATTCGGTCCCACTGCATGAACCTTGTAGGATGGCGTTGTATACAACCAATACTTTGTGAATCGACAAATAGATACTTAGTAGGTGAAATTGGTAGACAGAAACTGAAGCCTGTCATATAATCATACGAGTACATATATATATGTGTGTGTTTATGAATATATGTTCATATGTTTGTGTACGTAAATGTGTTTGTGTGAGTGAGTTCGTTTTTCCCCTCATTTTTGCATTGTGTTTTTTTTAATGTAAACAACAATCTTGCCGTCCATACAGGCGGTGTCGTTTCCTTGCAGTCCAACTTGAAAGCGTGTCCGAGCTTAATGACATGTCTTGTTATACGACCTTTGTAGACAAAATGTTCACCAAAACAGTGTCATCTCTTCTCTCTCTATATAAACGGCAGTTTGTCTGTGCGTTTTCTGTGTGTCTGTTTTCTCGTACCCTCACTCTGACCACGGCTTTCAACCGATTCTGATGAAACTTGACACACACATAGACCAATGTCATAATTCAAAACTAACGCAGCGAAAATTTTGAAAAGTTCCCCCAGTTCTGAAAAAAAATCGATAAATTCGACATGGGGTCGAGAATCAGAAACCCAAACCACAGACCGTCTAGGGGACGCAACTCCACCTTTTTTAACTCTCCAAAAAAATTTACCATCATTTTTTTTCCATTTTTTTGCTATTTTTTGGCTATAACTCTCTAAAAATGCTTTATAGTTATTTCCCTTACAAACCTGAGCAACGCCGGGCGATACTGCTAGTTTGTTTCTAGTTCTCCACCTGACAAGTCCACGCTGTTCGTTGTTCGACAGATTATGGGATAAATAACATTCTTGAAAACAGATGTAGTTTGGTGTCTGGGGTGGGGTGAAACGGGCTGTAGAAACTCTGCTCCGACGTAATTTCATCTGACCCATGCAAGCATCGATTACTGAACATTAGGCCAATGATGATGAGGCGGAGGAGGAGGATATTCTGTTAGTCCCATAGCCATACTATGATATAACAACCAGCTATACAGAAACTCCGTGTTTTACCGTAAGCCCTTAATCCGCAACATGCAAAGTGAAATTGCCATCTATGTATCGTACTTAACGTACATATACAATAGACACTGCAGTTTTCGTCAGAGATGAAAAAAAAAACCTTTTATAGACGTGTTGTGTTTAAAAACATAACATCTATCAGAAGGAGACGAAAATCGTCCCAGTAGTTGCTAGCAAGAACGCCAAATGCATTTCGGCTTTTTTCAGCCTTGTCAGTGACATGAACTCTCAAATCGCCTGTCTAAATGAAATCTGTTGACTTCAATACATAGGAAACAGTGAATAATACATTCATTGATATTGCGATAAACATAGCTTTTCGCCATCCGCACATTGCCAAATACGTTGTGTGTTTGTGTGTGTGTGTGTGTGTGTGTGTGTGTGTGTGTGTGTGTGTGTGTGTGTGTGTGTGTGTGTGTGTGTGTGTGTGTGTGTGTGCGTGCGTGCGTACGTGCGTGTATGTTTTATATTCTTTTTATTTTTTGTAAAAATAAACCATACTACAAATGGGTAGCATCAACTCTTAAGCTATAATAATAACGCCACAGCTTAAATCATTGCGAATTCTGTTAAATAAAATATTGTCACCATCTACCACACAGCGAATACTAACCAACCAGCCTACTCGGTATTTTAGCAAAAGTAGGTTTTCGTTCGTGACAAATTCCTATGCTGAGTATGAACAGGTGGCGAGACATTATATGAAACTTTATAGAAAAGAAAGCCAAACATGTCCCCGAGGGGTACCCTAATTACATCTTGTCTGCTGTATGAAATTACAATTCGAGAAACGTCATTACTTATTAATTTGTTTCGTCTAAGTAATTGTTCGTATTTCCATTTCTTGCTTTATCTCATGTAAAGTATTCAGAACATTTTTTTTTTCATCTCTATAATCAACTTTACTTTCCGAAGATTTACAAGACCAGAAGGCAGGCCATGTTCACGTCTTGTCATGGTTCTTGGCAGAGAGTGAATGGATTCAACTCCGATGAATGAAATAATTCAATCAACAGGCATGAAAGTATAAAAATATTGAAAATGTTGGAATAATTTGTGATTTAAAAATTGAAAGTATTATCGATTTGAATCAGGACACTATTTTGAAACTAGTCAAAACACTTTATTACATTATACAATTTTACAGGAGTGTACAATTGTATTTAACACGTTCGTGTACACTCAAACTCAGAAAGGCCTTCCCTGGAAAAAGTATCTCTGGAGAGATATTCTCTTTAGAGACAATGTGTGTGAAAAACATTTACTGGGCGAAGAAGGCTATCATTAGACTGCAGGCCACGTGTTTCAGCGTCGTTACGCCTCATCAACTATAGACACCGAAACCGGCATTTATAATTCACTAAGAACTACCGTTCTTGTATTTAAATGTAACGAACGATGAGAAAGGATAAAAAGAAATAAAAGGGGATATCATCTGTACAAGACTGTGTTGTTACAAGTAACAGTAAATAGGTGATATACAAGAGAAAGAATGCGAGAGATATATCTGAAACTTGATATACACTTAAGTTAATACAGTATAGATTGAAGAGACACCCCCACCTTAATGCCTGCTACGATGGTGGGATAAGGTATGGACATGCGCTATCTCCATGAATAAAAATCTTAAAAAAACAAAATTTAATAGAGACATCAGGGTGTTTTTTTTAGGAAGATTTGGTTATATTCTCTCTAACAGACCAAGCAACTACGTAGATGATGTGGTAGCTCAACCGATAAGAAATAACACCCAAATCTCCCTCAGATAAAACCCTGCTTTGAGCCTCTACACGGTCGCTCGATCCGCTAGAAATGATAACTAAGCGTCTTCAAAACCCTCTCATCTTAACAAACGAACACATTGGAAAATATAATCCAAGGTATACAAAATGAAGGCATTGTCACAGTTGGACGCCCCTGTGCGTAGGCCTTATCATTCAGATGTGAATTTGGCAAAACGAAACAGTGACAATAATTTAGCCGGTTTCAACAGCACAGAGACACATTTTAGTCTCTTTCTGATAGCATTTGTTAAACAGCAGCAAAAATAAAAACACTAACTCAGTGCTGAAAAGTGAAAAGAACAATATTCTACGTGTCAGTAGCGAGCTTCTCAGGAAACACTTTCTTACTGATTACCCAACATACACCCTCCAAAACAGCCGAACTAACATGCTTCAAAGAAAACCTGGATGTAAAACACTCAGTATATAAAAAAAAAGAACTATGCATGGGTATGTTTCCTGAAGATTTGAAGAAGAGAGTAATATCGACATGAAGCGAAGCCTGTCTTGGACTCGTGACCACTACATCACACTTCGGTTATGCATTTGCAAACCAAGAACAGGAGAATGCCAGTAAATACCTAATGAGCAAAAGAGACAGCGAAGCCCTTGGAGCTCCAAGATGCAAGCGAAAATGTTGATTATGTCATATTTCTGTAGAAGACGTCACACATGTGCTTAACAGCTGTCCAAAAGTGTCATCAAGGTACTACTTCCTTTTGCGACATGATGTTGTCGCGAAAATAATATGCAATGCCATTCGGAAAAAAATTGTTCTGAAATAAATATAGACAATCCACTTGTTATTGAATTCATACACAAACACCAGCACAAGGAATATTGGGGGAACATCCCAATCAAAACATCTGTCAATTGTAAACATAACACGCCGGATATCGTTTGAAACAGGTAAGAAAAAGTGTGTACCGTCATGGAGATCGGCTGTCAGATCAAAGAAAGAGGATAATTATGGACAACTGCTTCGAAAACTCAAGCCATCTATATCTAGATTATAAATTCACATTTCTACCAATAATAGTTGGTGCACCTGGTTTTGTGGGTAAATACATAAGTGGCAATCTGGATAAGTAAGGGTTTTCAGAAAAAGAAATTAACCAGCTAATTCG
>NC_042998.1:145137559-145172559 GCF_006345805.1 Octopus sinensis | reverse complement strand
TGTATTAAGCAAAAAAAAAAATTGTGATAATAAATTTTAATATTTTTTACAAAATGAATTAAAGTTAATCAAGATTATTAAAATAAGAGTTTTATTATTGTTAATAAATTCATGGTTCAGAAAGGGAAAAATTGCATATTACATAGCAGCACAGATTTAGTGTATTACATCATCAGATTATGTATTATTGAAAGAACAAGATTATTCCTAATGAAGACTGTCTCTTTACATAGTAATTATATTGCTAAATTGATCATGTTAATTATTACAATTTCATTTATACAAAAATTACATATTACATGTTTGTACTTTATTACTTCATATTACATTATTTGTATGTATTTGATATATAGTCTAGCAATATTAAGAGAAAATATACTTCGAAACGTGTACACAGAATAAACTTTTCATTTCTAGAATTAAGTAGTTGATGTCTGGAAGGTGATATTTGATAAATTTCTTCTACACAAAGTTCACATCGCCTGTCATTGATACTATATGGTTTAGCGTGACTCATAATTTTCCATTTCATTTTATAACTCTTAGTATAACTCTTATTGCTGTTCTTTATTCTCCAAATGAACTAAGACTTGTATTGTTAATTTTTAGACGGTTCTCAAAACTACTTTCGTGGTTAGCTATTCTTTTCTTTATAGAACATTCAGTTGCCCCAATATAAAAATAATTATTACTTACAGATTTAACAATTGCCTGATATACCAGATTATTGTGTTTACAGAAATTATTAAATTTACAGTTGGGCTTGTTCTTACAATTACAAAATTTATTTTCATCAGCTTTTTATTGATTATAACAAAGGAGTTCTAGTGAGCTGTTTCTCATTCACTATTTGAAGTAAAATCATCACCATTTGTCATGGCCGATTTATCATGTTGTGTATTCAATGAAAGAGTGTCTATTTTACGATTCTCATAAAAATAATCTAGTTTTCGGTTGTTAATTGAGGATATAATTCGAAATAGATTACGAGATGAAGAGAACGCTATTCTAATTTTCGTATTATCAATTATTTCACTATATTTATTATTAGTAAAGTTTTTAGTTATTAATCCACGCAAACATTTAATTACGTTAGTTTTTATCTGTTTTCCAAAAGGGATAATTTGCCTTATGGTATTATTCGTATCAGAATTATGGTTATAGTAATTGTCAGTATTTGTTTTAGTGGAGTTTTTCTTGGCAAATAAAAATGTTTTATTAAAAGCTATTGGGTTAATGGAGGAATAATAATCATTAATATCAACTTGCATGAATTTATATATGTCCTTGTTTTCAATATGATTGAACCAACCTATTACCTCTTATGTAGTAGACCAAAGTTCCAATCTAATCTTATTTCTCAGAACAGTTATAAATTTGTCAATAATAAATTTATTTAATTTGCCTAAGTCTAATTTGCCCGGTCAAATGAATCTCAGTCCTTCTAAATTATTCTAGACCTTAATGGAATAAAAGGTTCAGTCATATATATATATATATATATATATATATATATATATATACACATATAATTTAGAAGGACCATAAAGAAAATTTTGAAACTATATATGTACCATATACATAATTTTGAAACTACATATATATATATATATATATATATATATATATATATATATATATATATATATATATATATACACCAAGATTTACATTGGTGCAACTGTTAATTTAAATCAACGATACTCAGTAAATCTACTTCTCTAGCCAACCATATACACAACCTTGGGAAACAATAGGTCATACGACATTACTTGATTCATTATTGATTTGGGTCCTCCATGCTAGAGTTAAAATACTCCGTGTTGGCTATGCTTGAAATAATCTATACAAATACTATTACATAATCCAACATAATTATTAAACAAACAACATGAAGTGTTCTCCTCTTGTGTTCATAAATTCTTTAAAACCTTTCGATTTTGCCACAGTAAGACAAGTACCTCTGTATAATTTTCTTACACTTTCACTTAAACATAGTTGAGATATGGCATAATCTTATTTAATTAAATTAGTATATTTACCTTCTGTCTTTAATCGTTATATAACACTTTACTACTTATATTTTCACTCTTCCCTAGCTTAATTATCTTAATATATTTAAATTATCTTCATATCTCTCTTTTCTCTTTTCTCTTTTCTCTTTTACTTGTTTCAGTCATTTGACTGCGGCCATGCTGGAGCACCGCCTTTAATCGAGCAACTCGACCCCGGGACTTATTCTTTGTAAACCCAGTACTTATTCTATCGGTCTCTTTTTTGCCGAACCGCTAAGTGACGGGGACGTAAACACACCAGCATCGGTTGTCAAGCGATGCTAGGGGGACAAACACAAACACACAAACACACACATATATATATATACATATATACGACAGGCTTCTTTCAGTTTCCGTCTACCAAATCCACTCACAAGGCATTGGTCGGCCCGGGGCTATAGCAGAAGACACTTGCCCAAGATGCCACACAGTGGGACTGAACCCGGAACCATGTGGTTGGTTAGCAAGCTACTTACCACACAGCCACTTATTTAATCTGTTCATTTGCTTTACTTTTATTATATTTTATTTTATTTTATCTTAATCCGTTATATTTCATTTTATTCGATTCTAGTAATAACTTAATATTTCATTCATTCCAAATGAACTTACACTTTCAATACTATTTTTACATTTCTCTAGCTAACTCTATTTTATATTTTTGTATCTAACTCTATTTAAAGTTAACCCCTGATCTTCTTACACCTCTACACTAAAGCCTCTCTCCTAATAAGGAAGTATAACTCCTTCCCCACTACACCATACTGTATGTGTGTATATATATGCATATATATATGTGTATATATATGTATATGCATGTGAACATATATGTATCAAAAGGATGTATTATAATACTATTTCACATATAAAAAAAACAGCCATATGAAAATATATCGATGTTGTATAAAATATATTTTTTTTTAGTTTCAGCTCAGAGCGACGACCTTGCTGATGCACCACCGTGAAAAATAAATGCGCCCTTTTTAAAGCCTATGGGCCCGGTTTCCCGGTTTCTATGGTATATATGTTCCCCAGCTGGACGGGACGCCAGTCCATCGCTTCACTTTCTTCCCGAATTTTTAACTCATTTCATTTCATTAATTTCATTTATATCCTGTGAGTTGGACCACTTTATATACCGAATAATTGTCACATATTATATTTACAGATAAATTCCTCTATTCAAATAATATCGAGGTCTCTTTCATACTTTTGTTGTCTTACCATTACTATCAATATATATATATATGTGTGTGTGTGTGTGTGTGTGTGTGTGTGTATGCATATATATGTATATGTATGTGCACATATATGTATCAAAAGGATGTGTTATAATACTATTTCGCATATAAAAAACAACCATATGAAAATATATCGATGTTGTATATATATGTATATATATATATACAACATGGATATATTTTCATATGGTTGTTTTTTATATGTAAATAGTATTATAACACATCCTTTTGATACATATATGTGCACATACATATACATATATATGCATATATACACACATAGACATATATATATATATATATATATATATATATATATATATATACATACATATATATATACACACACACACACACACACACATATATATATATATATATATATATATATACATACATATAAATACTCATGTATATATGTACAGATATATACACATATACATATATATATACATATATATATATACATACATATGTACATATACATATATACACATACAAAGATACATATATATACACATATATATATACACATACATACATACACATACAAATAGATAGATACACACATATACATACATATATATATATATACATATACATATATACATAGACATATATATATACATAGACATATATATACATACATATACTGACATATATATTTATATCTATTAAATTCTCAAATTTTTCTTCCAAATATCAAAGGAATCTAACAAAAATAGTCAACCAAATTATTAATTCACCAATAGTACATGTCTTTTCTGATAAAACTGGAAATTTATATTCTATTACCCCAATTCACTACCAAGATTTTATCGATAAAGAACTATGTAAATCATATAAAATTACAAACACGTCAAATTTAGAATTGATAAATAATGAACATTGTAAAATTATGTATAAATTGGAAGTCGAAGACCGCACAGAAATATACACTCCAAATACACCACACTTCAACTTAAAGGGCCACAAATCTGATTTTAATATTAATCCAACTATAAGACTAATTGGCAGAATCAGTAAAAATATATTGACCGAATTATACCTATAATGAAGAAAAAAACTCAATTGTAACATTTGGTTTAGCACAGGAGAAGTAATTACTTGGTTCCATTTACTACCAAAAAAAACTAACTCGTCATTCTTACAATTTGACATTAATAGCTATTATGCATCTATACTACCGATTATATTAAATAAAGCTATAATTTTAGCCAAAAGTCTCTCTGATATTACACCACTTGAAATTGATATAATACTACTAGCTAGAAAAACACTTATAAAATTTAATGAAAAATTATGGTGCCGTGCTGCAAATAATAATGTATTGGATATTACCATGGGATATTCTGATTCCGCACAAATTACAGGCTTGGTAGGTTTATATCTGTTACATAAGTCTAGACAATGCTTCTCTTTTATCAAAGGAGGATTATAAAGAGACGATGCTCTCCTGGTTTATAATAGCCGATCCAAAAGAAAAATAGGTAAAATGAAGGAAGAACTCCATAAATTTTATAAAACTTTGGTTTATCTATTACCTTTGAAGAAAGCAATTGTAAAGCGAATTTCTTAGATGTAACTCTGGACCTCAATACCTCTACTTATTCTCCTTTCTATAAACGTAATGAATATCTCAAATTTATAAACATTCATTCTAACCATCATATATTATTACTTAATAGCATTGTAAACAGTATATCTATTAGAATCTCAGATCTATCCTATAATGAAGAAATATTTAATAATCACGCCAACTATTATAATCAAGCTTTAGCTGCAAGTGGATTTAAACAAAATATTAAATATATAAAAGATATAAAACTTAAGCTTTATATAGCACAAATGGAACTAAACCAAACTACACATAATAGTAAACTAAGAAATACAACTAACCTTACCTCTTACAACAATATTCAATCAATACAAAAAAATGAAACCTTTGTAAAATATGACAAAAAAAAGAAAATGTTATGGTAGATATAAAACCAAATATAGTAATAAGAAAAAACACTCGGGAAATACTATGCACATTCCAAAATCAGTACATAACTATAATAAATGACCTAGTAGGAGTGAAAATAGGAAAATTATTTGGTGCACGCACCCTATTTTCAATAAATGTTAAAGGATTAGCAAAACGATCAAAAATAGCTTTCCTAATAATCATAAGTATCACCATATATTTAATAGATTAACAATTAAAATATATTTTTCTACATTGCTGAACATAGGATCAATTATCGCCAACTCTAATAGACGAAACCTTAATAAATATAAAGATAGTTTAAGAAATAATAACAACAACAATAATACTAGTAATGAAATAGACAATAGTTCTAGAACACTAAATGATACTCAACATAATATTTGTTCAATAGATAACATTACGAGAACACATAGCAATACTATAACAGTAACAAAATCTCAGCAAAATTCCAATAATTATACATCTCAAAGTATCCAATAGGCCTTAGATAATCCAATACCACAATCTAATAACATTAATAACTTACAAACAGTAAATATACCTAATTCTATTATAAATGATTCCACAATAAATTCAAATATAGCACCACGCACCATAACAAATAATCATAATAGTACTAAAGATTATACCACAGAACAGAAACATATAACTAAATATTGCACATGTAAGCATAAAAATCATGTCTTTTTGAAGGCAAATGTAGAAGGTTCAACGTGATATATAAATGCAATGTTACAAAAACTGATAACTCACACAGTATGGTATATATATATAGGGAGCTCTATTAAAGATTTTTAGCACATATACATTCATTTAAACCAAATATAACGAGTAACACTACTTCATTGGCTACATATATACACAAACTCAAACAAGAAAAGTTAACTATATATTATCCTGGTCAATCATTGACTCAGCTACACGATATACACATAAATCTTCTATCTGCCGTCTTTGTACAAAGGAATCGGTATACATATTATTACATAAACATAATTATTTAATTAATTGCCAATCTGAAGCATTATCCACATGCAAACATGGGTTTTATGAAACTTTTAAGCACTATAAGAGATCATCAAGTAAAGAATCATATTAATATCTTCTTTTTTTTTTCATATAGTGGTATCATAATAATAGTAGGATGTTGACAAATAAGAAAAAAGAAAATTAAATTTGAATTAATTTGAGTATACACATATTCACATAACATAAATTTTCCATTGGATAAATGATAGAAATGTCTTCTTGAAATTTGAATCTGTACACATCTATTGTACAGCAAATTGATTTTAAATATAATAATTTAAATTTTACATTAATTTACTCTATATTGTGTCAGTAAACGGCTATATTTACATTTGTATAAAATATAACAATGACATCTTCTTCCATATAATACAAAGTAAGATAGGGGTTATGGGTGTAACCCACTATGGGATATCATTTATCCAATATACTATTGGTATATATATATATATATATAATATATATATATAATATATATATATATATATATATATATAATATATATAATATATATAATATATATATATACATATATACACATATATACATGTATATATACATATCTATACACATATATACATACATATGTATAAATATATACATGTATATACAGATATATACACATATACATATATATACTTATATATACACATATACGTATATACACATACATATATACATATATATGCACACATATATATACATATATACATACACATATATATACTTACATACTTATATATGCATACATTTTTCTATATACATACATATATGCATGCATAAATATATACATACATACTTATATATACATACTTATATTTATACATGTATATATTTACATACATACATATACACATATATACACAGACATATATACACCTAAATATACATACATATGTATATACATCCTTATATGCACATACATATATATAAATACACATATATACATATACATATATATATATATATATATATATATATATATATATATATATATATATATATATATATACAAAAACAAAAAAATGAAGAAGTCTTATGCAATAAACAAACTTCAAACAGAAATTGGAGAGTCCCAAACACACAGTTATACACAAACCAAATATCAAACACCAGAACCGGATACAACTACTGTCAAAATGCCAAGAACAACTACACAAAATCAAAAATATATGAAGAATGACCGGAACAACAGAAGAACCAAACCTCCACATATTAATCCCAAACAAAATTCTACCACTCAGAAAATTACCAACATGAAATGCCAGTGTACATAAAATATTTCACCACAAAAGAGATACCCCTATCCCAAATTCTTTTTTAGGAGAAGATGCCTCCAACTAAATGAAATAAAAAATGAAAAAAACACCACCCTTGACGAAGAAAAACGACAGGCACCAAGAATAATCAACAAATCGGCCAAGAAATTAACACAAATGGAAATCAAACTATTAGAAAATGGACTGACATCCCCCACCCCAAAAGCAGATCAAGCCGATCATATAAAAGACACAGAAGATTTTTGTCGCAAATTACGTCTAGGAGAGTTTTTCCAACATGTAGAATACGAAGAGGAGTCACTAGGGCAAAACAAAAAGAACTTCAAATCACCGCTGAATAGAGGCAGACACTTGGAAGAATTCATAACCTGCTTACTACGATCAGCCCAGTCAAATATTGCAGAGACGAAGCACAAATACATTTTCTCTATAGGCCAACTGCCAGTACTAAACAAATTACAAAAAGACTTCTCAATAATCATTAAAAAAGCTGACAAACGTAGAGCAATCGTCATGATGGACAAAAACCAATACAAATATATGATCCTAGAACAGTTGAATAACGAAGGATTTTACAGGAAAATCAACAAATGCGAGCAAAAAATTCAATGATAAAAGTAGATAAACTGACGACAAAGCACCAAAATAATCTCAACTAAAGGGAATCAATTACTTAACTTTGAAATGAAAACCAGTAATTTTTATGGATTACAGAAAGTTCACAAATCCAAAGAAATCTAAAACAGCATAAAATCAAAACTTCATCATATGTCGAAGTACAAAAACCGGCAGATTTAAAATTACGACCAATTGTTGCTGGTCCAGCCTCACGCACACAACGTCCAAGCAACTTATTAGACATCATTCTGAAACCCCTATGTAAAAAAGTGCCGATCAAAGATGATATGGGATTCCTGATCTATATCCCCCCAAAAGTACACCAAGACACAATCTCAGTCAGCTTTGATGTAACAAGCTTATATACTAACATCCCACACGAAGTAGGAATTGAAGCGGTTGACTTCTAGATTACAAAACATCTAGATTCCATTTCAGAGAGATTCCCGACAGAGTTTATTTTGGAAGGGCTCAAATTAATATTGGAGAACAACCACTTCCTCTTTGATAACGAACTATATTTACAAATAAAAGTAACAGCCATGGACACCAAAGTAGTCCAAACATATGCAACACACGTTATGGGATACCGAGAAACAAAATTATATTCCCAACTGCAGGAAACGTTCAGTCACGACTTCGCTACCTACATTAATAACAGGAAATGTTACCTAGATTATAGCTTCATCTTCTGGGATAGAAATCAAGAAAACCAGCTAAGATTCCATTCCAACATAAACAAGTTCCATGAAGCAACACAATTCACCATGGAATGTAGTAGAAAGGAACTACCATTTCTGGATATCGTTATCATTAAAGAAGAGGAAAATATCAAATTTTTACCTATTTTACAAACCAACACGAATACTTAAATTTCCGATCAGCACACCTCTCTCATACTAAAAGGAACATTACCTTTAACATGGCAATACGCATCTGCACCGTAGTAACACAGCCCACACAGCAGGAAAAGTTTTCATGAACTAAAATGGTTCCCTAAAAGACAAGAATATTCGATGAACCTTATCAATACAGATATCTCCAAGGCCCAGAACATTCCAGTGACAACACGGAGAAAGACAAACCAAAAAAATAAAAAGGACAAAACAGTCATCCCCTTTATCGTCACTCACAACCCAAGGAACTTCAACATTGTGAAAGCCGCCATACAATATCTCCCAATTCTCCAGCAATCTCCCAAAATGAATGCACTCATAAAATAATATATAGCAGATGCCAAACACCAAACCTAAAAAAACTACTCACCAAGGCGAAATTTACATCTAACACTGAAACAATGTATGTTAAAAAATTACGGGGACCCTTGATGCAGAACCCTTGATTGAAGAGGTTGTACAAATCTCTTTTAAAAGCAATATTTTCAAAATCAAAGCAAACATGAATTGGAAAACGAAAAACTTAATTTACGGTGCAACTTGCCCACAATGTAAAGAGTACTATATTGGTTAAACCGGAACGGGACTACATGACAGAGTTCGTGTACACAAACAACAAATTAAAGACCCCTCTGTCAGAAAGACCACTTGCGGTGGACACTTCGCATCATGCGGAAAGGGGAAATTCACAATTTTACCCTTCTTCAAGTTATGGTCTGACAACGATCATTTTCAGAAGTATAAAGAATAATTTTTCAAAAGAAGGTACAAAACATTACTGAACACAAAAAAATGATATTCCAAGTCCACACAATCCCCAACAAATAATGGGATCTTTTTTATATATGAGGATGGGGTTGCGTACACACACACACACACACACACATACATACATACATACATACATACATACATACATACATACATACATACATACATACATACATACATACATATAAAATACAAAATGAGACAAGAACGCAAAACATCCGGACAGCTAGGTGATACAAGAAGGGACAACAAAACACCAGATAGACGATGCAAAGAAAACAAAGACAGGTCATTCGAAGCCCTCTATCCTCAGTCAAGTACCAGATTATCCTCGCAATTTCGGCTGATTATTCTTGACACGCACACATGCATATATATATATATAGGCATGTGTGCGTGGATATGTATGTATGAGTACGTACATACATGTTTGTGTGTGTGTATGTGCATGTACGTATAGATGTTTGTGTGAGTGTGTACCTATGTAGACGTTGTGAACGCAGGAGGTTTATGTCTATGTATTGTAGGAATATGGTTGCGTGTACTTTTTATCTTTTTTCTTTGTCCTTTTTCTACCTATCAAAGTAACTTCCCTTTTATTCAACGGTTTTTCATAGCGTCTGTTGCCATTACTAGCCGACAAGAATGTATCGCAGTTCTTTGCTCCGACATTCGAAACTCCGGCTACTATAATGGCAACCTTTTACTGTTTGTTCTAAATCATAACATATATAATCCTCTATTTCTAATATCGAAGTCTCATTCTTTTGTTGTTACTTATATATATATATATATATATATATATATATAAGCCTGGGTTTCGAGGGCCCACAGCTTTTTAATATTCTCCCAAAGAGTCTGAGGAACTTGCACAAAATAGATGTAGCGGTTTTTAAATCAAAGCTGGACATCTTCCTGTCAAGAGTCCCAGATGAACCTACCTCACAGCAAGAGGTGCAAATGAGAGTAGCTATATCAAACTCCATTCTTCACCAAGTGCCACATATTAGACGAGGTTCGTCGTAATAACAGTGTAGCACAAAACGGCGGTGCATCAGCATGGCCGCAGCTCTGAGCTGAAACTAGAAAATATATATATATATATATATATATATATATATATATATATATATATATATAATATATATATATATAGACTAGGAGATGTGGTGGCAGTCATTCTCTATCACTCATATTCTCCTTTTTCCTTCCCATTGTATGCACCTGTCAAGTGGTTAAAACAACATATTGTTAAAGGAGAGATCCTTTTCTTCAACAGAAGAAAACTTAGATACAACAGCCATCTTAAAAGAGTTTGAAATTGAAATTTCTAAACCAAGAGAATAATTTTAAATTTTCAAACAGTTGGTGCATTAGGATTAACAAATTTTGATGTCGAGTAATAATGCAGTAAGAAGATAATTAATAATCCAAACTTGCACGAAATACAATTTGTCCTTAATGGTACTTCATGTAGCCAAAAGGGAATTGATGTAAAATAGCAGGATTAGAGGTTCTTGGTGCCTGATTGCTACATTTAGTGGTAATTTTTCAAGGTCATTGTTTTTTAGGGTTTTTCTTTTTTTCAGTACCAATCCCAGATGGTGGGTTGGCAAAATTACTAAAGCACCGGATTTGGATACGTGATCAGTGGTTCCCACACATTTCGTTTTGTACATACATTCATTAAAATATATCACTAGTCATAACCAATACCACCCCACATTTTTTGTCCCTTTACCACTGATCAAGTACCCAAATCAAGACACTAACACACCAACTAGATACAGTCACGTATCCATCTATCCATACACATGTTTCTTTGAGGAAATTTCAAATTCTAAAGAAATACAAATTACCACACACACTTATTTGTCCAAAACAATTCCCCCCACCCCACCAAAAAATGATATTCTCATAAAAACAATCTCCACCCAAATTAATTCAACCGTGTAAAGCACTGTTCATTAGAAATATTGCTAACAGAACACACCCTTAATTACTTTTACTTTCAAATAAACCAATTCAAAACGTTCAGTTAAACACCTTACACACACACATACATGCACACAATAAAATGATAAACAAAAACATCCCCCACCAAGAAACCATAAACAAATAAATAACACCCCCTCCCACGATTGCTACAAATACAAATACCCCACTACAGAAATAACGTACACAACCCATGAAAAACCAATAAACACAAGGACTAGACCACACATAAATCAACGTTGTGTGTGTGTGTATACTCATACACACACACACGCACACAACCAATACCGAGCTGTAACAGTTACAGCTGGAGATTGCAGTGGCTTGACATGAGAATCTAATTGAAAAAACACATGCTATCTGTGTGTAAGTGGTTCTTACCAAGAGATTCTGCTTGTGAATGCTAAGCATTTGACAAACGAGATGATGCCCAATGTCAAATAGAATGATACTAGACAAGCATCACCCATAAGAGAAGAAACAGCAATAAATTAGAGTGAAAACTGAGAGTTGGTGTTGAAACAAACAATATACACATACGCAATTAAACATACTCGTGTAGCTGTTTCACTTGAGCGACGAGATCGTTTACAGCTAGTGATTGATGTCATCATCATCATTAGCATGTATGGCTTAGATGGAATTTTGTTGGGGTAGTTTTTTTCTCGTCCGGATGCCCCTCCTGTCGCCAACCCTCACCTGTTTCCAAACATGGCAATATTTCCCCATAACCAGACACGTTTTTCATGGGGCACTGGAAATGAACATCACTTGTAGGATGATTATGCACATGACGTCGAAATTTCTGTTTGGCCAGATGTCTGCGCAGACACGGCTTGTATGACAGTGACCATCATTTACAAGTATCATACACTGTCAAGGCGAAACGCGAGCGCACGCGCATATACGACCAAGCTTCCTTCAGGTTTCATCTACTAAATTCACTGCCACGGTTTTTGATTTGGCCTGGAGCTACGCAATGGGACTGAACGCAAATTAGAAAGTACATGGTTGCAATGCAAGCTTCCAACACACACGGCTTCGCCTGCACCGATGTTGATACCAATAAGATAAAGCCCACTAAATAATAAACTTGCAGAGAACAAATATTCAAGTAGACCATAGCTATTACCATTCTCAGTTTTACTAATAGCAATAATCTATTGAATGGATTAACTTCCCTCGCCTACTTATCCCCAACCTCCATCCTTTTTTTTTTTTTTATTAATATTATTCCTTAGTCTAAGAAGTCTTGAAAAGATTAAAAGAACTATTCCTATTTCACCGACTACATTTAACAAACAAAAGATCTGATGAAGATCTAACAAAGTTGCTTAGAAGTAAATTTAGAAATTACCGAACGAGATGATGAGTCCAATATGAAAGGTTGCGAAAACGTTTGACCACAGAATAAACAACTATAACAACAAAAATACACAACTCTGCCATCGTTAGGATATTCATGCTCACATAAAATGTATTATTTTGGATGTGAATTTCAGAAATCTGCTTCAAAAGTAATACACGAAATTATAATCATTTTCTTTAATCTTCTGTGTATCAAATCTGAAGTCGATATATATGAAGTCAGGATGGAGTAAGAGATAAGTAGTAACTACCACATTGAGTGTATGTGTGTGTGTGTGTGTGTCTGTGTGTGTGCGTGCGTGCGTGCGTGCGTGCGTGCGTGCGTGCGTGCGTGTGTGCGTGCGTGCGTGCGTGCGTGTAAATATCGAACAAAGAGAATGAGGGTTCAACACCGCATTGGTGGATAAAGATTCTTTGTTTTAAGGTTGTCATTGATTTCATGTCAAGGAAGTTTTCAACATTATTCAAGTCTATCACATGGAGCATCGGTGTTCGTCTCTATTTTGGATTTATATATATACTAGCAGTATTGCCCGGCTCGTGCGCTCCTGCGTTCTATGCACGCGCAAATTAAGCTAAACTTGGATGAAGTTCAATCAAAATTCAATTATTTGGGTTTTAAAATCAAGCATTTAATGCCCTTTATTTTTGCGCTTATGTGTTCCATTTCCTCAATAGGAAGTACGTAGAAGCGTTTCATAAATTTTTGTTGATCAAATAATTGCATTGTTGAATTATTCTTTTAGATCAGTATTTCTCAACGGGGATTTCAGGGGAGAGTTTCAGGGAGTCGCTGGTGATGTATCGTGATGATCAAAAATCCGGCCTGCTAAAATTTGGTTAAAGTGATTCAAACTGCAGATTCAACGCAAAATGGTCACATTTAATTCAAAGCGTTAAAATGTTATGAAAACAATTGGTATGTGTTCACAAAGTCCAAACGATTAATGTGAAAAAACCCTCCAGGCTACATCCCGAAAATTCATTTCATTGCCGAATTTCTACAATGTTTACGGGGATTCGTTTTTATATCTTGATTTTTTTATTTTTCATGCAATTTACGCATGCTCGCGCGCGTGAACACAGTTCAGGTCAAACAGCTGACTGAGTAAAGTTCACTATCCAATGCATGGGATAAGGCCTAAACAAACACATTATCGATTACGAGATGAATTTCGGAACAGAAATAGCGCAAATCAATTTTCATTCGCCTAAACTTTAAGTGACCCATTTTTTGTGGTTCTACGATTTGTTGGCTAGGAGGAGATGTGCCGGGAAGTTAAACATACAGACACACAAGTTGAGTTTTATATATATAGATAAGTTGCTTCCATAAGGTTGAATTCGTGAACTGAGCTGACCATCGGAAGCCCAAACACCGAGTCTTCTTGAATTTGCTCCAAGCTTCTGATGACATGGACATGTCCAACGCGCCTACGAAACTATCAAGGAGCTGAGTCAAACATCAAATATACATACACAGTGTATGTATATATATATATATATATATATATATATATTATATATATATATATATATATAGCAATAATAATTCTCTAAAAGAGATATAGACAGTAACTGCTCGATAACATAAGGGACTAAAGCCATCTGAATATGGCTAGGGACAGGGCAGGGTGGTGGGGGTGTTACTGTTGCATTTAGCCCCAGGCGAACATCGACGTCGCTAGATAGGCTTGACACCGTCACGGTGTCCTTTAACCTGCAAAGGGAGATAATTCCCCGATGAAGCGGAAACCACACACGGACCATGGTTTCAAGGTGTATTGCCTATCGTCAACGTGTGGTAGGCCTCCGCTTCCTCGACGAAATCTCACTCTGCAGGTTATTCATATATAGATTTTCAAGCAAAACAGTAACACCCCCACCACCCTGCCCTGTCCCTAGCCATATTCAGATGGCTTTAGTCCCTTATGTTATCGAGCAGTTACTGTCTATATCTCTTTTAGAGAATTATTATTGCTGTCGAACAGATTTTCGAAATCAGCAAATGTATTTTGCTTGAAAATCTATATATGAATAACCTGCAGAGTGAGATTTCGTCGAGGAAGCGGAGGCCTACCACACGTTGACGATAGGCAATACACCTTGAAACCATGGTCCGTGTGTGGTTTCCGCTTCATCGGGGAATTATCTCCCTTTGCAGGTTAAAGGACACCGTGACGGTGTCAAGCCTATCTAGCGACGTCGATGTTCGCCTGGGGATAAATGCAACAGTAACACCCCCACCACCCTGCCCTGTCCCTAGCCATATTCAGATGGCTTTAGTCCCTTATGTTATATATATATATATATATATATATATATATATATATATTATATATATATATATATATATATATATATATAATCCAGCGTAGACGTGTAAACCGAGTAATTGGTTTCACAGTAAGCGATGAGCCAAAGATCCACACCGTGCTCTAACGTCGCATTTTTGACATGGTTTCTATTGCTAGATGCCCTTCTTAATACTGGTCACTTTACAGAGTGTACGAAGGGCATTTTTATGAGGCACCAGCACTATAAATGTTGTTTTGGCTCTCGGCAAGACTAAAGAGCTCTCTCAAACCTAAATTTTCTTGTTAGCACTTCTCTAAAATAATTCCTGTTCGTACTGTTCTCTAAAATAATTCTTTCTTGTTCGTACTCTTCTCTAAAATAATTCTTTCTTGTACGTGGTTGCGCCAATCCTTTCCAAGAAATCTCGTTTCTCTTAGAGGACACCCCATTGCACTTACCTGAAATTCCCGCTTTCGTACTGGTAGTCTCCTCTCTTATATCGGTAATCTCGCCCCACTTTTCTTTGTCTCTGGATTAATCCAAACAGATAGCAGCCCACTTAATTTAACATTGGCATATTTATATTCATTTTTTATTTATATTTATATCTGCAGCATCAGTAACACTTATATCTACAATGTTCATAACGCTTCTTTCATTTACAATGCTTCCTTACTCTCATCCCGCAGTAGAGGCAACAATTTTAACATGTTTGAATGACGATAGGTTAAAAGCGAGAAGAACCGATGTGACGTCTATCAAACATGGAAACCTTTTCAGGTGCTGAATAACATCTCTCCTTCCTATGTTTCCTCCCACATCCCTTCCTCAGTTTTCAGAGTTGGCACTGTAAATGTAGGTCTAGCGAGATTGTAGAGATGCCTGAACTGAGGCGTGTTGATGTATGCTGCATACAAGAGGTAAGGTGAAGAGTTTCAGTCAGGGTCCTTACAGGTAATGTACATAGGTATAAAATCTGGGGAAGTAGTGACGGAGTAATGGGTGTGGGCATACTTCTGTCAAAGAAATGGGTGGATAAGGTCATAAAGGTAGTCAAGGGTGTGCGACACTGTTTAAACTCAAGTTAGTCTTACAGAACGGTATAGCTACAATTATCTCTACCTACACTCCACAAGCAGGCCTACCAAATGACCAGGACCACTTTTATGATATTCTTCTGCTGGCTACCTCAAAGACGTGACATGATCTCATCTTTGTGACTAGATATTTTAATGGGCACGTCGCACGGCAACCTGGTATCTTCTATGGTATACATGGGGTCCATGGAATTGGTTCCAGAAACGAAGAGGGAAATAGGCTCCTAAGTTCTGTGATGCAAATAACCTATTGATTTGCAAACTTCAGGAAGCCAGCCGGCCACCTCATAACCTATCAATCAGGTGACTCTGCTAGCCAGATTGATTTCATTCTCACCAGACAGCAGGATGCATATTTGCTCTTAAATACAAAGACCCTTCCTGTTGGTAACTCCCAGCATAGACTAATTATTAGTGACTTTTAACTCGAGACCAGAAGAATGCCAAGAAGCAGACCAATCTGGAAAAGAAGGATTTGGAAGCTTAAGAACCCTCCACATCGTCAAGAGATTTAGGAACAACTTCAGTGAACCCCTACTTCTACCCTGAATTCTTCACTATACTCGTTGCCAACCCTCACTTTACTGACAGCATTCCTGTACAGGGCTTGTACAGCTCTTACCAACCACTCGTCTATCCTTATTTTCCACACTGACCACCAGATAAGGGATCGAGGGAACCTGTCAAAAGCTTCCCCAAGTCAACAAAAGCCAAGTACAGAGGTTTATTTTTGACTAGGTGTATCTCCTGCAGTTGTCTTACCAGAAATATAGCATCAGTGGTGCTTTTGCCGAGCACAAAATCAAACTATCTTATCTAGGCTAAATCTCCCTAATTAGTTGGGCTATGATCCTCTCCGTAACTTTCATCACCCGATCCAACAATTTGATATCCCTGTAGTTATTTCTCAATGACTGGTGGAGCAGCACCATAGTCAACTACTACAAAGGTAATGGTGATGCTTTAGATAGTAGTTGATAGCTTCTGCTACCTAGGTGACCAAGTCTGTAGTGGG
The DNA here is from genome assembly GCF_006345805.1 of Octopus sinensis. Lineage (NCBI taxonomy): Eukaryota > Metazoa > Mollusca > Cephalopoda > Octopoda > Octopodidae > Octopus > Octopus sinensis. The sequence goes on along the minus strand of NC_042998.1, from coordinate 145,154,901 downwards.
GGTGGGTGCTCTGAGAGTGTAGCTGCTAGAATAAGAATAGCCTGGGCAAAATTCAGAAAGCTCCTACCTTGGAAAAATTGGACATAAAAAGCATTAGATGTGGTGTACAAGAGACGACTACGCTGGTAGGGTCATGTGTTGCGTATGGATGAGGACAGCTGTGTGAAGAAGTGTCATACCCTTACAGTGGAAGGAACCTGTGTAAGAAGTAGACCCAGGAAGACATGGGATGAGGTGGTGAAGAGACCAAGACTTTTGGAGGTATATTGTGATTGAGAAGACCCAGCAAGTAAAGTGAGATCGCAGCCGTGGCCGATGCCAGTGTTGTATAGCTAGCCCATTTGAAAGTACCCTTGAATCGCCGGGCGACATGATGTGCTTGAGAAAACCTGTTGAGTCAAGTGAAATCGAAATTGTAGTCGTGGCCAGTGCAACCTGACTGGCACCCATGCTGGTGGTACATAATAAGCACCATGTGAAAGTCATAGATACCAGTACCCCCAACAGGCTCCCATGGAAAGTGGACGCTAAACGATGATGATGAATAAGTAGAGGGATATGAAAGGGCCAGTGCAGGACAGGTTTCTTGCTGAGAGGAGCAACATGACTAGCCACATTTTCGAAGCAGGGGAGTGATAGAAGTGGTGTTGAGGTGAGAGAGAGGACCTTCAAACAGAATCTCATTTCTCCTCCCCCATAAAAATCTAAGGCCTTTTATCTATAAAAAAAATTATTTTGCAAATTGGGTAAGTGGTGTTGTCAATTCTGATTAACTACAAAATTCAGTTAATTGTATAACTTTCCTAAATACCCACCTATTTAGCTTCATATCTATACTAAATTGACTGGTTAATTACATATACATTTAACCAAAAATTTATTTGCATGAGATATTTTCTCAATCTTTATTGTAGATAAAATATGAGAAAAGATAGTTTACACCCGAGATCCTCCAAATCTGACCAACAGCTCTAATGACAACTACAAGGTATATGAAACTAGACTGTACAACAGAGCCCTTCCAGATGGTACCCTTGCCGTCTTCATCATTGTTTCTTTCTAAACTGGAATGGGTTGGATAGATTTCCACAGACTGGGTCAACACATATTCAAGGGACACTGCTCGTCTAAATGAGACAGAAGACTGCATCTCATTTGTTTCAATGCTGATATGATTTCTATGGCTGGATGCCTTTCTTAATACCAACCACTTTACAGAGTGTACTGGGTGCTTTTATCATTGTATCATTACTAGGGAAGTGTCTTGCCCTCAAACAAGACTAAAAGACCCTCAACAAGCATAAAGTTTACATTAAATTGTAGAACAGTCATCAGACTCTCAACATCATCAATTCTTTCTGGTACAAGGAATGGTTTTACAGCAGAAGATGTATTGGCCCGTCTTGTCATGATAACAGAAGAATATGATCCAGGCTGATAATCTAGAGAGTTACACGATGAAAATGGATGAACTGGTTTCCTCATTCATGAATGATGATTCAGGATGAAGATGATGATGGTGAAAATGATGAAAATAATGATGAAGATGATATGGCACAACCCTGCCTTGAAAACAGATATTAGACTTGCTCTGGTAACAGTGGAATGATTCTGAGAAAACAAATTAAAATGTTGGACAGATTTTTATTTTATTTAAGATTCACAATACTCAACAGCTGCTAAAAATCACATAACATCAACAATTACATGACTGATATCTCAATTTGTCACCCACAATAAGAATTCAGCTAATTGCATAAGAATTTCAATCACTGCAGTTATGTAATTAATCATTATCAACTGCACATATTGTATTTGATGGCATGACACATAGGTACATCAGATGCACCTCAATTTCGGCAGTGCACTTTCCAGGAAAAATTTTTAAGTGCATTAACCCTTTAGCAAATTACTCTGTCAAATGTTATGCTTATTTCTTCACATTGTTTTGAATTAATCTGGCATTGAGATTTCAACATGATTGTCTAGTTTTGAAATGACACTGTAGGGTTGGTGTGAGAGGCTAGATCTGACCAACTTGAACATAAAACAGGTAGAATACTTGGGCCAGATATGGCTGGTTTAAATGCTAAAGGATTAAAGCATGAAACATAGATCCAACTTCGCATATAGGACCCAGGGTGACTTATTGCAATAATTTTTTTTTTTAAGTGCATCATATATAGCATCAAATACAGTAAACCCTTTTGACACTATCCAATCTGAGGCTGCCCCTAGTTATAGTACAAAATTGATATTTTAATATGATCCAAATTAAAACTTCCCATCAAAAGTTCACGTTAATTTATGTTCCAAGCACCAGATTACTAATGACAAATCTATATATATAAAGCTGAAGTTGTCTGTGTGTGTGTGGCAGGTTTGGTAGCCTTCAACTAACACTATCTCCTCCGAGACCATGCAGCGCAAGTTGACCAAAATTGAGAGTATGATAGAAGAAGGCTTGCTCTTTATTCCATAGAAGAAAAAATTCAAATCAGACCATGTTAAGACCAAAAATTATTTACATCAAAAAGGTGCTTTTTTTCTATGAAAATCCCTATTTTTTCCGATTTTTTTACTTATAGATTTATTTTTGTATTCACTTGAGTATTTTGAAAGAGTAGAGTTAATATAGGTCCAGATAATCAAATTTATAATAATTCAAATATAATCAAAACAAAAATATTTAAAAAATATATAATCAGGGACTACTTTGTACAGGATACAGCAATAAAGAAATTCCATATTTTATAGGTTAACAAACATTTCAGAAGCAAATGCATTGTATATATATTAATCCAAACCATAATGAAAACTGACAGCAAATGGTAAAACATTAGCTACATGGAGGCACCATTACCATCTGCCAAACTTCATTAGCACTTGCTGTACATCATGTTATGGCAAGTAGGAAGCAAGTACACCTTTTTACAGGTCATCCAAACCAGGCATTGGAAATTTTTCTGCAAATTGTTTCACCTGCTCACGCACATTGGCCACTTTCTTCTGAATGTCAGCATCTTTCTCTAAAAAGGCTTTGAACTCTGAAAAACTTGGGCCAGACTTGGAATAGATCTCTTTACAAAGAAGAATACCTGAAAAAAAAAGGAAAAATATATTGTTGATGATGTTGTTGTTAGCAGAAAGTCAACCCCTAAACAAGCAGAACTATGATCAAAGGAATTCCTACCATAACCAGCCTTTTAGAGTTTAGAGATACCTGATACTACCATCTTTAACATGTCCTTTATTTATGACGATAGTGTGATTTGAGGGAAATTTTGCAGTTATTTCTTGCAGGATGTAAAACTTTCTAACAGTCACATGCACACATATACCTACATGGTCTGATCAATAAGTATCCAGACTGTTGCCATAGTAATGAAGCTAAAGCACACAGAGTGAAGCCACTTGGCACAGATAGACCTTGAACTTCGCTGTGCATGTCCACTAAGTTTTAACATTCTAGTTCACTTCCGCTGTTTACAGCAGTGCTTGGAAGGAAGGTGTGTAGTGTGTGATCATCCCATTAACCATGACAGAGGAAGTTGAGCAGAGAATCTGCTCAGAGGACTATGCAAAGTTTTCAAAAAGTTTTCATCGTTCTTGACACAATCAAGATCTTGTGCAAGTGAAAGCCAAATGTCATTTTGGTCAGCTGAAAGCAGTTTTGGCACAAACTTGGCTGACACACATCTCATACCCAAATTTTCAGTAATAATGGTCTGAACTGAACCATAATTAATCTGCATTTCCTCTGATAACTCACGGATGGTGATATGATTTCCCCTCACAGTTGCATGTGCATCTGCAAGGTTTTTCTCAATTCTGCTGGTTGCAGGAATGTTTGTCAATATCAACATTTATTCTGCTATCTTGAAAACATCTGAACCACTCATACACTCCTCTCCATACACTTTTTGCAACTTTTCATAGGCCTCTGAACAGGTATTGCATGACAACTTTCTCTATCATGGTCAATGCAACAATCACATGCTACACACCTTCTTTCCAAGCACTGCTGTAAACAGCAGAAGTGAGCAAGAACATAATAACTTAGTACACATGCACAGCAGAGTTCAAGGTCAATCTTTGCCAAGCAACTTCACTCTGCATGCTTCAGCTTCATTACTATGGCAAAAGTTCAGATACTTATTGATCAGACCTTGTACATTACACAAACACACACACGACAGGCTCTACACAGTTTCCATCTACCAAATTCACTCAGAAGCCATCAGCCAGTCTAGGGCTACATTCAACTTAGCCTTCCATTTTTGCAGGGTTGAAATAAAGAACCAATCCAGAGTCATAGCAGACTAACAGAATATGGACATTAGACCAGATGCTTTGCAATATCTATTCCTGTTCAAATCACATTTATCTGTTGCCCAGTTTGACACCATCACCTTTTATCTTGAAGGTTTTTAAAGGAACCCACTCTATTGTAAGCATCCATGCCAGATCTTCAATTTCAGGATGGACCCTCACTTCAACCCCTTGTTACTTCTTACCAGTTTCAGAGGCCCTGTAAAGGGTCACGACTGCAGCCTTCCTTTCTGTTTTAAAAAAATGTATACTTCTACATAAGAATTTTTGTCTTTTTAATATCTTCAACATCATTTAACATCTGTGTTCCATGCTGGCACGGACTGGATAACTGGCACTCCATCAGTTTCAATGCTGAAGATTCCAGTTAATCCAATCAACAGAACGGCTTGCTCATGAAATTAACATGCAAGTGTCTGAGCACTCAACAAACACATGCACCCTTAACACAGTTCTCGAGGAGAGTCAGCATAGCACAGAATGACAAGGCTGGCCCGTTTGAATTATATGTACATCTCATTTTTGCCAGCTGAGTGGACTGGAGCAATGTGAAATAATAAAGTGTCTTGCACAAGGACACAACATACCAGTAAGAATTGAACTAACAACCTTACAATTATGAGCTGAATACCCTGATCACAAAGCCACACACCTTCACAATGGGTTGGATAGTTTGACAGAATCCGACAAGCCAGAGGATTGCTACCATTGTGCTCCAATGTCTGCTTTAACAGCATTTCTACAGATGGCTACCCTTCCTAATGTCAACCACTTTTAAAGAGTGTAACCTAAATATGAGGGTCAGCTGAAAAGTTTGTAGACTGACTAAGATACGCTCATTGAATGAGACCAAATGAGGCTTATTTTTCAACATAGTCCCCCTTGCAGTCCACTCTTCTTCCATCAGTGATGCAGTGAAAAGGTGAAGTTTCTTCTATCAGTGGTTGCAGGACGTCCAGATATTAGGTCATCTTTAAGACTCTTCCTTCCCCTCCTAAATTCAGCTGCTTACTTTTGCACTGTTGATAAAGTTGAACCATCATTGTCTAATATAGCAACCATGTCAGTATGAATGTCCTTAAAGGTTAAACCCTTTTTCTGCAGGTACTTCATAACACCATGATACCATATTTTGTCCAGTTACTTTTGAAGTCTTCTTTGAACAGTCAGTTTACTTGGAAAGAAACAATGCAGTTGTTAACAAGAAGAGTTGAAATTAATGCATGCAAGATTTCACAGCAGTAGCATCACTCCTTCATAGCTAGCCTATGAACTTTTCAGCCCACCTTTCAAATTAAAAAGATATGAGGTGAAAAGGTGAAGTTTCTTCCACCCCACTCACTTGTCTCTCTCCTCCATGTCACAGGTGGGGTAAGAGTGAATGACCCTACACTGCCTTCTTAATAATCACATTCTCCTACCTTCCACCCTTAATTGATAGCAAAACTGACCATTTCCTATCTAATAAATCACAAAAGACATTTATTCTGTATCCAGTCCTGGCCATCATCTCACACACACTTATACACATCAAACACACATATATACACTTTGTTGGCAGTAAGTTTTGATACAGTGACAAAGAGAGAAAGGAAGAGCAATGATGATGATGGTGGTAGTAGTGGTGAGGATGATGACCACAAGGAAGGGGGAAGATGAGGAGGTGGGGGACCCTGACATTAATGTGAATGGAATGGTTATTACACTGATACAGCTCTTCCTACCCACCCAAAACAGTTGTAATCACAACAAATGATGATGGAAAGCGGGGAGTGGGGAGGAGCAGTGGCAGGAGTGTGGGGTGGGAGGTGATGTTAATGACACACAACAATGATGACACTGAAGCCAAGAAAGAAAATTACAGCAATAGTGATGGTGATAATGATGGTGACAGCACATTTGCGAGGGTATGAACAGTGACACTGACAGTGATATGGAGAAAAATAAAAAAGGAGGAAGAAGCAGAGGATTATGATAGTGATGGTTATGATGGTGATGATGATGATGGTGATGATAAAACTGAAGTGGGGAATGAGGGATGATTATCATCACTGATGCAGACAAAAGATTTATTGTTATTATCATTATTAATGAAATAATAGACAGTGATGCCAACACAGACAATAATGACGATAAACCTGATGCCTATGATGGCACTGATAATGATAATTCGAAACAATCCCACACACCACACATATATACATGGCTCATTGACCACAGACATATACATTCATGGGTCATTGACAACAGACACACACACATACACATACATGCCATTGACCATCCTGAGAAAACAATGAGTGTTTAAAAAAAGCCAGTCAATAGAACATTTGGCCACAAAAGACCAAAATAACTTATTTCCACTGTGTGTGTGTGTGTGTGTGTTTGTAATGCATATGTAATATGTGCCTGTATATGTTGAGATGCATGTATGTATACATACATTATGTGTGCATATGCATATGCCTGTATATAACTGAGTTCGAATCCCGGACCGGGCTGTGCGTTGTGTTCTTGAGCAAAGCACTTTATTTCACGTTGCTCCAGTTCACTCAGCTGTAGAAATGAGTTGCGACATCACTGGTGCCAAGCTGTATCGACCTTTGTCTTTCCCTTGGATAACACTGGTGGCGTGGAGAGGGGAGGCCGGTATGCATGGGCGACTACTGGTCTTCCATAAAAACAACCTTGCCCAGACTTGTGCCTCAGAGGGTAACTCTCTAGGTGCAAACCCATGGTCACTCATGACCGAAGGGGGTCTTTACCCTTTACATATAATGTGGGTATATGTGTAGAGAAACAGACAGGCAGATAATGCATTCATGTATCTTTTATTAATTTCAACCAGCCAGCTGTGGTCATTCCTTGACTTTTCAACCTTGCCCTCAATATTTGATGAATGAGGCCGTTTGACAATGTGGCCCGCATCTTGCCACAGGAAGTTCAGCAGGGATTATGAATAGCCTCTAAATCCTTTTTGAAAACATTGACATCCAACTTTGCATATATCCCTTATTTTTAGGGAATCAGCGAAGACATGAACTCCCTTTGAACCTCAGACTGTTGCAACCTCTGCTTTACATAGTCACAACAAGATGTCTTTCACCATGCCAAGAATCTGTTACTTCCTTTTGTTACCAACCAGCCTGGGACCACCCCTGGCTCTGTGACACAAATTTCCACTTTGAAAGGGATAGTTTCATTCCAAACATCAGCTTAATAATGACAAAGTTATTTTACTAAATTCTTCATTACTTTCAAAATTAATTGAAAAGCAGGATGAGTATTTCAACAGAAATATAACAAAAGGGCTTATTTTATATTTCTACAAATAACATTAATGTGGTATGAAGGTGCACGTAAGGTCATGAGCTCAATTCCTGGCAGCGTGTTGCCCTTAAGCAAGACTCAATACTTTACTTTGCTCCAATCCACTCAGCTGGCAAAATTGAGTAGTACCTTTAATTCAAAGGACTGGCCTAGTCACATTCTGTGTCACTCTAAATGACCCTGAGAACTACGTTAAGGGTATGCATGTCCATGGAGTGCTCAGTCACATGAAGTCACAAGCAGGACGTTCCACTGATCAGATCAACTGGAACCCTTGTCATCGTAACCAACAGAATGTCAGTTTTTTAAATGTAGTTGAGTGGTCTTGGTCCTTTATCAGAATGTTGAAGTTATGGAAGTCCCCAAAATATAGCCTGTTGTTCACCATGATAGCAGTGTCCAGCAAAGCCTACCCTTCATTGAGCAGCAATAGTAGAGACGTGAGAAATGTGTTCATAAATCTCATTGGTTTTGTGCTCATGCAATGAGAGGTTTTGAGCCTTTATAAGAAATCTGATGTTTGTAGTATCAAAGCAATCTTGAAACTCCTTCATTTTCCAAGTTTCTGTAGTACAAAGAAAATTCCGTACCTATACCTTGAAGAAAGCTAGCCTTCATGACTTCCGAAATACTTGATGCCAGATATTTGGAAGCTTGTTACAAGTACCCCAGCAAGTCAAATCTTTCTTAGTAACATAGGACTCAAGGTGCTTTGTCACTGACCTCCTTGAATTGTGTTTCTATTGTTAAATGTTTTTCATCAGCATTGATGGTCATATATCCAGTCTTCTTCACATTGGAAAACAGATCAACTTTGCCTAAAGCATTTTCAAGAGATGTGAACAAGTCTTGTACAACAAACAGTTGATTAGCTGTTAGGGAAAATTCATCAACATAGTCACAGTTAGAAAGATTCAGGCTCTGCTGACATCTTTGTCCCTTTTGTCTGATAGTGGGGGCCTCTGTTTCGGATGGGGTCAACACTTTGCCGAAGAATGTAGCCCACCACAATCACTAAGGGCTTCTGAAACTTGATGGGTTTTCATTCATGAAAATGATAGCTCTGACAATTTCATTTGGGATACCATAATTCAACAGGATAGACTTTCTCTGAACATAGCCTTCCTCTGGACACTATCAAAAGCATTGGAAAAAATCTCCAAATGCAATGGATGTTTCTTGCTTGGAGAGCCTGAGCTTTTCTGTGTTTATTTTAAAGGCAAGGATCAGTGGTAGTCTTGATCTGCCTTTGCAGAAGCCATTTTGGCTATCTTAGGATGAAATTAATGTGTGGGAGAAATTCTATTAAGTTGTAGATTTTTTTAGGCTAGAGGTAAGAGAGTGATTCTTCTGTAGTTCTGAGGTATGTGAAGATCATTTATTCTAAGTTGAATAGCTGAAGACTTCAAGAAGGTTGATGGGATGATATCTGGACCTGGTATCTTGATGTTTCTCAACCTTCTTAAGCATTTCTAAACTTCTACGGTAAATGGGCCAGTCTGAATCAACAGACTGTTACACTGTGATGAAAGAATTGTCAACATTTAGCATTGCAGATTTCTGTTTTACCAAGAAGCAATTTGTAAGTGCTAAAACACCAGGCATCAATATGCTGGTCAGATTTCATCCAAATGTGGATCACTAGTGAATTTTTCTTGTTGGCAAAATCCCTCAGAACTTCCCAGGCAGAAGCATGTCTGCTTTTGTTGTGGAAGCTGTCTTGCTATTCACTTTTGGCCTTGATGCATGGCTTTATTACTGCTTTATTGTTCATTTCAATATTCTGTGGAAACATGTGCTGCCAAGGGGAAATATTTTATTGCTAGGAAATTGGTGGGGGTTGGTGACAAGAAGGGCATCCAATCACAGAAAATTTACCTGAATGAATTCCATCTCACCCATGCAAGTATGGAGAAGTAAACATTAAAAGAATGATGATAATGTGTATGTGTGTGTGTGTGTGAGAGAGAGAGAGAGAGAGACCTTTTGACATTTGTGCTGATTGTAAAGGAAGTCTCATTCATTTTGCAGTATTCCATGGAAACATGCTTGGCCACGGAGCTGCTCATGCATGCTCAAAGGTCTAAAGGAAATATTGCCTAAACTGGTAACAGGAATAACATCCAGCCAGAGAAAATCTGCCTCAATGAATTTTATCTGACTCAATCAAGCATGGCAAATGATGAGGATGTTTATATATATAAGAGAAAGAGAGAAGGGAAGAGTGTATAATGTGTGAGAATGAATGTAAAACACAGAACCAATGGAAATAGTGGTAGAGGGAGAGGGGTAGGAAAACAGAGAAAGAAAAGTGGAGAGAAAGGTACAAAGAGAGAAGGAGAGGGACAAGATAGTGCAAGAAATTTGGGGGTCAGTGGCATGAGATGAGGTCAGGGGAAAGAAGGGAGGAGGAAACTGAGAAAAGAACAGGTTAAGCATAGGTGTGAATAGGAGTGGGAAGGTGGTAAAGTGGATGTGAGATGAGAGAAGTGGAGCCATGAAAGGAAGAAAGAAAAATAAAAGGAAGGAGGGGAGAGCATGAAATGAGAAAGGAAGAGCATGATGGTAAGGATAGGTGTTGAGAGAGAGTAAGAGGTGGAGAGATGGTAAGGGGTGAATGAGACAATGGTAAGATACAGAGATGCTAGAAAGAGGCACTAAAAAGAGAGGTATACAGAACATAGAGAGATGGTAAGAAAAAGAAAAATAGTGAGAAAGCTAGCAGTAAGGGAACAAATGGAAACAGAAAAAAGAGAGAGAGGGAGAGCAGTAAAGAAGAAAAGGCAGCAACAACATGTCAGTGGTGAAAGAGATGACAGAGTGAAAGAGAGAGAGAAGACAGAGATAGTAGAGAGAGAGCTACAGTGGGAGCTAAATAATTAACCCCTTGGCATTCAGATTATTCTGTCAAATGTAATGCTTATTTATTCATATTGTTTCAAATTAATCCTGTATTATTTCATGGCTTTCAGATGTGATTGCTCACTTTCAGAATAACACTGTAGGGTAGGTGTGAGAAGCCAGATATATCCAATTTGAACATAAAACAAGTAGAATATTAGGGCAGGATATTGCTGGTTTAAGTGCTAATGGGTTAAAGTACTGAAGTGCCAAAAATGGTAACTGATTCTGGAGCGAAATAATATGGTAATAAGACAATGTCACAGACAAGATATGGAGATAAAATTACTTTAACCATTTAGAAACGTGTGTGAAATACTATATCATGAATATGGCATCATATTCATAATATGGCATCATGAAGGGCATCTGGTTGTAAAAAAAATGGTTCAGTAATATACATTCAACTAACACATGGTTTTAGGTTCAATCCCACTAGATGGCACCTTAGGCAAGTGTCTTCTACTAAGGCCCTAGACCAACCAAAGCCTTGTGAGTGAATTTGATAGATAGAAACTAAAAGAAACCCATTGTATGAATGTGTGTGTGTCACCTTGTCATAATATTGTTTGATAGTTGTAATTGAGTGTCACTGTCATACAAGCAGTGTCATTCATTTCCAATATTCTGCAAAAGCATGTCTGGTCATGGGAAAATATGGCTAACTTGGAAACAGGTGAGGGTTGGTGATAGAAAGGGCATCCAACCATAAAAATATCTACCTCAACAAACTTCATACAACCCATGCAATCATGGAAAACGAACATATGATGACAAGAACAGAAAAGGTAAAATGAACAAAATATAATAAAACAATGAAGAAAATACAAAAATAATATAATGAAAAATGTATATAGACTAAAAAAATTTCTCAAAAAAAAAAACAAAACAGATGCTATATTAGAATTTTTCGCATGGTTAAACAAGCATAATGGAAGTGAAAAAATATGAAAACTGACAAAAATGACAGGGAATTGCGCCAAGATGAAGAAACAATTTTTGAAATTGGCACTTAACACTTTTACAGGATTTCGCAAGATCATCTTTCAAAATAAACCTTATGTTGATGTGAAGATACGGCAGAGGAGGTGGAGGAAAAGGGAGGGGAGAAACGATAAAAAGTTACAGAGTGAATTGAATTGCATGATTAAGTTACACCTAATGTCTTTCTAGAGAGCTCCTTTTAGATATTATACACACACACTTACATACAAACACACACAACGCATTAATATTCATGTATGCATACACATACACACTCAAATATGTACACCTCTATATATATACACATGCATGCACAAACATATACACATACAAGCATGTACACATCTAGTTTATCTATTTATTTATATATATATATATATATATATATATATATATGTGTGTGTGTGTGTGTGTGTGTGTATAGTATAGAGAGAAAGAGAGAGAGAGAGAGAGACAAACATACATGCATATACAAACACAGACACATATAGGCATACATGCATATAGGCACAGGCATGGCTGTGTAGTTAAGATGTTTCACTTCACAGCCACACAGTTTCAGGTTCAATCCCACTCCACACCACTTTAGACAACTGTCTTCTAAGACAGCAAGAGTCAACAACTTACTAGGCTGCTATGGTCTTCTTTGTGAACCTCAAAACATTGCTAAATCATTTTCAAATGTTTTTGTGAGCCATTGAGCTTTTTGTCTCTCTTACCAGTTCAACCTATAGGTATAAAGTGCAATGCTGCATGGTAATAAGAAACATACTTTTGTTCTCAGAAACACATAAAACAGTCACAAACATTTTATAACTGAACTATTGTATTTTATCATATATCAACAGCAGCATAATGGTTTAACATCCACTTTCCCAAGCTTGCATGGGTCATATGGAATTCTTTTACACAGCTTCTCTACAGCAGGATGTCCTTCCTGTTGCCAACCTTCGTATTTCTCCAAGGGAGGTAATTTGGTTCCATGTCTACACATGTCTTCACAAAAGATTGGAAGTGAAAGACACTGCATGCATGACAGTGATACTCATTTACAACTATCACACAATGTCAAGGCAAGGGAACTGTAACACACCCTCGCACACTAACACACACACACAAACATATATATATAAAATTGGTGTACATTTAAACACAAAAGTGGTGACCATAACAAGACACCTTACATGCTAGAAGGAACAGTCAAAGTCCAAACCACGGTTAAGAGCAATTTCGAAGGGAATGAAAAATAAAAACATTTACAATATTTACCTCCCGTACCTAGGTTTTGAACTTTAGTTAACAAATAAAACAACTGAAGTTCCCTTCAGCGGGAGTGCCACAAGTTCACATGTAATTAGGAGACAAAATCGCACGTCTCATATTTATATATTATAATTTTTCAAATTCACCACGCAAGAGCAATTTTAGTAGGTGGTGAATGAAAATGTCAAATTACTTCAAAAAATGCTAAAATCATATTAAGAAAATATACAGAGTAGGAAGAATGATAGAAATTTTTCTACTAGTAGCTAGCATGTATAAAATAGTCAACAGACAACATATTTTTCATATAAAATGAGTATACATTTAAACACAAAATAGGTGACCATCACAGAAGGCCTTACATGCTAGAAGGAACAGTCAAAATTCAAACCACGGTTAAGAGCAATTTTGAAGGGAATGAAAAATAAAGATGTTTACAATATTCTATATACATATATATATATTATATGACCTTCTTCAAGATTACATCTGACAAATCCACTTCCAACGTTTTGCCTCAGGGTTATAATAGAAGATGGGTGTCCAAGGTACGATTCAGTGGCACTGAATCTTAAACAAGGTGGTTAATAAGAAACTTCTTACAAAACTTACACAGAAATGCAAGAAAGCATTAAATGAATAACTACACACACACACACACACACACACAGAAATGCAAGAAAGCATTAAATGAATAACTACACACACACACATATATATATATATATATATATATATATATATATATATATATATATATAATATATATACAGACATACAGACATACATATATATACATACCTATATACATATACACACATACGTACATATATATATATACATGTATACATACAATATACACATATATATATATACATACCTATATACATATACACACATACATACATCTATATATACATATACATCTATATATATATATATATATATATATATACATACATCTATATATATATATATACATACATCTATACACACATGTACATACATATACATACATGTATACATATATATACACATATATACATATTGTTGTATTTGGGGATGTTCTTGTTGCCAGTTTAGCCCATATATATATACATATACATATATATTATATATATATATATATATACACATACACATATATATACATATTGTTGTATTTGGGGATGTTCTTGTTGCCAGTTTAGCCCATATATATATATATATATATATATATATTATATATATATATATATATATATATACGCTGTTTGTCTACTCCATATACAGAGTTTGATCACCCGTACCCAAACCTTAGCACCATCATGGCATCTGATGTGGGTGGATTATATAGAGATGACCTTTTATAATAACCAAGAATTGCACCAATAGAACACTAAAATTGTATAAGAAGAAGCTATATAGTTTTTTTTTAAAGATATGGATTAGGTATTGCTATATATGAAGAGAACTATAATATTAATTATTTAGATGGTAATTTTAATTTAATAACAGGTAAAACCCAACCATTCCATAAAATTAATGAAAACTTTAGATATATCAATACTAATAGTAATCACCCACCCTCAAGAAATCGTTGATAGATAATATAGGTAAAAGAATATCGAAGCTTTCTTCTAATTTTGAGATTTTCCAAAAACATGCACCTTATTATAATGAAGCCTTGTGGGAGGCGGAATATAATAATAGTATTAAATTCTTTAATAATTGTAAATATAATTATAATATAAAAGATTATAATATAAATAATTCCTATCATATTTATAATAATAAACCTAATATTAACAATTATAAGTTTTATTTAGTTAATTATGATTTTAATAATAGGTATTATGACAATACAAAAAATATAATAAAAGACTAAAAGGTAAGAATGAATTTAATTTGTTTAATGATAATAAGAACAAAATTTGGTTAATTAATCCTTATAGGGCTCAAGTTAAAACAAACATTTTATTAATGTTTTAATGAGATATTAAAACTAATTGAAGTATTCATAATATATAATAAAAACTATAATTGAAGTATTCATTATAGGTAATAAAAAATATAATAGCATTTTTCCTAGTAATAATTTTGGAGTTGATTATTCTACTACTAATAATGTTGGTAACATTATTTCTTCTTTTAATATATTTAAGCTGAATAAGTTTTACATTAACAAATTAAATGATTATTCAATAATAATAAAGACCAGAATATACTTAATTGTACATGCAGAGATAAGACAAAATGTAAATTTTAAAATAAATGTAATTTGGATGATGTAGTATATAAATGTGTAGTGACTTTGATTGATGATATTAATAGGAATAGTTATTTAAATGCGATTTACGTGGGGTCAAAATCTAATAAAATTAAACAAAGGGTGGCTCAACACATTCATTCATTTAAGAATAAAACATTGATTAATTCTACTGGCCTTAGCAAATATATATGGGAATTGAAATCTAAAGGAATTAAGTATAATTCAAATTGGGAGATAGTTTGTAAAGCTAAATCTTATTGAATAGGTACAATCCGACCGTGGCCGATGCCAGCCTCGCCTGGCACCAGTGCAGGTGGCACGTAAAAAGCACCCACTACACTCACGGAGTGGTTGGTGTTAGGAAGGGCATCCAGCTGTAGAAACCTTGCCAGATAAGACCGGAGCCTGGTGCAGCCTTCTGACTTCCCAGATCCCCGGTCGAACCGTCCAACCCATGCTAGCATGGAGAACGGACGTTCAACGTTGATGATGATGATGATGATTACTATCTAATAATAAAAAATTAATTAACACCAAAGATGAGAGAAAAATTAAATGTAGACATAGGTTAAATTACTGATATAAGTTTAGCTAATTTGTGTGTGTATATATATATATATATATATATATATATATATATATAAACCCTGATTTATGTTACTAATTTATGTAGTTAGAATTTGTAGTAGTATAATGAGTATAAATTAGCCATAGATTATGTAGTGTATGAACGTAACTAGAATAAGATTAAACCAAGGTGTTTATAAAATAAATAAATAAATAAATTGATGAATATATATTAATTTATCGAAATTTAGTTCATTTTATGTATTTCACGTATAGTGTTTTAGCTTTAAATTGTTGAGAATTTAGAATTTTTCCCAGTAAATGGTATATTACATCAATTTCATTTGTTGTTTTCACCGCTAAAATACATATTTCTATTTATTTATTCTATATTTATTATTTACCTCATGTTCTCTCTATATTTATTATTTACCTCATGTTCTCACGTGATAGATTTCTTAGCAATGCTAGATTCTGAGTTTAACGTTTAAAATTTCAGTTAACTTGTATTCTTCAATAAGATAAGTTATGATTTTCTTTCTCATTAATATTGTTACATTTTATTAAATTATTTATTGTTATGATACATATATTTCTATATTTATATGTCAAGATACACACATTTTATCATTTTAGACCTGAAAAGTGGCTATATTCTTGAATCAAATTAATATTAACTTTTAATATTATCTATTTTATTATTATTGATTTAAATAGTCACAAAACATATGTAGTCAATTTTCACTATCAACTGAATTACTTAATAGAAGATTTTTCTCTTAATTGTATACATATATATTGTGAAATTTGATTTAGTATTGCTAAATTGAATTTTACCCTGTAAGTTTGGAATTTTATATTCCCTACTATTAATTATATACACACCTCTGTCGGTGGCACATAAAAAACACCATCCGAGCGTGGCCGTCTGCCAGCCTCGTCTGGCACCTGTGTCGGTGGCACATAAAATCACCCACTACACTCTCGGAGTGGTTGCCAGACCCCAGTTGAACCGTCCAACCCATGCTAGCATGGAAAGCGGACATTAAACGATGATGATGATGATAAGCATATATACACATACATATATATATATATATATATACACACATATATAGACATATAAGCATATATACACATACATATATACATATACATACACATACATACATATACATACATCTATACATATACATATATACATATACATACATACATACACATATACACATATACATACATATATACATACATACATATATACACAGACATATATACACATACATACGCATACATACATACAGATATACACATATACATACATATATATATACATACATACATATATACATCATCATCATCATCATTTAGCGTCCGTTTTCCATGCTAGCATGGGTTGGACGGTTCTACTGGGGTCTGTGAAGCCAGAAGGCTTCATCAGGCCCAGTCAAATCTGGCAGTGTTTCTACGGCTGGATGCCCTTCCTAACGCCAACCACTCCGTGAGTGTAGTGGGTGCTTTTTACGTGCCACCCGCACTGGTGCCAGACAGAGCTGGCAAACGGCCACGAACGGATGGTGCTTTTTATGTGCCACCGGCACGAGGGCCAGGCGAGGCTGGCAACGGACACGAAACGGGGCGGTGCTGGCAACGGTCGCGAAACGGAAAGTTCTCTTACATGCCACCGGCACTGGTAACACATCTGCAATTTCCA
>NC_042998.1:145107559-145132559 GCF_006345805.1 Octopus sinensis | reverse complement strand
CACACACACACATATATATATACACACACACACACACACAGATATATGCATATATATGCACACACAGATATATATAAACACACACAAACACATTTATACTTGACAGGCTTATTTCAGTTCCTGTCAACCAAATCGAATCCACCCACAAAGGTTTGATCAACCCAGGTCTGTAGTAGTTTACTATGCAGTGAGGCAGAATACAAAACCATGTGATTGGAAAACCACACGGCCATGCCTGTACTAACAAAAAAACATTATGACTGAAAGACTGACCTTGATGCATAAATTCAACAACTTGTTTGAAGTCGTTTTCTTTAAACATTCGTGACGTTAGGGCAGGAGCTCCAATACGTATACCACTGGGTTTCAAGGCAGATTTGTCCCCAGGGCAGGTATTTTTATTGACAGCAATATTTATCTCTTCAAGGATCCTTTCAACAGAGGCACCATCCAATTGATTTGGACGTAAATCCAAAAGAACTAAATGGTTTTCAGTGCCACCTAGCAGGGAAAGAAACAGAAAAACACAGTTAACAAGATGATAGTAGTGATGATCGTGATAGTTGTGGTGTAATGGTAGGTAGTGGTGATGGAGGCAATGATAATGGCTATGGCAGTGATGATCAAATCTTTTTTATGGATTCTAGAGAATCCATAAAAATAATTCTGGAATATTAGTCATATCACAAGTAACTTTCAAAGAAAAATATGGTACTTATTTTCTACAGTTAAATCAACAAAGGAAAAGGAGAATTAAGTGCCATTCTAGATACTTGCCTAAGCTGCCATACAGTGGGATTGAACCCAGTACACTGGGGTAGCAAAGCAAACTTCTTAACTGTTCAGCCATGCCATATTGTGCTACACATATTGTATAATGAAGGACTAAATATACAAAATGATAGGATGATCACAGCATGAACAGATGAATGATGTCAACCTGAGGGTAAACAACAATAGAGAAGACAGTATAGTAGAGATATGGGCAACATGCAGTCCACAAGACCCTTCTGAATAGCAGACCTAAATAAAAAAATTACCTTTAATTTAATTTTAGTAGTGCAGCCTGCTAGATAATGTGCCATGTCTCATGCGGCCTGCTTCTCAAATAAGTTGTCCAAGCTTGGCATAGAGATTATACCATGTTCACACACTCAGCATCCCATATGATTTGTAACATTATGCTAGAATATGCAGCATAATTTGCATATAGCGCAATGGAATAACTGAGTAGAATTATGCTACTTCATTCATCTGACTAGCTGCTTATTATAGGTTTGCTGAACCAGAGGTGAACTATGGCTACACAACACTAAAATAATAAGAGAAACAAAAAATATTCATGGATCCCACTAGTTCTGATTAATGGATTAATCAATAGATGAGAAACATTCTCCTTAAATAATGAACATTACTGGGTTCAGTTCAGTCAGTTCTGCTCAAAAAGTAATGCAAATAGAAATATCCATGTGTGTAAAATGGTTTGGAATAAAAAACAAATTTTTTAAAAAGATATACCTGTGGACAGAGTGTAACCTCGTGCTATAAATTCTTCTGCCATTACATGAGCATTACACAGAACTTGCTTTTGGTACTGAACAAATTCTTCTGTTTTAGCTTGCTTCAGTGCAACAGCCAATGCTAGAAAATAATAGAAATATTCCAATATTATCAAGGTTTTGCTGAAAAGTAAAATGAATATAGAAAACAGAAGGTTTATGTTATTTAGTTTTAGCAGTAACAGTCCAGCTAAGAAGGATTTGCTAAAAGTCAGCTAAAAAGATAAATTTATACAAAATCAATTTAATACTTTTTTCACCATGGTTGAATCATTTAAATCTAATCTTTTAAGAGTTCTGTAATTTGTGTGAAGCACTGCAAAGTGTAAATGATATATTTTCAAGAAGAATATTAAGCACTGCAGATAAGTTCAGCAAAATATGTATGGTGATGCCAATAAATGAAGACAAAGACAAGATATTATCTCACCCTAGAAGGATTGTTTAATTGACTATTATATTTCAGGAAAGCTTCCCAATAATGATTGGGTATATATATATATATATATATATATATATATATATAAGCTTGACAATTTATTGTTTTCACAACATGAAACTATTAGTAGCTCGAATTTAAATCGTATGAATATTAAATGATATTTATTCCACACTGGATAAAATACATTTTTGTTGATCCTAACAATAAAAGACAAGTAAATTATCTAAGTAAACCAATAATCATTTCAGCAATGTTTTTTTTTTCTTTTAATTCTTTTAATGCAAACACAACTTAAGTAAACTCTATGTTCTATCAGACAAACTTCCTTGAAGCAATCTGAATTAAAACCTCTCATTAAAATTCAAGTTCATTTATTTTGATCAAATCATTATTTTCAAAACTGACAGATACAAAGTCAAGTATATTTCAAGAGAAATATAGCAACAAAAGGGCTAAATTCTTACCTCCAATTTGGTGATTATGTGGGCCTCCTTGTAAACCAGGAAATATAGCTTCATTAATCTTCTTCTCGAGGTCATACATAACCTTGTTGCCATTTTTAAGGACTTTTCGAACACCTGATGAATAAATACATTCCATTAGGAAAAAGCTGTCACACTTATTTCAAAGATTGGGATAAAATATGTAAAATATTAAAAATACCATACAAATTTTGGAAATACACAATTAGAAGAAATGAGACTTGATAAATTAAACAAAACACACAGATATATATATATATACACCATAAAAAGCCACGTAATTTACACACTTTTTTTTTCGCAAAAATAAAAATAAACTTTAACAGGTGCATAAATTACATGAGTAGATCATTTCCAGAATTTTTTTTTAATTGTTTTTGTTGAAAAAAAAACATACAAAACATTAAAATTCATACCGGAAGTTGACTCATTTAATGTCAGAATAGGCTTTTACAGAAAAAAATAATGGCTTAAATTCGCATAATAAAGTTGACTTTATTTTTACTGGACAGTATAATGCTTACTTTTTCTGCATAAATTTACTAAAACCATTAAATGGTTAACTAGTTTTTGAAGTCTGGAGTTCATGCTGGTAATCACAGTCTGGTCATATTTTACATTGCTTGGAGTTTCTACTTATTCCAGTGGAGCACATATTTAATTTCTCCTTCGCAGCAAACGATTCATAAGTTCTGTCCATACTGACAATAACGGTAATGAAAATTTTAAGGTTTGCTTGACATTTTATAAGTGTGAAAAGGATTAAAATTTCAAGACTCCGTATCACAGGTTTGGACAAAAATAGGCAGAAAAGATTTCTGTTTACATAATCAGTTTGATCAGTCACCTTCCCCTGTTGGTTGAGTAAAGTGTCATCCAAGCTGATGTTTATTGGTAATTAAACTTAATTTGTGAGTATTTATCAGCTTTGTTTTTGTTGGTAATTCTTAACAACTTTTCCTGTGATCATGATTTCAGAAGACATACAACGGTATGCTAAAGATCGGACATAATCTCTTGTGGGAAAGAAATGTAAAATAGAATTTATTATAAACATCACAAACACTTTGTAATTTAATACCTTTTAATGTGATACCTGTTAAACAGAAATTATTTTTATTTAAAGGAAATTTAATAAAATCTAGGAGTGGCTGTGTGGTAAGTAGCTTGCTTACCAACCGCATGGTTACGGGTTCAGTCCCACTTGGGCAAGTGTTTTCTACTATAGCCTCAGGCCGACCAGAGCCTAGTGAGTAGATATGGTAGACAGAAACTGAAAGAAGCCAGTCGTATATACATACATACATACATACATGTGTGTGTGTGTGTGTGTGTGTGTGTGTGTGTGTGTGTGTGTGTGTGTGTGTGTGTGTGTGTGTGTGTGTGTGTGCCTGTGTTTGTCACCCCCACCAACATCGTTTGACAACCGATGCTGGTGTGTTTACGTCTCCGTAACTTAGCAGTTCGGCAAAAGAGACCAATAGAATAAGTACTAGGCTTACAGAGAATAAGTCCTGGGGTTGATTTGTTCGACTAAAGGCGGTGCTCCAGCATGGCTGCAGTCAAATGACTGAAACAAGTATAAGTGAAATTATGCTAAATACAACTAAATTGGAAACCTTTTTCCCTTGGCTATATCGGCAATTCTGAAAACTTTTAGGTGTGAATTTTACATAAGTAGAAGCTTTTTTTGTAACAAATTATATCCTGAACATCATCTGCGTAAATTACACAGGTGCACAAATTACATGGGTTTTTACAGTATATATATATATATATATATATATATATAATATATATATATATATATAGCTGCCAGTACCACCTGACTGGCCCTCATGCTGGTGGCACGTAAAAGCACCCACTACACTCTTGGAGTGGTTGGCATTAGGAAAGACATCCAGCTGTAGAAACTTTGCCAGATCAGATTGGAGCTTGGTGCAGCCTTCTGGCTTGCCAGCCCTCAGTCAAACCATCCAACCCATGCCAGCATGGAAAGTGGACATTAAATGACGACGATGATGATATATATATATATATATTTAGTAGAAGTAAGGCGGTGAGCTGGCATTATCAGCATTTCGCCTGTCTTCACGTTCTGAGTTCAACTTCCGCAAAGGTCAACTTTGCCTTTCATCCTTCCAGTATAGATAAAATAAATACCAGTCGAGTACTGGGGTAGAGATAATCAACTTTCCTCAAAATTGCTGGCCTTGTGCCAAAATTTGAAACCAATATTTAGCAGAAGTAACAAAGTGACTCAAGGTCTGAGAGTCTCATGCACTGGCACATACATACAGGGTGTGGTGAATAAACTGTCATCTAAATTACACAAAAATGAAAATAACACTGACATCTCATTTTAACATATACTTACTATAAATTACATAAAAATATCTTGTAATACTGAAGACTATATTGTTCAATAAAATTGCCTTTGGCTTCAACTACTACCTCCAAATAATTTCGGAATCTCCTGCAACTCTTCTGGACGGTCTCCTTGTTTAAGTTGGTGAATGCTGCCATAATCCTTGCCTTCAGTTCATCTTTGGTGTTACAAGGAGGTTGCAGTCTGGGGAGTTAGGTGGCTAGATGTTAGAGGTGATGTGGTCACAGAAATTGTCTGACTGCCATGACTGGGTTCTCCTGCTTGTGTGGCATGGTACAGAGTCCTGTTGCCAGACAAGCGTCTTCCAGAGCCATCCACTTGATACAGGGCAGCACTACTTCCGCCAATTACTTGACCATGTGGTAGACTGAACTGACATGAAGATGGATGCGATCAACCATCTTGGAGGTGTCAGTGTTGATGGAAACATGGTTCTGAGCCAGAAGGAAAGGGCTGTGACGTCATTGGTCAAGGGACATGACCAGAACAGTAAGGGGTGAGAGAGGAAGTGAGGGAAAGAAGACCAGGGTCATCCTCTTTTGCCGTGGATGCTCACGACAAACAGACATGAGGCGGCGAGCTGATAGAGACATGCTCAAGAACATGTTCCTATCAGTGTCATGCTATAGTGTCATACTATAGCCTGGTTCAGGAATCGACCTCACCTCATGATTGTGAGCCCAACACTAAACACATGTGCTTTCACTACCACACTGCCATATGTATGTGTGTGCACATGCACCCACACGCATACACACATTTATATATGAGGTGCAGTAGCAGTGGTTTTAAAAATTTAATAAAAAGCTGCAAGTATATGAGTTAATTATTAACTGCAATAGTTAGGTTATGTCACATGATAAAGCTACATGACACATTTCATTTCAGTCTGATTGACTAAAAAAAACAGATACCACATTTCAGACAGCTTGCAATCTTATTATTCCATACATTTGCCTCTCTAGAGTTTCTGGAGATTTCTGAAGAAAATACTGAATGCAACCACTTTCTTCCAAATTAGAAGCAAAATAGCCAATAATATATGGCATAGGGCTTTCAAATCAAATCTGAAATGGGAAGTTTTCTGTATCTATGGACAATATATTTAATCTTATATAATCCTAACTTATTCATTCTACTACTCATTTAGTTTTCAGAAATAGGCACTAGAACATCTGATAATATCCCAAAAGATTGGTATCAGAGAAAATCTACTTGGAACTGGAGCAAAGTGCCAAAGCTTAATACTTTCGATACCAACCCACCTGAGACCACACTTGGTTCTATGCTACAAACTTTCTGTTTTAACACTTCTGTTACCTTTGTTATTTCTGCCTTTGTTTCAATTAATTTTGAAAGTAATGAAGAATTTAGTAAAATATCTTTGTCATTATGAAGCTGGTGTTTGGAACATAATCTAACATGAAGTTTGTACCATAAAAACAATGGTGGTTTCAGGCAGGTTGGTATCAAAAGGGTTAAAGTGTTCTAAATTAAAACCTAATATCAAAACAGTTTAATAATGACAAAGTTATTTTACTAAATTCATTACTTTCAGAATTAACTGCAAGACAGTATTTCAACAGATATATAGTAACAAAAGAGTTACAAAGAAACCACAAGATTTTAAAGATTTACAAAAGTAAACTATACATATTCTTCATTCAAGCATGCTAAAAATTCCATAGAAATTTTATAAGTAGAGATGCTACAGATTAAGATGTTAGATGACTGCAGGGTGCTGCCATTAAATAAAATTGTTGAAAAACACTGCATTAAATCAGTAGTGATGAAAGTGCAAGGTGTTCTCTGAATAAAATGTGTGAAAGCAAGTTTTGTTTCATTATTAGTTGATTATTTTTGGCCTAAGGCTAAACAATACAATGTATTTATATAATATGACAATTGCTGGTTTATAAGTGAAACTAATTAAAGACAACTAACTTCTTAAAATATTCCTGCAAATCAAAATCTGAAGTGTTCAAAGAAAATATTCATTCATGCCAAAAGGAAACTTGAAGTAAAGAAGAACTACATCATTATCAATATCATAACCATGATCATCATCACTAATACCACTACCACTCAATCACAACCACCACCACCATCCCCACCAGCATCAATGGTAGTAACTTGCATATTTTTTTAATCCACTATGCTACCAAATAATCACACACACTTACAAACACTATATGCACACAAGCATGCATTCTGCACACACTGACACACACAAGCATGCATGTAAACGTTTTTCACACACACAAGTTATTTTCTTTATATTTTATTCTTTTCAACTGAGGTTTTCTTTCAACTTTTTAAGTACATTTTTCTTTTCCTCTCATTAAACAAACGAACTACAAAGAGGCGGCAGATGTAGAGTGCTACATAACAAAGAGGTAATTTTGGTTTTATTTTTAACAAAACTAAAAGAATGACTACCAATTTGATAACTGACAGTGGAACATTGGTAAAGTGGCTGAGTAATCAGAATTCTGAACAAAGTTCAGGGTTCAAATCTGTTGGAAGCATTTTAATCACCAACACTATCATTATCATTTAATGTTTGTATTCTGGTAACATGTAAGAGGCAATCATGCTGGTAACATGTAAAAGCATCCATGCCAGTGACACGTGAAAGGCACCCGAGTCAGTGACACATAAGAAGCACCCAGTACACTTTATGGAGTGGCTGGCATTAGGAAAGGCATCTAGCAGTAGAAACTAAACCCAAACAGACTGGAGCCTGATGCATATCTCTGGCTTACCAGTTCCAGTCAAACCGTCTAACCCATGCCAGCATGGAAATGCTGATGGTGATTCCATATTCACATGGGTTGGATGGTTCAGCAGGATCCAATGAGCCAGAGGACTGCACTGAACTCAGATATCTGCTTTGGCATGGTTACTATGGCTACATACCCTTCCTAATACCAACCATTTTATAAAGTGTACTGTGCTTATTTCATGATGTCAACACTAGTGAGTTCACTATGCAGCCTGAGTGGGGGTGCACTACTGAGTGAGGTGGTTTTGCACAGTGTGTTGAGAAGCTAAAGTATGGTAGAGGGACAGGAGCAAGGGCCTTGCTGTAGAGGAGACACATAGCTACTCCAAAGGAATGGAGATATGGGTTTAGGATGTACATTCATGGTACAAGGTGGATAAAGAGAGGATAGGGACTGATAATTGAGGATGGTTGGGTGGGTAGGTTCACAAGACTGTGAAAGGAAAATGATTGACAGAGATGGGGATAGAATGTAGTGAATGGTGAATATGGGTGGAGACACATTCAAGAGTGAATCTCAGTATGAGAGGAAAGGTAAAGGAACAGAAAAGTAAGTCAAAAAGGAAGAGGAACAACATTTAATGTCTTTGTTCCATGCAGACATGATTTTTACAGTTTAACATAATCCAACAGATCCAAGGATTGCATCATGCCCCACCATCTTTAGCATGTTTTCTATGGCTGGATACCCTTCCTAACACTAACCACTTTACAGCATGTACTGGATGCTTTTTTTTTTTTGTGCCACCTGTGCTAATGAGGTCACCATGCAGGGATGATGTGAAATGGAGGAGAGACAAGATGTGCAGTAACAGATACAGAGGTCACAAGCAGATAGAGATCTAAGAAAATCAAATTATAAAAAGAGATTTTTTAAGGGCTGGTGTAATACAAATAATGAAAATAAATTGGCTGTTCAAATCCTGTCGAGATCAACATTGTTTTCATCCTTTGAGGGTCAATAAAATAAAATACCAGTCAAAACCAAAGATTAATTAAATATTCCCATAACATATCCAAGAAATGAAAGGAATAATAATAAAAATACTAAACTTATATCTCCATCCACTATATTCTTCAATTCAGTGCTGGTTTTAGACACTAGAGTAATCCCTCAACTATTGCAGGTGTTACGTTCCAAAATCGCCACAATAGGTAAAAATCCACTAAGTAGAGGCAGAACTGTATATTTTATCATTTTATAATTTATATATATTTATTTTTTTATTTTTATACATTTAAGCTTTTAAAAACTCTCTCCCACACTCTTAGGAGTACCCGTGTCTTCTCTTTTTTTTTCATGTCGAGGAGTCTCACCTTCGCTGTACTTGGGTTCACAGCCAGAAGCCTTAGAAGGTGCAGAACGTTTGAGCAACAGCGTAGGGCTTAAATTCACAATTTTACACACAAATGCAAAACATCACACACTTGCCTCCCAAGTTTCATTTTCAATACAGTATGTGTGATTCTTCGTTTATTCATCTACAGCACACTACGTATTTTCTTTTAATATATCTTAATTAATGTATTATACAGTGCAGTACCATACTATATTTTTATTTATTAATTTATTGATTTTTAGGCATGAAAATGCTTATTTTACCACAGAAATAATTCAAATCTAAACAAGTATAAATACCTATCGGCTGCAGAAACCTGCAATATACTGAGGAGTCTGCAATATAAATTTACATATATTAGCCAGAAAAATCTGTGATGTACTGAGGGCACGATAGGTGAATATGGCAAATGATTACTGTAATCGCAGTAAATGAACCAAAGCATGTAAATCTGCTGCAAACTGTGTAAAGACATGCAGCTGCAACCAGATTGATACCTTCTGTCATATCTTGAATGTATTGCTTCTCTGGGTATCAACACACTAAAATTACAGCGAGAGGCCCACAAGATTATCCACCATCTTTCCAACAACTGGCTACCTTTTTAAATTCAATATCTCTAGAACTCATAGACAAAATCAAAGCAAGAAAAAAACAGTACAGCATCCATAATTTTCAGAAATAATTTTTCAAGCTCAGAATTGTTAAAGCATGGAATAAACTACTTGTGTCAGTTGTTAGCTTTTCAGAGACAACATCCTTCAAAAATTCTATGCTCCCCAAACTTTGCTAAAACTACTTCTGACAAGCCAATGTATACTTTCCTTTTTAGGGCTCTTTTACTGTTCACTTTTATGTCTTTTTGTTCAATTCTGTGTACTCTGCATGTACTTCTAGCTTTCATTGCTATCTTCTTTACTTAATTTATGTCTGGTTTCTATCTCCTCTTTTATACTTTTCTGAAAGTAACTAGCAGAATAGTTAGCACACTAGACAAAATGCTTAATGGCATTTCTTCTGGGTCTTACTTTCTGAGTTCAAATTCTGCCAAGATTAACTTTGCCTTTCATCATTTCAGGGTCAATGAAACAAGTACCAGTCAAGTACTGGGATCAATGTAATTAAGCAGCCCCTCCCCTAAAATGTTAGGCCTTGTCCTTATAATAGAAAAAATTATTATTATTAAGATGGTGACCTGGCAGAATTGTTAGCACACTGGGCAAAATGCTTAGTAGTATTTCACCCAGCCATACATTCTGAGTTCAAATTCTGCGAGGATCAACCTTGCCTTTTGTCCTTTCAAGGTCAATAAAATAAGTACGCATTGAGCACTGGGGTCAATGTAATTGACTTACCCACTCCCCAGAAACTGCTGGCCTTGTGCCAAAATTTGAAACCATTATTGCTATTTGCCCAACTAATTTGACATTTGTCCTTCCTCTATGCCCTACATGCAACACATTTTCCAATCAATCTGTATTTCATAAACTGCAACCACCCAGAACTCACATTTTCCCTTAAGATAGTAACTGGCAGATAACTCAAGTAGAAGAGTAACTCCAAGAGATCCTGTATAAGCTCTGCATTTTGCCGTTCTTCCTTATTATAAACTGCAAAATCAGGAGTGGAAACCAGAAAGGAAACAGAAACTCACCTTTTCTGTAAAAAATCATCCCTGATCGAGGACCTCTGAGGGATTTGTGTGTTGTAGTGGTAACAATATCACAATGTTCAAAAGGACTAGGGACCACACCAGCAGCCACCAAGCCACTGATGTGTGCCATATCTGCCATCAGGAGACAGTCAACAGAATTGCTGATCTTCCGAAACCTGGCATAATCAAGATGTCGGGAGTAACAGCTTACACCTAGAAATAACAAAACAAATGATAGTTATATGTGTGCATGAGACTGTGTCCATTTGCACGTGTAAGTGTGCAGACATATACATGAATTTCCATGTTAGTGTATATGCATGTATATAAATGAATATGCATGCATGTACAAGAGCATGTGTGCAAGCCTTTGTGGGTATGGGTGTCAGTAAGTGAATGCGTGAGATCAAGTGAGTGAGTGAATGCGTGAGATCAGGTGAGTAAATGCATGAGATAGAGTGAGTGACTGCATGTGAGTGAGTGAGAGAATGCGTGAGATTGAGTGGATGAGTGAATGCATGAGATTGAGTGGATGAGTGAATGCATGAGATTGAGTGGATGAGTGAATGCATGAGATTGAGTGGATGAGTGAATGCATGAGATTGAGTGGATGAGTGAATGCATGAGATTGAGTGGATGAGTGAATGCATGAGATTGAGTGGATGAGTGAATGCATGAGATTGAGTGGATGAGTGAATGCATGAGATTGAGTGGATGAGTGAATGCATGAGATTGAGTGGATGAGTGAATGCATGAGATTGAGTGGATGAGTGAATGCATGAGATTGAGTGGATGAGTGAATGCATGAGATTGAGTGGATGAGTGAATGCATGAGATTGAGTGGATGAGTGAATGCATGAGATTGAGTGGATGAGTGAATGCATGAGATTGAGTGGATGAGTGAATGCATGAGATTGAGTGGATGAGTGAATGCATGATATTGAGTGGATGAGTGAATGCATGAGATTGAGTGGATGAGTGAATGCATGAGATTGAGTGGATGAGTGAGTGAGAGAATGAGTGAGATTGAGTGAGTGAGAGAATGAGTGAGATTGAGTGAGTGAGAGAATGAGTGAGATTGAGTGAGAAAATGCATGAAATCGAGTGAGTGAGAAAATGGGTGAAATCGAGTGAGTGAATATGTGAGATCAAGTGACAATGTGTGAGGTCAAGTGATTGAGTGAATGGGTGAGGTTGAGCAAGTGAGTGAATGCATGAGGCCGAGTGCGTGAGTGAACGCATGAGGTCGAGCGAGTGAGTGAATGAGTGAATGATTGAGATTGAGTGAGAGAATGCGTGAGATCAAGAGAGTGAGAGAATGCGTGAGATCAAGTGAGTGAATGCATGAGAGTGAGTGAATGCATGTGAGAATTAGTGAGAGTGAATGCGTGAGAGTGCATCTATGTATATGTATAGTACTACTAAACAGATTTCAAGAAATATTCTTCAAAGATTGTCTGCCCAGTTGAACCCGCAGAAATGCTAAAATGAACAGCTGGTTTTGTTCATTAATTTCTGTAAAAAAATTTTATTTACTTGGTTTAAAGTGAAAGAGAGAGAGAGAGAGAGAGAGAGTGAAGGGGTGTGTTGTCATGTATATGTACATACATAAATATGCATACATCTTTTTTGTATGTATGTGTGCATGTGAGAGAGAGAAGGGGGTGAGTGACACTTAGACATTACTATCTGTCTCACACATACCTACAAAAAAGATGTATGCATATGTATTTATGTATGTACGTATACATGACAACAAACCCCTTCACTCACTCACTCCCTCTAAAACCCCCATTTATAAAAAATCTCACTTGCTTAGTAAATATTTCTTTAGCGAATGAAAACTTGAAATAAAAACATGAAAATAGAGAGTGGGACCTCGCAAATGAAAACGAAAAATTTCACCTGCAATGAATTAATATTGTTTAGATAGTCGCTACGTCAATACTGGAAGCTGACATTGAAAAACCTTTTTAAAGAAGTGAATCATATATATATAAAGCAATATTTATTTTTAATAAAAAAATAAAATGTATCTGAGGTCAAATTATTTATGCATCCCAAGACTGGAACCAATTCGCACGGCCGTTTTCATGTGAAAAGCGAATACACACACACACAGGTCTATTTTATATAATAGATATAGTGGTGTGTGTGTGTGTATATATATATATATATATATATATAAATAAATAAAAATAGTAGTTCCATGTGTGTGTATACACAACACTTAGAATCAATTTACAAAATAATTTCTAACTTGTACACAACAATTTATGACAAACAACTTCCACAGAAAAAGTATTGAGAATCATATCTCAAGCACTCTCACCACCATTCCTCTAAGAAATGTTCTATGAATATGTGCTAGCACTGTCTTTCAAAATGGCTTCCTTGTCTCTTAAACAACAATTACAGATTCCCAAATCTCTTGTCAGTTTTGGATGATTTGAGAAATAATGAAAAGATTTGATATACATCATCATCATCATCGTTTAACGTCCGTTCTCCATGCTAGCATGGGTTGGACAGTTCGACCGGGGATCTGGGAAGCCAGAAGGCTGCACCAGGCTCCGGTCTTATCTGGCAATGTTTCTACAGCTGGAAGCCCTTCCTAACGCTACATGCATTATTATTTTCTATATATCAAATCTTTTCATTATTTCTCATTATCGGTGACATCATTTTCATGTCCACTTTTCCATGCTTGCATGGATCAGGCAGCATGCATCAAAGCAGGATTATCCTTCCTGATACTAACACTTAGAGGTTTCCAAGTGATGGTAATATTTCCCCATAGTCAAACATGTTTCTATGGGGGATAGAAAACAAATTACACCACTTATATGATAGTGAAACTCCTTTACAACTACAGCATACTGTTGACTCTTAAGTATTTAAATCAACCATTTCCGGCCCAGCAATTCTTCCTGTTTTATATTCAAACTGGCTAGATTCAGCCTCTTAAATTTACACTACAATATCATTTTAAAAATAAACAATCACATCATTGAAATCTTAACACTAAAATACAATGCATAAGTAATTTGAAATAATGTGAATAAATAAGCATTACACCTGAGTAATCTGAATGCTAAATGGTTAAGACAAGGGAACACGTTGTTCACTTATAAATACATATGTCTATATAAGTGTATGTATGTACGTGTGTGTGTCTGTGTGTACACACACACACACACACACACAACAGATTTCTTTTCAGTTTCCATTTACCAAATACACTCACAAAGATTTGTTTGCCCCAAGGATATAGGAGACACTTGCCCAAGTGCCATGCAGTGGAACTGAATCCAAAGTCATGTGGTTAGTAATCTTACATAGACTAAAACAAAAACCCAGACACACACATGATAGGCTTCCAAACAGTTTCTATTTACCAAGAACACTTCCCTAAATGTTGTGTGCAATGAGACTAAAAACAAAACCAACATGTGGTTGCAAAGCAAGCTTGTTAACCACACAGCTAAGCCAGCACTTAATAGATCTCTGCATGTGTAGTGAAACAGTTTCTGCAATATATACACACTTCATTTTGGAGGCTCTGATGAAGCTATAAGGTGATGCACAAGTCCTCAGATCTGAGTGCACTGCACCTTATAGCAGAAACAGCTGTAAGCTAATGTAGTCAGTTACATAATTCCTGTTCCTTTGTCATTCCATAAATTTATTTTATACTCTGTACTCAAATGACACTTTATTCTGAAGCATATGTATATTGAGTTCTAATACTATGTTATTAGTACTGCTATACCAAAGCAAAATCATAATATATATATATATATCGGTTATAAAATGAGATAGGGGTTGAAAATTCAACCCACCATGGGATAACATATATCCAATATACTGCTAGAGAGGTACCCAAGTCCAATATGTAGAATAACTGTGTTTGTTAATGTATTTTTTTTTTTTTTTTTTTTTTTATATGTACTTGTTTCAGTCATTTGACTGCGGCCATGCTGGAGCACCGCCTTTTAGAGTGGTGAAAGAGTACAGCAGGGATCACCACCTCCTGCCGGAGCCTCGTGAAGCTTTTAGGTGTTTTCGCTCAATAAACACACACAACGCCCGGTCTGGGAATCGAAACCGCGATCCTCCGACCGCAAGTCCGCTGCCCTAACCACTAGGCCATTGCGCCTCCACAATATTGATATATTTTGTTTATTTTGTATTATTGTATTAATGAGTATATATATATGTGTAGTATGATGAGTGTCTATGCACACGTTTTTATATTTTATATTTTTATATTTATATGTAAAAAAATTTTTTCACACTTATAATAAATTAAATTCTCTGAAGAGGCCGTGGGACATCCTTGTTAATGTCTCAATTATACCTGCCTTATATGGCTTATAGGTTAAATGAGGCATACTTGTCCTTACGACCGAAACAGCTGTCAGATATGATATAATTATATATTATATTTCTATTTCCTTGTCTAATTATATTTACAATATATTTTGTATAATGCCTTTGCTGTTATGTAATGGTGTAATAAAGTATTGATTGGGTATCATCTGATGGTTGATGTTTGATTGATTTAAGTATGTTTCTCCATTTTCTAATTTTGTATATATATATACCCTTGTGAAGACCTGTTGAGGCAAGTGAAAATCAAACCAAATCAAAATAGATGAACATCAATGGAATTTGTATCTTTGTGGTTCCAGTACCGGTGGCACACAAGAAAACCATCCGAACGTGGCCGTAGCCAGTACCGCATCGACTGGCCTCCGTGCTGTGGGCACAACAAACACCATCTGATTGTGGCCGTTCGCCAGCCTCATCTGGCACCTGTGTCGGTGGCACAAAAAACACCATCCGAAGACCCGGCGACGTAGTCAGTCCACCTGTGCATACCTTCCCTCTTATGACACTTGTGAAGACCTGTTGAGGCAAGTGTGTGACACTTGTGAAGACCTGTTGAGGCAGAGGCAAGTGTGTGACACTTGTGAAGACCTGTTGAGGCAGAGGCAAGTGTGTGACACTTGTGGAGACCTGTTGAGGCAAGTGTGTGACACGTGTGACACTTGTGAAGACCTGTTGAGGCAAGTGAAAATCAAACCAAATCAAAATAGATGAACATCAATGAAATTTGTATCTTTGTGGTTCCAGTACCGGTGGCACACAAGAAAACCATCCGATCGTGGCCGTTCGCCAGCCTCATCTGGCACCTGTGTCGGTGGCACATAAAAACACCATCCGAAGACCCGGCGACGTAGTCAGTCCACCTGTGCATACCTTCCTTCTTATGACACTTGTGAAGACCTGTTGAGGCAAGTGTGTGACACTTGTGAAGACCTGTTGAGGCAGAGGCAAGTGTGTGACACTTTGTGAAGACCTGTTGAGGCAGAGGCAAGTGTGTGACACTTGTGGAGACCTGTTGAGGCAAGTGTGTGACACGTGTGACACTTGTGAAGAGCTGTTGAGGCAAGTGAAAATCAAACCAAATCAAAATAGATGAACATCAATGGAATTTGTATCTTTGTGGTTCCAGTACCGGTGGCACACAAGAAAACCATCCGATCGTGGCCGTTCGCCAGCCTCATCTGGCACCTGTGTCGGTGGCACAAAAAACACCATCCGAAGACCCGGCGACGTAGTCAGTCCACCTGTGCATACCTTCCTACTTATGACACTTGTGAAGACCTGTTGAGGCAAGTGTGTGACACTTGTGTAGACCTGTTGAGGCAAGTGAAAATCAAATCAAATCAAATCAAATCAAACCAAATCAAAATAGATGAACATCAATGGAATTTGTATCTTTGTGGTACCAGTACCGGTGGCACACAAGAAACACCATCCGAACGTGGCCGTAGCCAGTACCGCATCGACTGGCCTCTGTGATGTGGGCACATAACAAACACCATCCGATCGTGGCCGTCCGCCAGCCTCATCTGGCACCTGTGTCGGTGGCACATAAAAACACCAACCGAAGACCCGGCAAGACTAGTCAGGCCATAACCCGTGGCCCCTACTTGGGACGTAGTCAGTCCACCTGTGCATACCTTCCTTCCTTCTTGTGACACTTGTGAAGACCTGTGAAGACCTGTTGAGGCAAGTGAAAATCAAATCAAATCAAATCAAAATAGATGAACATCAATGGAATTTGTATCTTTGTGGTACCAGTGCCGGTGGCACACAAGAAAACCATCCGAACGTGGCCGTAGCCAGTACCGCATCGACTGGCCTCCGTGCTGTGGGCACGCAACAAACACCATCCGATCGTGGCCATTCGCCAGCCTCATCTGGCACCTGTGTCGGTGGCACATAAAAACACCATCCGAAGACCCGGCAAGACTAGTCAGGCCATAACCCGTGGCCCCTACCTGGGACGTAGTCAGTCCACCTGTGCATACCTTCCTTCTTGTGACACTTGTGAAGACCTGTTGAGGCAAGTGAAAATTAAATCAAATCAAAACAAATCAAAATAGATGAACATCAATGGAATTTGTATCTTTGTGGTACCAGTGCCGGTGGCACACAAGAAAATTATCCGAACGTGGCCGTAGCCAGTACCGCATAGACTGGCCTCCGTGCTTTGGGGACGTAACAAACACCATCCGATCGTGGCCGTCCGCCAGCCTCATCTGGCACCTGTGTCGGTGGCACATAAAAACACCATCCGAGCGTGGCCGTCTGCCAGCCTCGTCTGGCACCTGTGTCGGTGGCACATAAAAACACCATCCGAGCGTCGCCGTTCGCCAGCCTCGTCTGGCACCTGTGTCGGTGGCACATAAAATCACCCACTACACTCTCGGAGTGGTTGGCGTTAGGAAGGGCATCCAGCTGTAGAAACACTGCCAGATCTGACTGGCCTGGTGCAGCCTTCGGGCTCCCCAGACTCCAGTTAAACCGTCCAACCCATGCTAGCATGGAAAACGGACGCTAAATGATGATGATGATATATATATATATATATATATATATATATATATATATATATGAAAGCTGGTGAATACCCAAGAGGAAAGGTTCATTTTCCCTAGGAAATCATCCGTGATGTAAATATTTGAAAATATTTGTGTGCACATGCATTTATATTTTCTTCTTGTTTGCATGTTGATTAAAAGCAAAGTCACTCTTCATATGAAATGGCATCTGTTTACAGTCTTCCAACCAATGAGTTCTTTCTGCTCCAAGAACTAGGAGAAATATTACCTCACGTGGAAACGGAAAGAACATTGAACCCTAGAAAAAAACTGCTGCCACAAGTTTCACCTGATTTGTGCAATCATAGAAAAGTGCACATTAAGTGCAGGCATGGCTCTGTTTATAAGAAATTTGCTTCCCACCCACGTGATTCCAAATTCAGTCCCACTGTGTGGCACATCTGGCAAGTGTTTTCTACTATAGCCTCAGGCCAACCAAAGCCTTGTGAATGAATTTGGTAGACAGAAATTAAAAGAAGCCCATTGTATATATATCTCACTGTGTGTGTGTGTGTGTGTGTGTGTCTTTCAATCTGTTTGCCCCCCATCACCACTTAACAGTGTTGATTTGTTTACATACCTGTAACTTAGCAATTTGGCAAACAAGATTGATAGCATAAGTACCAGGCTTAAAAAAATAGGTATTGGGGCTGGTTGATTTGCTCAACTTAAAAAAACATGGCTGTGCCCCAGCATAACAGCAGTCTAATGACTGAAACAAGTAAAAGATTAATACAATGATGATGGCATGCATTCTTATTTGTATGTGTAGTTAGATATAAACGTGCTTGTTTGTTAGAAATCATACGTGGACATATTTTTGTGTAGACAGCATGACAACTCTCACATATAGGCTCAAAATAATATTAGAAATATTAAACACAAAAGGAACCTAATATGACTTTCATATTTTACTCTATGGATGGATTTAATATTTGTACAAGCTCAAGCTATTTCTCATACATTTTGTAATATAAGCTTGTTGAGAAATAGTTATTAACTATGGGATATTTGCTCTGCTTATTTCTATTAGCCATGGTTTATTTTGGCACCGTGTGTGTGTTGTATGCATATAAAACTAACTAACTCTCTCTCTCTCTCTCTCTATATATATATATATATATATATATATAAATATATTAAAGAATAAACACATCTATATAAGAAATATTCTCATATATCATAAGCATAACTAGTTTGGAACTTCACTTTCCAACCATGCAGCTTAGGATTCAGACCCACTGCGTTGCCAGCACTTTAGCCTGGGAAAGATTTAGTCAAATAAATTTCCCCTCACCCTCCAGTACTTAAGGCTGATACTTATTCTATCGGTCTTTTGCCAAATTTCTGAGTTACAGAGATACAAACAAACCAACACTGGTTGTCAATCAG
Source organism: Octopus sinensis (assembly GCF_006345805.1). NCBI lineage: Eukaryota > Metazoa > Mollusca > Cephalopoda > Octopoda > Octopodidae > Octopus > Octopus sinensis. The sequence continues at coordinate 145,113,560 of NC_042998.1, read as the reverse complement.
TGGTGTGGTTTCTTTCAGTTTCTGGTGGGGTGGGAGGGTTATACGCCTTGCCTTCACTTTGCACAATGGTTGTTAATGAGTGTCAATGTCATGAAAGCTGTCTTTTGTTTCCAATCTTCTGTGTAAACATGTCTGGTCATGGGGAAATATAACCTCACAGGTGAGGGTTGGCGACAGGAAGAGCATTTAGCTGTAGAAAATGTGCTTTGAGAAATTTCATTCGAAGCAATGCAAACATAGTAACGTGGACATTATAACAATAATAATTGTGTGTGTGCATGAATCATTCTCTTCACATCATCATCATTTAACATCCGTTTTCCATGCTGGTATGGGTTGGACGGTTTGCCTGAAAACTGGTAAACTGTAGGGCCGCACCAGGTTCCAATCTGATTTGGCATACTTTCCACAGCTGGATGCCCTTCCTCATGCCTACCACTCCAAGAGTGTAGTGGATGCTTTTTACGTGCCACTGGCTCGGGTGCCAGTTATGAAATATCGGCACCAGCCACAACATTGCCAAAGGTCTTGGTTACTTGTTACTGCCTTCGTGAGAACCAAAGTTCAAATAGTGCTTTTTACTTGCCACCAGCATGGGTACCAATTACATGACACTGGCATCGGCCATGACACATGATGTGATTATAACAAGCAATATTGTTTGTTTCCAATCTTCCATGAAAAGTATGTCTGGCCATGGGAAATATTACCTTGTTTCATAAAAGATGTGAGTTGGTGACAAGAAGGGAATCCACCTGTAGAAAATTTGCCTAAACAAATTCCATCTGACCCATGCAAGCATGGAAAAGTGGATGAGAAACTGATGATGATGATGAACATCAAATCTCCAGCATTGCTGAATTTTACTTCATGTGATGATGATGGTGATACATCTGCAACACATTGTAATTATCAATATTCCAATATGACGCATTGCTGAAAGATGAGGTACGTTCTGTAGAAAACAGTCTCCATGATAAATTAGTTCATTTGCTTCATTAAAGCTATGTCATTAATTTGGTTAGCTAATACAGAAATATGTGCTTAATATAATTAATACAGTACCAATAGTGGTTGGGTTGTGAATATAATAAATATATATATTCAACAAATGCTTAGTGAGTGAATTTGATTAATGGGGAAACTGTTCAGAAGCATAGCATGTGTGTGTACATGTATGTATGTGCATGTATACAGGCGCATGCGCATGCATGTATATTTTCATGTGTGTGTGTGTGTACGCATGTATTATGTGTGTATGCATGCATGTATATTTTCCTGTGTGCACCTACAATTATGTGCATGTCCAAGTGCACATGTTCATATATCTGTATTTCTTGCCACTTGATAACTGGGTTTATATCTGTCACTTGGCAGTTTGGCAAAGAGAGACTGAGAAAATAAGTATCAAACTTAAAAATATATAAGCATAAGGGTCGAAATAATTGATCAAAACCCCACCCAAAGCAATACTCCAGAATAGCTGTAGTCGAATGACTGAAACAAGTAAAAGAATGAAAGCATGGATTTGTGTGGTTAAAAAGTTTACTTCCCGATTATATGGATTCAAGTTCAGTCCCATTGCTTGGCACTCTGGACAAGTATTTTCTACTTAGAGTCTCAGGCTGACCACAGTTTTATGACTGGATCTGATAGTCTATTGTTTTCCATAAATTTTTTAACATCCACTTTTCCCTGCTTGCATGGATCAGACAGAGTTTCATGAGGCAAATTTTCTGTGACTGGATACCCTTCTTGATGTCAAACCTCACTTGTTTCCAAACAAGGTAATATTTCTCTATGACCAGAACAAAAAAAACATACTAAGCAAACAGTAAAAAGCACCCAATACACAGTGTAAAGTGGTTGGTGTTAGGAAGGACATCAAGCCATAAAAACCAAGCTACGTCAGATTGGAACCTGGTGCAATTCTCCTGATTGCCAACTCAGGTCAAACTGTCCAACCCATGCATGGAAAACAGATGTTAAATAAAATTTTTAAAAATTAAAAAACGGACACCTGTACATACCTGCAACAATAAGCGATGGATTGAAGAGATGTGCATTAGTTTCAAGTGCATCATAATCAATGAGTCCAGACACAGGGTTCACTTTGTAAGGGAAGGACTCAAAGAACACCGATGTAGCAGAGACTTTTCTCTTGTTGGTCATGAAACCATGACTTAGATGTCCTCCATCAGGTAAATGAAGTCCCATGATTCGACCATGGGGTCCAACAACACCAGTGTACACAGCAAAGTTGGCAGGACAACCTGACAAGGGCTGGACATTGACACCCCATTCCTCAGGGTTCAGTTTGAAAACTTCCAAAGCTCGCTTCTGACACAAACTCTCTACTTGGTCAATGATTTCATTACCACCATAGTACCTGGCAAAGAGAATTGAAAAAAGGACATCTTTTTTTGACACCAATCCATCTGAGACCAACCATCATTCATTCTATCATACAAACTTCCAAGTCAAAATGTTCTATATCAAAACTTTCCACCAAAATTTCATGTTAATTTATGTTCCAAACACTAGCTTAATAATGAAAAAATTATTTTACTAATTTATTATTTTCAAGAACAACCAAAGCAAAGTCAGTGTATTTCAAGAGGAATATGGTAACAAAAAGATTCAACATATTGAAAGGGAAAGGAATTCATAAGACTGGGCAAAGATTTGGAGGAAAACTGGCAAGTTGCCCAACAATGCATGCCAAAGCCGTTGTCCAAGGAAACAAACTGCTTTAGAGTCAATATAACCCGGTACCAGTGTTACGATGGTAATGCAGGTGTTGCTAGCAGAAAGCAATGGGATGGCACTGATACTAGAAAGACATCTCTCCTAACCCCGTGACAGTTCCACCAAACCTGGATTGGTATTTTTTTTTTACCAACCCTGAAAAGATTAAAATCAAATCCAACTTCAGTGGGATTTGAACACAGAGCAAAGTGAGTCAGAAGAAATACCACAAAGCATTCCATCCCATGCCCTAACAACTCAGTGAATATGTCATCTTAAATATATAGAGAGAGTTTCAATAAATCTACAGGATTCTAGCAAATCAGCTGCTAAATGTCAAAACTTAAATAAGGGACAATGAATCCAATTAAAGACTTCAGTAAAATATAAATTTATATTTTAAACCAGATTTTATATATTTTTAAATAAATATAATGCTTGACAACAACAGAGAGAAGGAAACTAGGGTGTTGTAAAATTTATTAATTCTCCCAACAATTCTTAAGTTATCTGAGTGAAATGATACAGCTATAACAAGGAGAGAAACCTTCATCTCAATATGCTACGGACTACAAATCATCTTTCTTTAAATACACACAAACACATACATACATGTACACATATACATATCAGTTATTAGCCATTTCCACAAGTGAATTCTGTCAACTTTTCAATCCCATAATGTTATGTAAAAAGTTACACACGTCTGATGATTTGACAATGAGTCTTGATTATGCAATTACATTATGTAACCAATAATCACTGTGTTAATGAAACATACATAAGACAGTGTAAATAAATGTTTTGTTTTATATACTATACAGATGTATATGCGTGTGTGTGTATGTGTATATATATATATATATATATATATATATATATATATATATATATATATATATATATATATATATATTATATATATATATATATATATATATGCAAATCATCAGAGATGTGTAACTTTTTTTTTTGATAATCTATATTTAAAAAGAAAAAATTCTATGTATCTAAGAAAATTACTTGGTTCATCATGATTACCTCACTTCCATTACTTTTTAATATATATTACTGACCCCTGATATTTTTACTTAATTGATTAGGTTTTCTCCACATTATGTCTAACATATTCTTTTAATTCGACTCAATAATAACAAATCACCATCTACTAAATCTAAGAAAATTACTTATCTTGATTACTTCTCTTCCATTATTTTTAATATATCTTATTGACTCCTAATGTATGTACTTAATTAATAAGGTTTTTTTTCCACGATTATTAAATATTATGCCTACTCTTAATATATGTACTAAATAAATAAAAGTTGTTTTTTTTCTCCAAACTTAGTAAATATTAGGTCTAACATTTTCTTTTAATTCAACTTATCAAAATAATCACCACTTACTAGCCAATTATGATTATATATATTAATGGAAATGGATATATATATATTTATGTAAATGTAAAATGATTTCTATATTTTCTATTACTATATAAGATACAAATGTTTATTGAAATCATTTAGTTAATTGTCTAAAGGATATTTGCTTAGTTTTCTTGATATAAAATCAGGATGCCAGGTAGTAGTAGGCATTGAAAACTCATTAATAACCTATAATTCCCCTACCACTTAAACTTCAACATGAATAACTTTTGACACTTATTTTACCCCTTCCTATATCTATAAATAGAAAAGTTCTTTGTCTCCATCCAACCCCACTAATAGATCTAAATAACTAAAGGAAAAAATCTATAGTCAGAAGGTAAATTTTAATACTATCATGTCCTTAACAATCAAATCAACCTCTCGGTCTGTATATCTTTATAATGTCGGCAAACGAAATAGAAATAAGTATATGTATGGCCCGTTTGATGGAAGACTTTTATAAATGGCTGAAGATTGCTCAACATTTTAAAACTGATGTAATACTTACAATGTTTAATAAAATAAAGTAGCATGAAATGACCGTACCAAATTACCGAAAATATACTTGTTGCTTATTTTGATTATATATATATATATGCGGCAAAAAAGAAAATGAAGGGGATATAAAAATGCCAGTAGACATTCTCTAGGTTTCCCCCAAGGGTCTAAATGGTTAGGAGAGCCGATACATACAAGTGTCAGTTACCAATAGGTACATTATATTTTTCTTATTGAAGAAAAACCAGCACTTGAGTATTAATAATTGGGTACATTACCAGCAGTATATTGGATAAGTACTATCCCTTAGTTGGTTGACTTCCCAGCCACTAACTCTCATAGAAATATCATGCTGATGGCACGTAAAAAGCACCATTTGAGTATGATTGTTACCTGCGTCGCCTTACTGCCACTTGTGCTGGTGGCATGTGAAAAAACATTCGAGCAAGGTCATTGCTGGTGCCACTAGACTGGCCCCTGTGCAGGTGGCACATAAAAAGCATGATTTGAGCGTGGCCGCTGCCAGTGCCGCCTGACTGGCACGTAAAAGCACCCACTACACTCTCAGAGTGGTTGGCATTAGGAAGGGCATCCAGCTGTAGAAACTCTGCCAGATCAGATTGGAGTCTGGTGCAGCCATCTGGTTCACCAGGCCTCAGTCAAATCGTCCAACCCATGCTAGCATGGAAAGCGAACATTAAACAATGATGATATATATATACACACACACACACACACATATCTACATGTATGTATATACATATACACACACACACACACACACATATCTACATGTATGTGTATATATATATACTTTTTTTTTTTATTTGTTTCAGTCATTTGATTGCCGCTATGCTGGAGCACCACCATTACTCGAAGAAATCAACCCCAGCACTTATTCTTTATAAGCCTAATACTTATTCTATCTTTTGTCGAACCATTAAGTTACGGGGACGTAAACACACCAACATCAGTTGTCAAGCAATAGTGGGGGGGCAAAGAGACACATAAACATATATATATATATATACAACTTATAAATAAGGGTGTCTAATTTCGGCATATTTGGCATTAGAAATATTTTCGTTTGCCCTTATTTATAAGTTGTTTATAATTTTAACCTTTAAAAGTATTTTTTAATATGCTGTACCCTACATTAAATATATATATATATATATATATATATATATATATACATACACGACAGGCTTCTTTCAGTTTCCATGTACCAAATCCACTCACAAGGCTTTGGTCGGCCCAAGGCTATAGATGACACTTACCGAAGGTGCCACACAGTGAGACTGAACCCAGAACCATGTGGTTGGTAA
>NC_042998.1:145048540-145104959 GCF_006345805.1 Octopus sinensis | reverse complement strand
AGATGTTAATGATAATGATGCTGATAAAAAATTCATTCACAAGGCATTGTTCAATCCATGGAAATAGAAGTCACTTGCCCAAGGTGTCATGTGATGGGACTGTACCTTAAAGTACATCATTGTAAAGCTTCTGAACCCACAGTCATGCTTGCATCTCTGTCAAAAATTAGCAAGCAGCTGTTGAGACAAGACACACGTGTTGAATGATTTTTGAAGTGGCTTGCTTTCAAGAGACCAAAATAGTCATACTGCCACCATCACCATCATTATTACCCCCATCATCATCATTACCACCATCAAAGCTTATTTCTCTATGTCATATCATACAGAATTATCTTCATTAATATTAATCCAGTGACACTTCATTAGGCTTAGGTTCAGTGTTCTTAGATTTAACCTCACAAATTATTCCCTCCATTTACTTTTTCATCAGAGACACTCTTCAAGTATTTAAAACGCATTTATTTACACAAAATTATAAAATCATTAACATAAGCTCTGCTTTGGCATATCAATTAATGCAGTATAATCAGCAGACCATGCTCAATGTAATTAATGCAATACAGTGAACAGACCAAACTGGACGTATTCATACAGGTGCAAGAATGGCTGTTTGGTTGAAAAGCATGTTTAACAACCATGTGGTTTTCAGTTCATTCCCACTGTGTGGCACCCTTGGCAAGCATCTGCTATTGTAATCCCAGGCTGAGCAAAGCCTTGTGAGTGGATTTATACATGGAAACTGAATAAAAGCTTGTTAGGTAAATGTGTCTCTGTGCGTGCGTGCGTGTGTGTGTGTGTCTGTGTAATTGTGTGCACACCAAAAGAGGTTCATAGACAAGCATCACTGCCATACAAACAGAGTTTTTGTTTCCAGGCTTCCATGAAAAACATTGCTTCAAAACAAGGGTTGGCAACAGGAAGGGCATGCATCCACAAAAAAATTTGCCTCAATAAAATTCCATCTGACCCATGCAAGTAAGGAAAAGTGTACGGTAACATGATCTTCCAAATGTTGGGCCTGACAGAGATGATGACAAGTGACCGAGACTTTTGGCAATGTTGTGCTGAGAAGATTTGTCAAACTATCTAACCCATGCCAGCATGGAAAGTGAATGTTAAATGATAATGATGTGCACCTACATTTTAAATTCTGCTTGGCATATTAATTTATGTGCTATAATCATCAGATCACAATATAATTAATGCAAAATAGCCAACAGACCATACTGAACACGTTAATACAGAGTAAATAGGGGAGTGAAGGTGGTGCGGTGGCAGAATTATTAGGGCATCAAACAAAATGCCTAAGCAGCATTTCTTCCATTTCCTAATGTTCTGAGTTCAAATCCTGCTGAGATCAACTTTACTTTTCATCCATTTGAGGCTAATAATATACACACCAGTTTAGCACTGGGGTTCCTTCAAAATTGCTGGCCTTAAAGACTGCAAGGGGCCAGCATCCCATTCAGGAGAATATTGTGATTCTGGTCATTCATACACCATGGAAACCAAACAACTGGACTTATGAACCCTAAGGCCCATGTGGCTGTGTTGTAAGAAGCTTGCTTCCCAACCATGTGATTCTAGGTTCAGTCTCACTTCATGGCACCTTGGGCAAGTGTTTTCTACTATAGCCTCATGCCAACCAAAATCTTGTGAGTGGATTTCATAGACAGAAGCTGAAAGAAGCCTATCGTGTGTGTGTGAGTGTGCATCTTTGTTCTTGTCTGTTCCCCATTACTGCTTGACAACTAGTGTTGCTCTGTTTATGTTTTTGTAAATTAGCAGTTCGGCAAAAAACAACTGATAGAATAAGTACTAGGCTTAAAATAAAAATTAGGACTGGGATCGATTTGTTCAACTAAAATTCTTCAAGGCAATGCCCCAGCATAGTCACAATCTGATGACAAACAAGTAAAAGATAAAAGAAAGTGTAGGAAGCTGACAGAATCATCAGAGCACCAGGAAAAATACCTCGCAGTATTTGTTACAATTTGAATTCAATTTTCATCAAAGTCAACTTGCCCTTTCAAGATTGCTAAAGTACCAGTCAAGTATTGGAGGATCAAACTCAAAACTGCTAAATCTTTTTAATTTTTTTTTATTATCATATAATTTTTTTTATTGCCCTAAATCTTTTTCATTTTTTTTATTATCATGAAACCTTCAAAAACTTTATTAGAACATTTAAATACAAAGAAACAGGAGAGATATGAGAAAGGAAAAGAAAGAAAAAAGGTGGGGTAAAGCAATGGAAGATGGAGGAGAGGGTGCAATGGGCCACATATCCCAGAACATGTGGAGTGCTCAGTTATGCCCGGCAGTAATGACTGCAATGGCACTACTGCAGAGAATGGCCAGTGACACTCGCAGCAGCCATTCCACCTTGTAGGACTCATTTCTCCAACAGGCCACCGTTGTCCATATTTCACGAAAGAAAGCAATTAATATAGAATACACAACAGATCGTATTTAGGACATTAATACAATTGCCCACAATGTCACACACTGGTGTGACTGCGTGGGCAAGTGTCTTCTAATATAGTCCCAGGCAGACCAAAGCTTTTATCAATAGAGATTTAGTGGGGGGAAATATATATATATGTCTGTGTTAGGAACAGCATCCAGCAGTAGTAACAATGCCAAAGCAGACATTGGTTTGTGACAGTCCGCCGTTGGATCTTATCAAACTGTCCAACTCATGCCAGTATGGAAGATGGACATTAAAAGATGATCATGATGCAAGAAAAAAAAAGAGAAAGAAATGAATTCTGACCTTTGTCCTGGATAACCTTCAGAGTATTTATTAGTTAAGCATGACCCCAGAGCTTGCAGAACTGCTTTACTGGTGAAGTTCTCAGATGCAATCATCTCAAGTCCCTGTTTCTGGCGAAGTTTCTCCTGTCTTATAAATTCATACATTTGTGGGTCATTCTGACTGATGTCATCCTGTAAGCACCAACCTTCGTAGCCATTTGTGGTAGACATGTTGATTTAGGGAGCTTATCAAGGTAAACCTGAAGATGAAAAAATATAATTCAGGGATATTTAATGAGCCTTTCAAATCCAGAACAGAAATTAGAACTTACAGCAAAATACTTTTGAAGTTTTCAGTGTGAAAAATTTTCCTAAAATTCATGAGTGAGGTAGGTTAGAATGTGTGACAATGTTCTTGGAAGTGTAGCAGGAGGAGGATGACTTACACTTGAGTCAGAGAGTGGAGAAGGTGCACAACAGCCAGAAGGTGAAGAACTACTGCCCTATATCTGCTGGAAATAGGACAGGGTAGCACTTCCACTGGGAGGTGGAATAGGAAGCATTTCCAATATTCCACATAAACTTGCCTGGCCAAAGGGAAATGTAAACTTGCTTGAAAACATTAAGGATTCACAACAGCAATGATATTCAGCTGTTGGAAACCTGCCTTGATAAATTTTGTCTGACTCATGAAAACTTGGAAAAGTAAACATTAAAGCCATGATGATGATATATACATTTATGTAAGTGCTTGTGTGTAGCCTTCTCTTGGCATATGATGGATGTAAAATAAGCATGACTATGATCATACAAGTGTTTTCATTTCCACTCTTCTCAGAAAAACATATCTGACCACAGGAAAATATTAACTTGCTTGGCAACATGAGCATTCAACCATAGATAATCTACTTCAACAAGTTCCACCTAACCCATGGAAAAATGAAATTTGAAGATGATAATGACAATTCTGAACCCCATAATTTACTTCTTTCTAATTTTTTTTTTTCTATCTCTAGTTTCAGGTTGGAGCTGCAGCCATGCTGATGCACCGCCGTTTTGCTACACTGTTATTACTAAGAGCCTCCTCTAATATGTGGCACTTGGTAAAGAATGGAGTTTAATAACCTATTTTATATAACCCTATGTTAATGACCTATTCTATTGCTTTTAATCACACTCCAAAAGTATACTCTCACTCCTTGATAACTTATCACACATACACCCCAATCAACCACTTGCTACACAAGTTTCATTCACACATAACCCAGACACCATAAACTAGGTATAATAATAATAATACATTAATACTATAAATCAGCCTTGAAAATAAGAGACAATAAAGCTAATCTCCTCCTTCAATGACATCAAACTACTACAGATACCCATACACTCAACTAAAACTTTATCACAATCCTCTGTTGTCAAGGTCTCAACAACAACTGGTTTAGGTCAAAACAAAGTAGTTCTATTCCAAAGATAAACAAATTCCAACTCTGAAAACATTTTCTAACCTACATGGCTTTCTACAAAGTACAAAACCTCACATAAACCAAGAGGGAGCACACAAACTCTTAAAGCACAGAAAAGTGACACTGACAAAAACACATCACTCACTAATTAATGTGTAGGGGCTTCAAGATGGTTACATAATCTACTAAATATAGCAACCAAATCTCTTTTGTATCATATACTTTGTTAAATACAGGACACATCTTTGTCTTTCAAACATAATGCATATTTACTCCCACTGAATTATTCACACATCTCATAGCCTCAAGATTCTGATGATGTGATTGTTTATTTTTAGAATGGCACAGTAGGGTGGATGTGAGAGACTAGATCTGCCTGTCTGAAAATAAAACAGGTAGAATATTTGAACCATATGTGGTTAGTTTAAATTTTTTTTTAAATGGGTTAAATATGCCTGAAAATGGAAACTGATCATAAGTGTGCTACATCAGAAGTGACTTTGAGTTAACAACACTAATGCACTCTATCTTTGCTTATCTAGAACTACTAAGATAGGATGATAATACTTGGAAACCTTTTATCCATAGATCAAGATATGCTAGATCAAAATTGACCCAAGGTTCAACAACACCAACAAGGTGTAGTATACTTTGTCTTACAGCTACTACAATGACTCCTGAACCAGGATATCACACCCCACCACCTGAACACCAAATTTACCAGTTTTTCTTTCATATCCTTAACCAAACATATTGAGCAGGTTTTATTTCCAGAACTGCAGCCTTCTGGAATTCCCCTTGTAATCAAGTTTTCCATTTATGTAGTGGTTATCATCAACAGTTTAGAAAGTTTAAAAAGTCAAGGCTACTCTGCCCTTCATATTGCTTCCCAGACTTAAACATTTTTACATACTGAACTGTTTGATACTATGAAGTATTCAATTCAATTTTATATTGTTAAAATAGTTTAGATCTGTACCTGTCATCCCCAATGCAGTTTTCTTAATAATAATAATGGTTTTAGATTTAGGCACAAGGCCAGCACTTTTGAGGAGAGGGGCAAGTCAATTACATTGACTCTAGACCTTGACTGGTACTTTATTTGATCAACCCTAAAAAACTAAAAGTTGAGCTCAGTGGGGTTTGAACCCAGAACATAAAGAGCTGGAAGAAATGCCCCTAAGCATTTTGTATGAAGTGCTAACAATTCTGCCTGCTCACTGCCATAATGATAATGTTTCTGCTGTATGCACAAGGCTTGGAAATTTTGTGGGAAGGGGTCTAGTAAATTACATCGACTCCAGTCCTCAACTGATACTCATTTTATCAACCCCAAAAAGATGAAAAGCTATGTGGGCGGATTTGGCAGGTGGAAATTGAAAAGAAGCCCATCTTGTGTGTGTATGTGTGCATGTATGTGTGTACACGCATGTGCATGCTCTTGTGATTATCCTTGATTTGACATCATGAGATGGCTGGAAATGAGCATCACCGTCATAGATGTAAAAAAAAAAAAAATAGTTCTAACCATTGGGAGATTACTTTGTTTGGAAACAAGTGAAGGTTGGCAACAGGAAGGGCATCCAGCCATAGAAAACCTGCCTCAATAAATTGCATCCAACTCGTGCAAGCATGGAAAAGTGAACATTAAATGACAATGATTATGATACAATAGTTAGATAAAAAGATAATTTATTATGAGATAACCCTTTAGCATTCAGATTACTATGTCTAATTTAATTCACATTGCTTTGAATTAATCATGCATTATCTCCTAGCTTTGAGATTTCAAGACTGACAGTGTAAGGTTGGTGTAAAAAGTCAGATCTAGCAGGTATTAACATGAAAGAGGTAGAATATTTGGACCGGATATGGCTGGTTTAAATGCTAATGGATTAAAGCTCAAATTGTAACATTTGAAGAAACACACACCAGTGGAAAATTCAGTATCTAACACACATAGTTTTTTATCTTCTACTCATTTCAGTTATTGAGCTATGCCCATACTGGAGAATTACCTCGAATGGTTTTAAGTCAAACAAATTCAACCACAATACTTTTCTTTTTTGGCTTCTCTAGGACATGTTCTATCAGTCTCTTTATATTAACCCTTCAACATTCAAGCTTTCAAATTACTTTGTCAAACATAATGCTTATTTATTCATATTCTCTAAATTAATCATGAATTATCTTGTAGCTGTGAGATTGATGATGTGATTGTTCATTTTTAGAATTAAATTGTAGAATAAGTGTGAGAGGCCAGGTCTGGCTAGTTTGAACACAAAACAGGTAGAATATTTTGGTCAGATATGGCCAGTTTAAATGCTAAGCAGTTAAACTGCTAAGTTGTGGGGGCATAAATAAACCAGTATGAGGGACAAACACAGACACAAAGAAGAAAGAAAGAAAGAAAGAAAGAAAGAAAGAGAGAAAAAAAGAAAGAGATAGATAGATGGATAGATAAGATAAAAATTCAGTCAGGGGTTAAACAACCACCTAAGGGATATTCAACATATAAAGAATTTACTGGGTTTTTTTTACCTAGATAAATAACATTAAGAACTATCACTCATAACAGATAGGTAAATAAAATAAACAATCAGTTTATCGATATATCAATATAAATTAGAAATGGAAACAAAATAATGAATTGAATAATTAAATAATTGAATCATTAAATGACAAATTCAATTTTATTATTTCTATATAAACAAATGACAAATCAAGTTACAGATCTTTCTACATTAAAAATGGGTTTTGTCTAATATGAACAAATTACCCTTTTAAAATATAAGGTTTCTTCAGACGGACATATCTTCTTAAATATTTTACAAAAATAGCAAGTAAATATTGTCTATAATTGTAAACACTTTAGGAATGAGCTGGCAGAATCATTAGCACAACAGGCAAAATGCTTAGCAATGTTTCGTCTGTCTTTATGTTCTGAGTTCAAATTCCACCGAGGTTGACTTTGCCTTTCATCTTTTCGAGGCCAATAAACCAGTTGCATACTGGGGTCAATCTAACTGACTGGCCCCCTCCCCCAAAATTTTGGGCCTTGTGCCTAGAGTAGAAAAGTAATATATATATATATATATATATATATATATATATATATATATATATATATATATATTATATATATGTATGTGTGTGTGTGTGTGGAGGTGCAATGGCCCAGTGGTTAGGGCAGCGGACTCGCAGTCGTAGGATCGCAGTTTCAATTCCCAGACCTGGCGTTGTGAGTGTTTATTGAGTGAAAACACCTAAAGCCCCACGAGGTTCTAGCAGGGTGTGGTAGCGATCCCTGATGTACTCTTTCACCACAACATTCTCTCACTCTTTCTTCTATTGGCCTGCTCACTTAGGCTAAAACAATGTGAAGTGCATTGTGACCAGCGATGTGTAGCAACATCTGATAGCCTGGTCAGTCATGGTGATCACAGTGATATATATATATATATATATATATATATATATATATATACACATATATACACACACACACACATACATACATATACATATATATTGTTTCCAGAATTTTTTTTAAAATTTTTTTGGGGGAAAATGACATAGAAATGTAAACATTTGTGCTGGAAGTTGATGCATTTAATGTCAGAATAGATTTTTCCACAAAAAAATATAATGAAGTTGACTTTTATTTATGCTGGACAGTATAATGCTTACTTTTTCTGTATAAATTTATGCAAACCATTAAATGGTTAACTACTTTTTAAAGTTTCACATTCATGCTGGTAATCACAGTCCTGGCCATATTTTACATTGCTTGGAGTTTCTACCTATCACAATGGAGCCCAGCAATTTCCTTATAGGATTAGTTTTTCTCTGATTGCGTTTACCTCCAGAAAGGTAATGCTCACTTTCTGCGCATTAGGACAATGAAATTCATCACCGCTGATACCAGCTCTTACTGCATCTAACGCCGCCAACAACACCATAATTCATCCTTGTGCATGTAAACTCACAAAGCAAATATGACTTAGCATTCTTACAGAAACCTTCATTTACCTGAACCTGAAACCTTGTAATCACAAAGCAAGCTTTTTAACCACACAGCCATGCTTTATAATTGAAGGAAAAATACATAGCAAGTGATTAAAGCATCGTCATCCATTTAAAATGTAATCTAATATCACTTGTTTGTCAGATTAACAAGAGGAAAAAAACAAAAACAATGGAAGTAGAACCTGCCTTATCTTAGTTATTTGGTGATAGTTATAAATGAAAAGTGTGATTATCATGAACTCTTCAGGTGAAAGATAAAATAAAAATATATTATTCTTAATCTTGTTCCCCAAGAGCATACTTGTTATTTGTGATATTTAGTTATGGCCCTAGGAGTTCTGAGTTCAAATCCTACCTTTTCACCCTTCCAGCAATTAAGTACTGAAATTTGATTTTCTTTTCTTTTTTCTCTCTTTTTTTTTTTAACAGTGGATGCCACGATCTATATGTCAATGAATTGTGACTGAAGACATCTGAAAGTAGTGCTTAAGAAAGTTTTTATGGCCTAGTTTTAGGCCATAAAACAAGGAACATGTGAGGCCTCCTTAATAAATGAGATTTTGATCTGTCTGACATAGATTGTCAATGCACAGAATACACATACATACACACAGAAACATAAATACACATGCTCACACACAAACAAATACACATGCTCACACAGACATACACTCACACAAATACACACTGACAGACACCAACACACACAAATACACACCCACATTAAAAACTATTTATTACACTATCTCACCACCACACACACCAACTGTCAATAAACACCTCACCACTGCCACAAGGTATCAAAAAGTGTTTTGAGTAGTTTACAATTCTAGCTGCCAACAGTTACAGTTTTTAACCTGTCATATATATATATCATCGCCACCTCAACCATCATCAACATAACAAGCTGAATATTTCAAGTTTTATTCTACAGAATAAAATAAAACCCAAGATTTTATTTCAGTTAATAAAGTTATTTTATTTTTGCATTATTCGTATTACCTACTCACTCTTTTATCTCCCAGGTACATTTCAAGAGAGAAACAAAGAAAAGTAAGACAGGATTTGAACATCATTTTTGTTTTGTTTTTTATAATTATTTTAATTTCTTTATTTTACTGTTACTCTCGACACTGGTGAGTGTAAAAGAGGTTTAATCAATAATACATATACTACTTTTCATTTTTGGATTTGGTTTGCAAGATTCTTTATATGAGTTCATGTGTTGAAGCATATTCTGTTGTGTCTGAGGAGAGTCATTTTCTTTTTGTGCCTTATAATGTAACACACAGACACTGGTAAAATTTCCACTTATTTCTTATTTTTATTTTCCTAAAATTTTCGTTGCGTCTTGCAACCTTTTCAATAGTTGCAAGACGCAACGAAAATTTTAGGAAAATAAAAATAAGAAATAAGTGGAAATTTTACCAGTGAGTGTGTTACATTATAAGGCACAAAAAGAAAATGACTCTCCCCAGACATAACATATACTACTAACATACTAAAACCTAAAACACAGAAACTATTTAAAAAAACAACAAAAATAGTAACATCATCATCAGTGAACAGTGGCCATGCTGGAGGGTCAGACCATGTTTGTAAGGTTAGTCAAACAATTGACCCCATTACTTACATTCAGTCAGGTGCCTGGTCTCTTATCAAATCACTTAATTCAATGTCCATTTTCCATGTGTTGGATGGTTTGACAGGAGCTGGCAATCTGACAAGCTGCCCAGGTTCCATGTCTATTTTGGTATAGTTTCTACAGCTGGATGCCAACCACTTCACAGAGTGTACAGGGTGCTTCTAAGTAGCACTGGTATGGGTGCTTTTATGTGGCACTGGCACAGGTGTTTTTACACAGCACTAGTATGGGTGCTTTTTACATGGCACCAGCACTCACAAGCCCACAAGATTAGGATCACTCAGCTGAAGAGGGATGTAGGAGACATACCTGTATGCAAGAAGAACCCCGATTTTACTTAGCTTGACATGTCTTCTTAAGAACAGTAAACTTCTAAAAGTCTTGATCCCTTGTCATCCTCTCTCAACACTTTGTCCCACATCTTCCTAGGTCTACACACATATCATCATCTTCTTCAACATTCCCTTTTCTATGCTTGTGTTTTTGATCAGATAGTTTACTGAGGCAGGTTTTCTCTATCTTTACATATTTCCAAACAAGACAGAGACACACATTTACAACTATCACACGATGTCAAGATGACACAAACATATACACACACACATATATATCTGGTCTAATCAATAACTATCTGGATTGTTGCCATAATAACAAAGCTAAAGCATGCAGAGTGAAGCCACTTGGAACAGATTGACCTTGAACTCTGCTGTGCATGTGCACTAAAGTTAGCATTCTAGTTGACTTATGCTATTTACAGCAGTGCTTGGAAGGAAGGTGTGTAACGTGAACGTCACATTAACCTTAACAGAGAAAGATGAACAGAAAATTTGCCAAAAGCTTGGTGATGCTTGCTCAGAGGCCTATGCAAAGTTTTCAAAAAGTTTTCATCGTTCTCGACACAATCAAGATTTTGTGCAACTGAAACTCAAGTGTCTTTTTGGTCAGCTGAAAGCAGTTTTGGCACAAACAACTCATACCCAAATCTTCAGAGATATGGACTGAACTGAACCATAACTAATTTTACATCCTCTGATAACTCACGGATAGTGATTCGATGATTTCCACTCACAGCTGAACGCACATCTGTGATGTTTTTCTCAGTTCTGCTGGTTGCAAGTCTCACAGAATGTTTGTCAATATCAACATTTTTTTCTGGCCTGAACCACTTCTGTGCGGCTCATACACTCCTCTCCATACACTTTCTGCAACTCTGCGTAGGCCTCTGAGCAGGTATCGTCATGACAACTTTCTCTTGTCATGGTCACTGTGACAATCACATGCTACACACCTTCCTTCCAAGCACTGCAATAAACAGAAGTTAGCCAGAACGTTAAAACTTAGTACAAATGCACAGCAGAGTTCAAGGTTAATCTTTGCCAAGTGGCTTCACTCTGAGTGCTTTAGCTTTGTTACTAAGACAACAGTCTAGATACTTATTGATCAGACCTCATGTGTGTATGTATATATATCATCATCATTTAATGTCCGCTTTCCATGCTAGCATGGGTTGGACGGTTCAACTGGGGTCTGGGGAGCCCGAAAGCTGCACCAGTCCAGTCAGATCTGGCAGTGTTTCTACAGCTGGATGCCCTTCCTAACGCCAACCACTCCGAGAGTGTAGTGGGTGATTTTATGTGCCACCGACACAGGTGCCAGACGAGGCTGGCAAACGGCCACGCTCGGATGGTGTTTTTTATGTGCCACCGACACAGGTGCCAGACGAGGCTGGCAGACGGCCACGCTCGGATGGTGTTTTTATGTGCCACCGACACAGGTGCCAGATGAGGCTGGCAAACGGCCACGATCGGATGGTGTTTGTTACGTGCCCACAGCATGGAGGCCAGTCGATGCGGTACTGGCTACGGCCACGTTCGGATGGTTTTCTGTGTGCCACGTGCCACCGGCACTGGTACCACAAAGATACAAACTCCATTGATGTTCATCTATTTTGATTTGTTTTGATTTTCACTTGCCTCAACGGGTCTTCACAAGTGTCACAAGAAGCAAGGTATGCACAGGTGGACTGACTACGTCCCAGGTAGGGGCCACAGGTTATGGCCTGACTAGTCTTGCCGGGTCTTCGGATGGTGTTTTTATGTGCCACCGACACAGGTGCCAGATGAGGCTGGCGAACAGCCACGATCGGATGGTGTTTGTTACGTGCCCACAGCACGGAGGCCAGTCGGTGCGGTACTGGCTACGGCCACGTTCGGATTGTTTTCTTGTGTGCCACCGGCACTGGTACCACAAAGATACAATTCCATTAATGTTCATCTATTTTGATTTGTTTTGTTTTGATTTGATTTGATTTGTTTTGATTTCATTTTCACTTGCCTCAACAGGCCTTCACAAGTATCACAAGGAGGAAGGTATGCACAGGTGGACTGACTACGTCCCAGGTAGGGGCCATGGGATATGGCCTGACTAGTCTTGCCGGGTCTTCGGATGGTGTTTTTATGTGCCATCGACACAGGTGCTAGATGAGGTTGGCGAACGGCCACGATCGGATGGTGTTTGTTATGTGCCCACAGCACGATGGCCAGTCGATGCGGTACTGACTACGGCCACGTTCGGATGGATTTCTTGTGTGCCACAGGCACTGGTACCACAAAGATACAAATTCCATTGATGTTTATCTATTTTGATTTAATTTGATTTTCACTTGCCTCAACAGGTCTTCACAAGTGTCACAAGAAGGAAGGTATGCACAGGTGGACTGACTAGTCTTGCCGGGTCTTCGGAAGGTGTTTTTATGTGCCACCGACACAGGTGCCAGATGAGGCTGGCGAACGGCCATGATCGGATGGTGTTTGTTAGGTGCCCACAGCACGGAGGCCGGTCGATGCGGAACTGGCTACGGCCACGTTCGGATGGTTCTCTTGTGTGCCACCGGCACTGGTACCACAAAGATACAGATTCCATTGATGTTCATCTATTTTGTATGTATATATATATATATATATATATATATATATATATAATATATATATAATATCTGAAGGAAACGTTTTTTTTTTCTAAATGATATAATGTACTCATTTATCAATTAAAAATTTATTAGAAACAGCTGTAATGATTTGACACTAAAAAATGTACAAGTCTGAATAGCTCAAGAGCAGATTATATACTCAGTTGGGTCAAATTGACTGCATACACCACCCGAATATCATTCAGCCAGTACTTCTGTACCAAGGTTGGTATTTATCGAAAAATTGCTGTGAGTATTCAACTGAATCTTGTTTATATTGTAATATATGTATATATGTCAGGTGAGTAAAAAGTAAGCAATGTTTTGAACCATAGAGAATTTGTACCAGATCTTTGCTGAGTTTATTTTTTTTAAACATTTTTTTGAAATTATCTGATAATACAGACATAGACTTGCCCAAATGCATCAATAAATTAACATTGATATTTTTTTTCACAGTTGTTACAATCATCTGAAATGGAACTATCAAAGCATGATATTCAACTTCAAAAAGGGATGTAAAGCAGCTGAAACTGCTCGCGATATCAATGAAACATTTGGTGAGGAAATGGCCAGTGAGTGGTCAGCTAGAAAATGGTTTAAACGCGAGCATAGTGGAAGCCCATCTGTCATCGATGATGGTCAATTAAAGACTGTCATTGAGAAAGATTCACATGAAACCACTCAAGAACTAGCAAAAAGAACTTCAGATTAGCCAGAAAACTGCCTGCAACCATTTGCATGCAATCAGAAAATCAAAAACCCTTGACAAATGGGTACCACACAATTTGAATGAAAATCAGAAAATGCACAGACCAAAATGAAGCACCAAAAACCTTCCTTAAACCTGAGCTCTTCAAAAAGAAGGTTATGTTGATTGTTTGTTGGTGTACTGCTGGACTCTTCCACTATAACTTCTTAAAACTGAGAAAAACTATTACTGCAGAAACATTGCCATGAAATTGCCAAAATGAATGAAAAACTGATACTCCTGCATCTCAGACTGGTCAACAGAAGAGGGCCAATGACAATGCTCAACCACACATTTCATTAATGATGCTCCAGAAGTTGAAGAAACTTGGCTATGAAGTTCTTCCCCACCCAGCTTATTCCCCAGACCTTTCTCTAACCAACTACCACTTTTTCAAGCACCTTGATGGTTTCCAGCAAGGAGTTCAAAAATCAAACCGATGCTGAAAGTGCATTCAAAGAGTTCATCAGAACTCCAGATTTTTGTTACCAGAATAAACAAACTTGTAACTCGTTGGTAAAAATGTGTTGATTGTAATGGTACTTACTTTGATGAATAAAATTTCTGCATTGTTGAAATATATTTCAAATGTTTCAAAATGTTGCTTACTTTTTACTCAGCCTGATATATCTCTCTCTCTCTCTCCAAAATATTTTTGTCGCTTTGAGACCGCGACCTGCTCACTGGCAACATTCCGAGCACGGAATTTTGTTAGTGAACAGGTCACGGTCTCAAAGTGACAAAAATATTTTGGCAAATTAAATTTAAATGTTGAAGTGAATCTAATGGTTTTTGTGTGTTTCTTAAATGGCTTATAAACACCTTCCACGCTGCAACTGTTTTCATCCCAGCACACGATCTCAGATCAGGTCACTTGCTATGCAAGTACATCTCCGTAATACACACACTCACACACACACAAATGGGTTTCCTTCAGTTTCTGTTGACCAAATCCACTCACAAGGCTTCGGTTCACCCAGGGCTATAGAAGAAGATATTGGTCCCAGGTCTCACACAGTGAGACTGAAACAAATCATGTGCTTGAGAAGCAAAATTAACCACACAGCCAAGAAGACAAAATAATTTTTTTTTTTAAATCAACAGTTTAAAATATAAAATCCTCATAGTGATCTAACAAAAATCATTTCCGGTTTTAACCTAGTAATGTCACCAAAAACACACGCAAAAACTTTAAGAGGAAGGAAAACAGGAATGAAAGAAAAAAAAGTTGAAGAAATTTCAGGAAGTGAAATCCAAAACAGGAAAATCACATAAAGACCAAACATAAGACATGACAAAATACAATATTTCACAGAAAACTGGAAAAAGAAAAGATTTCAACAAATGTATTAGAATGCTTAGAGAAATTTTGAGGAAGGAAGAAGCTATGTTCACTATCATCATCATGAAGAATAATGTTTTTTTTTAGTTTTGCTGTTAAGAAAATATCAAAATACTAACAGTCACAGCAAGTTCACATATAAACAACAAAAATCAAAACTGGAAACCAAACTAAAAATGTTTTAAATAAAAACTTACATAAATTAACATTGCCTAAGAAACAGTATTTCATTTGCTAAACTAATTCTGAACTTTGGTTAAAGTTTGATAATGAAAAAAAAAAAAAAGGGATTAGCAAATGTTTTTATAATGTAGCAAAAATGTTTATCAATTCTTTTTCATTGGTTTGCATTGAATTTTAAGCACAGGCATGGCTGAGTGGTTAAAAAGTTCATTTCCCAAGTGCATGGTTTGAGGTTTAGTTCTATGACAAGGCACTTTGGATAAAGTGTCTGCTACTGCAGCCCATAAACAAAAGCTTCATAAACGGAAACTGAAAGAAGCTCCCCTTGTAAGCAATGTCTTCCCTACGTGAAAGCATGTCCCAGTTTCTTGATATGTTTTCAAATGTTACACTAGGCACAAGTGTGGCTGTGTGGTAAGAAGTTTGTTTCCCAACCTTCCAGATTCAGTCCCACTGCACAACATCTTAGGCAAGTATCTTCTACTTTAGCCTCAGGCTGACCAAAGACTTGTGAGTGGATATGATAGACAGAAACTGAAGGAAGCCTGTCAAATACATCATCATTTAACGTTCGCTTTCCATGCTGGCATGGTTGGATGGTTTGACTGAGGATTGACGAGCCAGATGGCTGCACCAGGCTCCAATCTGATCTGGCAGAGTTTCTACAGCTGGATGCACTTCCTAACGCCAACCACTCTGAGAGTGTAATGGGTGCTTTTACGTGCCACCAGCATGAGAGCCAGTTAGGTGGTACTGGCAATGGCCACGCTCAAATGGTGTTTTTTATGTGCTACCTGCACAGGAGCCAGTCCAGCGCCACTGGCAACAACCTTGCTCAAATGTTTTTCACATGCCACCGGTACAAGTGCTAGTAAGGTGACGCTGGTAACGATCATGCTTGAATGGTGCTTTTGATGTGCCACCAGCACAGGGCCCAGTCAGCGGCCCTGGCAATGATCACACCCGGATGGTGCTTTTAACGTTCCACCAGCACGGGTGCCAGTCATGCAGTGTTGTCATCGACTTGCGGTGCTATATATATATATATATTTATCTATGTGTGTGTGTGTATTTGTATCTGTCCCCCCATCACCCCTTGACAATCGATGTTGGTGTGTTTAAATCCATGTAACTTAGTGGTTCAGCAAGAGACAGACAGACTAAGTACCAGGCTTAAAAATTGAAAAAGTACTGGGGTTGATTCATTCAACTAAAATTCTTCAAGGTAGTGTCCAAGTATGGCCTCAATCAGAGGAGTGAAACAAGGAAAACGTAAAATGTATCTTTGTAAGCTAAAAGCTTGTTCTTACAGTGTCATTGGTTCCAAATTCTCCACATAACTATGTCTGGGTTGTTTGTGGTTTAACAGACCAGGAGATTATTACCTCAGTTGGAAACATGGAACAAGTAGGAGTTGGCAACAGGAAATACATCAAACTGTAGAAAAACCCTGCCTCAAAACACTCATCTAATCTATGTAAGTGTGTTGAAGTAGATTGTTAAAACAAAGATGATGATAAATAAATTCTCCTGTAAATAGACTTCAAATCAGTGAGTACAGGTAAACCAAGCAGCATTCTAATCCCTTTAGCATTCAGATTATTGTCTAATGTAAAGCATTTTTATTCACATTGTTTTGTATTAATCATTATCTTGCAGCTTTAAGATTTTGATGATATGTTTGTTTGACATAGTGAGTTAGGTGTGAGAGGCCACATATAGCCAGTTTGAAGATAAATAAGAAGAATATTTGGGCCGGAATTGGCTAGTTTAAATGCTAAAGAGTTAAAGAAGGGGGGGTCCATTACTTTCCCCCTTACAATCCTATGAAACTACCCCTCTCTACCCATCCCTGATCCACTGTCCTCTCATACTCGGCTTTTTGTATATTGAGATACCCTGGCATCTCATCACTACCATCTTTATTTTCTTTCCAGCTACTCCCATCATTACATAATGCAAAGTAGCTATATATCTCTTCTAAATCATGACATCTGGGTCTATCCCTGTATCGTTCTTTAGCCTCTCAATAACTAGCATGAAACCACCTTCCCTGCCTCTCAAATAACCACACATACACTTAGTTGAGGGGGCTTTTTCACTTTTTCCTATTCTTTTTTCAGTTTTGCAAGTCACTCAGTAACCTCACTTCTGCCAGTGGCACAAAAAAGGTGCCCAGTACACACTGTAAAGTGGTTAGCATTAAGAAGGGAATCCAGCCACAGAAACCATGCCTATGCTAACACTGGTGCTCAACATTGCCCTGCAGCTCGCAGGGTCTTGCCAAACTGTCCAACCCATGCTAGCATGCCAAGCAGATGTTGACCCTTTAGCATTTAATCAGGCCATATCTGGCTCAAATATTCTTCCTGTTTTACATTCAAATCGGCCAGATTTGGCCTCTCACACATATGCTACAATGTCATTCCAAACACAGACAATAACATCATCAAAATCTCAAAGCTATGAGACAATACATGATTAATTCTAAACACTGTGAATAAAAAAGCACTGCATTTAGCAGAGCAATCTGAATGCTATATGGTTAAACAATGATGATGAACATGTATCATATTTTTCCAAATTATTATGGTAATTTTACTTAGTTTACTAATTATCCATAGAAAGATTATAAATTAGTCATCAGCTAAGTTAATGGGTATGTCTTTGCCACAAAGAAGAGAAAATGTAAAGACTACACAATTAGCTAAAATCAGATCACAATGAATGAACTAAGAAAAGAACATCTATACTAGAAACAAAGAAATGTCCTTCGAACCATATCCTATCGCATTTCAAAAAGGATGTGTTGGATAATTTTAGTTCTAAATACATTTGGAAAAAAAAGACCGAACAGAACACTAGAAGCCAGTTCAATCAGGGCTGACCCGCAGATAGTCAAGTCACAGAAATGTGTACTAAAAAACAAGCTTATCTCACCACCACCTCTAAAAGCAAGGCTTGAAATTGGGGGAAGGGTGTAGTTGAATATATAAACCCCAGTACTTGACTGGCACTTTATTTTATTGACCCTTACAAAAGGATGAAAAGCAAAATTTACCACCAAGGAGTATGAGAAGACATTTTGGTGCCATTTGGGATCACTGATCCAATATAGATTTATTTCACATAGGATGTTTTAATGTTTCTCTCATTCTCTCTCTCTCTCTCCCTCATTTCTGCATGCATGCATATGTTTGCCTCCAGCACCACATTAAATACTGTCAGCAAGACATGCTCAATGTCCAGTCAGTTATGCCATATCATCTATGTCTAAACAGCTGGCCCCATATGGTTTCATTAAAGCCACAGAGGGAAGTGAACTCAGAACATAAACAGTCAACAGTCAGAAGAAATACTGCAAGGCATTTTTCCCAATACTCCAACAATTCTGCCACTTGTTACACCAAACTTTCATATGCGATAAACAACAGGTAACCTTCCTAACTCATTTCAACAATCTAGTGTAGTTAACCTCTAAAACTGTGACAAACATTTTCTCCCAATTCTAACTTTTATATTTGTACCATTTATCATCATCAACATCTGTTTTCCATGCTGGCATGGGTTAGATGGTTTGAAGGAGCTGTTCAGACCCCAGTTGTCTGTTGTGGCATGGTTTCTTCAGCTGGATGCCCTTCCTAATGTCAACCACTTTACAGAGTGTATGGGTGCTTCATACGTGCCACCAGCACATGTGCACCACTGACACGAGTGCATTTCATGTGGCACTGGCACCTGTGAAGGACAAGTCTGCATGTATGGATGACCACAATTTGCCTTACTTCAAATTTTATGTCAAAGGAACCTCAATTCATAACTGCAACCAGTACATATCTATTTTCAGCCAAGCCCATTTCTTGTCTAAACAAGAATAGCAACTTCTCTTTCACAAACAAGTTAACCCTTTCAATTACTGTATTTATTTTGTGATGCTCTGTGTTTCTTTCAATTATTTTAACTATAACAAAGAATTTAGTAAATTAACTTTGTTATCATTAAGCTAGTGTTAGGAATATAAATTTTAATTAAGATTTGGTGGAAGATTTGAATTCAAAACTTATGAAAGCAAGACATTTATACTAAAGAGCCAGAGCCAGTTTTAGCCGGGTTGGTAACAAAAGGGTTAATGTTTTCTGTTGATAAGAGAATGTGCAGGAAGAACTAGATAAATAGATAAAATGAATAAATGAATGCTAAATCAGATACCAGGTGTTTTTATAATCTATATTTCTTTAATTCAATAATGTGAGAGTGTGGCTATACATATCTTGGTTGACACTAG
Organism: Octopus sinensis; assembly: GCF_006345805.1. NCBI lineage: Eukaryota > Metazoa > Mollusca > Cephalopoda > Octopoda > Octopodidae > Octopus > Octopus sinensis. The sequence goes on along the minus strand of NC_042998.1, from coordinate 145,085,527 downwards.
TCAATCCATCTTCATTATCAGAATTGGTTCCACAATGACATTTATACAAATTACAAGACATTCTATCAACATTACTGGGCAGAAATCTTATCAATATGGATGACTCAGTTTACCTGGGTATATGTCAATTATATTCAACAGATAATAATAATGAGTTAGATTTTTTTTTATTCTAGTTCATAGCTCATTAAAAATAAATGCTAACAAAAAAGTATACTTAATTAAATAAACAAAAAATAGCTGGGAATTCTTTAGAATTTGGTGTGAAAAATCGATTTTTATTAAAAAAAATATCCATTAGAGAGAACAGAATTTTCGTCAACAGATTAATTATTCAAAGTTTATTAGTAAACAGCTGTTTGTAATATTCATTGTAACAAGAAATAACCCAACTAACAAGACAAACTGAAATGGAGTAGGAGACTTCATGAAACTTAAAGTTTATTTTTAATGAGAGTCTTATGAGAGAAGTGGAAACAAGATTGATGCACTGGCCAACCTTCATTTATAGCAGAAAACACTTGCCCAAGAAACCATTCTGTGCAACTGAACCCAAGAACAGGATTAAAAAGTGAACTTCTTAGCAACACAGCTATACACACACACACATCATTATTGTTTTCAAGCATCCTTTTCCATGCTTGCTATGCATCAGGCAGAATCTTTTGTGGAATCTCTTGTGGCAGATTTCTTCTTTTTTTTTTTTTTACAACGAGAATCCTTTCCTGTCACCAACCCTCATCTGTTCCCAATTAAGGTAATGATTTTACATGACCACTTAGGTTTTCACAGAAGATTAGAAACAAATGATGCATTTAAAACTATCACACAATGTTACAGCAAGGGAACACTAACACACAATGAGCTTCTTTCAGTTTCCATCTACTAAATCCACTCACAAGGCTTAGGTCAGCTCAGAGCTATAATAGAAGATACCTGCCCAAGATGCCATGCAGAGGGACAGAATCCAAAACCAAGCAGCTGGAAAACAAGCTTCTTATGAATACAGCCATGCCTACAGACATACACATGTGTGTGCATGAATTTGTGCAAGCGTGTATGTATGTGTGTGTGCATGCACGCGCAATGATGCAAGTCAAGGATTGGATTTCAGAGTCATTTCCAGAGTTGCTCTTTAACCTTTTCCAAAGATTCTTGAAAAAACCTGAGCCAAATGCTTGCAACAGGTGGTGATGTCAGATTATTCAACAGATTAATTCTACCAACCAGAGTAGGATTGAAGACAAAGAGCTAGAAACAATTATCAGAAAACATCCAGTCTGATGCTCTTACACTTGTATCATTCCTCCACCTTTAAGTGGTACTTGTTCTATCATCCATGAAAAGTTGCCTTCAGCAGGATTTGAACCCAGAACACAGAGTCAGATGAACTATACTGAAAAATGGTAGGATCATCCACTAATAATAGCATGGGGAAAATCACACCAAATCTAAAGAAACACAAGAAATTCTTTCAAAGAATTTAAAATAGGTTTTTCAATACCATACTAATGATATTTTAATTTTTAAATAATATATTCTAATGTAATCTTTATCATATCGTTTTCAGTAATTGTGCTTTGTGTCTGCATTTGTCCCCCAATACTGCTTCACAATGGGTGTTGGTTTATTTACGGCCCCATAACTTTGCAGTTTGGCAACAGACACCAATAGAACAAGTACCAGGCACAAAAAAATATGTACGGGGGCTGATTCATTTAACTAAAATTCTTCAAGGTGGTGTCCCAGTTAGGTTGCAATCTAGTGACTGAAACATATAAAAGTTAAGAGATAAAGATAATTTCAAGTCTCAAGTTATGTCATGGTGAAGAGTCCATAAGGAGGATGAATTAGCACTATGCACAACTACCAACAATTCAAGAACTTTATCTCATGGAAATAAATAAAAAAAATTATATGAAAAGATATGTATGCTCTTCACTGTTTAATGTAATTATAAATTCCTCAACAAGCTTAAAGCTAAAAGCAATTCTCTCCTCTTCAGTAGCAACCACAGAAGTCAACCAAAGACAGCATACTTCATTCAAAATATGGTATCAAAAGGGTTAAAGTGATTTGAATTTAAAATTTTTATCAAAATTTCATCTTATTTTATGTTCCAAACACCAGCTTAATAATGACAAAGTTATACTAAATCATTATTTTCAAAATTAATCGAAACCAAAGCAGTGTTATTTCAACAGAAATAAAACAAAAGCATAAAGTTTTCAGAATCTTAGTTACTTGTGCTAGTTTACATAAAGAGTACTTTAAGGACTAATAAATCCAAGCAGAATACATTCTTTCTAAATTAGACCATTGGTTAATTAGAACATCAGTTAATTGGGACAAAATCTGAATGAAGATGGATATTTACAAAGATTCACTCTACTGAGTTCAGTAGACAGTAAACTATTAAAGACTCAATAAGAAAACTTCTATAAAATCACCTGACATACTAGAAATAGCAGCCCAAATCCCTCAAAATCACACCAAGAAAACAATGGCCAATATAATCCTAGACATTCAGACAGGATGATCACAACTGATATACATTTGAATGTAGGTTTACTCAGTCACCACTTAACCCTTTTGATACAAGCCCACCTGAGACAGTCCCTGATTCTAAGATACAAACTTCTTGTTTTTAAGCTATCTAAATTAAAACCAATCAAAATTCTCCCAGGCTCCTGCAATACAGTCTACAATGAAGGCAACATACTGCCATTTCCAAAGGAAGGTGATTTGGGTCTCATAAAGAATTACAGAGGCATCACTCTTACAGCCATCACTGCAAAAAAAATTTATAATTCATTCCTACTCAACAGGATACAAGAAATTGAGTTTTGAGAAGAAATCAAAATGGCTTCAGAAAAAATGGATCAGCTGTTGGACAAATATTTACAGTTCATCTACTAGGAGAAAAGCCAGAAACCTTGAAGCAGTATTACTGTTTGTTGATTTCTCAAAGGATTTTGACTATCCACCATGGTCAAATGAAAAAAATACTGCTGGCGTATGGTATCCCTGAGGAAACAACAGCAGCAATTATGATGCACTGTAAGAACACCAAATCAATGGTGAAGTCCCCAGATGGAGACACAAGTTTCTTTGATATCAGAGCCAGGGTACTCCCAGGAAACACATTGGCACCTTTTCTCTTTGCAATCATTCTAGATTATCCCCTCAGAACATTATTTGACAATCTAGGCAACCTCAGTTTCACATACAAGAAAAGAAAATTGATCAGATAGCCAGCTTCAAAAATAACCTATGTAGCTTATGCTGATGATTTTGCCTTGATCTCTTGACACAATATTGAACTCTCCACTCAATTACTTCATAGTCTAGAATTAGCTGCACATAATGTTGGACTACTTGTTAACCCTAGTAAAACCAAATTCCTTGCTCACTATCAACAAGGATCCATCACCAGCATCAGTGGGGATGCCCACCAATCAAGTGGATGATTTTACATATTCCAGTCCTGAGATAGCCTCAACAGAAAAGGATGTAAAAACTCAGACTACCAAAGCATGGTCAGCCCTATGCAAACTGGATGTTGTTTGGAAATCAACCCTGTCAAACATCCTTAATAGGAACTTTTCCATACAACAGTCAAGTCAGTCCTTTTCTATGAAGCAACTGCCTGGATGCTTACCAAAAAACTGGAATCCAAGCTAGATGAAACTTAACCCAAATGTTAGGAGCAGTTTTAAATCTTGGAGAACTCATCCTACCAAGAAGCAGCTGTATGGAGACCTGCCTGTTTCCACTACTGTAAGGGAAAGGCACTTGCACTTTGTGAGACACTACTAGCTAGCTAAACAAGAGCTGGCAAGTGACCTACTGCTATGGCTGCCAAAGCATAGCCATACTCGAACAGGTCATTCGAGCACAACATATGTAGATCATTCACCAGAGACACAGGATGCCTCCTTGAAGACCTCCCTTAATTACTGTAAGACAGAGATGGATGGCATGTGTAGGTTAAAAATTTTCCAGACAGTGATGATCAAATTCCATGTTCATTTATGTTCTAAACACCAATTTAATAATGAAAAAATTTCTTAGAGGGTCTACCCTGACAGCTCATCACCACTATTCTTATCTCTTACCAGCTTCACCCTCACCAGTCTCAACCCATCAAAGTACATGGGGCATGTGAGTGAGTAGGGGGTTGCAAGTGTGTATGGAGGGCAGGGAAACAAACACACACATACAATGGCCTTCACTTTTTGTCTTCCAAATCCACTCACATTATAATAAATTCTTGACCAAAGATAAAGTGAACAGTTTTAACTGAACAAACATAACCAACCAGATCCATTGTAGACACACTTGGTCATATTACATCAATTCATCTCAGCAAATGTTTATTTTTAAACCCTTTTGATACCAAACTGCCTGAGACAAACTCTGGTAACAAAAGGTTAAATTAACAATGGATTTATAAACCATCACTTCAGAAATACAATTAGATCATTCAATCTCCAGTTAGCTTCTTAAAAAGTATTCATTGTCTATCAACTTTCATATTGTACAGTCACAAAAAATCTTAATAGTTGCAATTGAAGGGCAAAAAAGGAATGGTTAACTTTCATGGGCACAAGATCTTACAACTTTCTAATAAATTTACATCATTTATTTTAATTAATTGTATTTTATTAACAGATGATAAATATCTTTCTTTTTTTTTTTAAGTATACTGTTCAGAAACCTAAAGCAATCAATTATATTTAATTACAATTTATTTTATTGATCAAAAAAAAAATTACTTTTTTAAAAAAGATTTTTATAGCATACAGTTCAAATATTTTTATGCTATCATAAACGACAATCAATTTAATCATTATTTGATTTTTTTTTAGTACAAGAAACAAAAAAATTATAAAAGTATCAACAGAAAGGATCAAGGGACCAGCGACAGATGATTTATAAAGTTATTTAGATGAATATCATTAACATTGATTGAATTATATTCTTAAAATTGTAAACCTAAATTAAACCAATCATTTACTCATCAATAAAATCATTTGAGGACACTCAAAGAAATGTGGAAATATGCAACTGTAAATCCTCACTTACATAATACTGTACAAGACACCTGTGCCTGTCCCTTTCACCACCTGACATAAAACAACCACCTTCTTTACCACAACAGTCACTGTGGGGAGACATTTTCTTTGTTTTGTGTTGAATGTGTTACATGGCGACCTCACTACTGTTTCAATAAAACACAGGAAATAAAAACAACAGTAGCTCAGCTCTAGTGAATAACATTTTTGGTCCCAATCCACATGAATACTGACCCTGGGTCTAATGACACAAATTCCTGTTTTATGGTGATCAAATAAAAACCTTCAATCAAAATTTGACGTTAATTTATGTTCCAAAATTCTATGTTGGTCTATGCTAACTTAATAATGACAAAGTTACTTCAATCAATAATATTAATACACTTAATTTTTTGTTGTTTTTTTTTGTACATATCTGTGGTGTCACACTTACTTCAAAGGAAGAAGTGAGTGGCAAAGCGAATGAGGAGGACAGAGAGGAAGCAGGAAAGAAAGAGAGAGGGCATTTGTTTTGTTTTTAAATGTTTATCACATTGCAAGAAAAGTAGATACATACATACATGCATATACTGTTAAATTAAAAACAAGAGAAACAAGGGACACAATGGAAGTGAAAGAGACAGTAGATACGTAGATCGAAAGAAAAGTTGATACATAGACATTGTTAAATCAAAGAGAAATAACTACAGCAAATATTGGATGTCACTTTCAGTTTTTATTACAACATGAGGAAAAAATTAACTCGCAAGTGGCTGAGTACTCCACAGACATGCATACCATTAACCTAGTTCTCAGAGAGATTCAGCCTCACACAGAATATGACATGGCAGGCCCCTTTCAATTACAGCTACAACTCATTTTCACCAGCTGAGTGGACAAGAGCAAGAGTTATTTTCGCAATTTATCCAGTACAACCCTTACACAAGTAAATAGTATTTTCCTAAACAATAGATCCACTTATATTGGCTTGTGACTTATTCATGAATAAACCAACACTAGCACCACTGAGGGCAATATCCTCTAAAAATGCACAAAGCCCTTTTCAGCGTTATTTACTTTGAATTGTTATTATCTCATATCTGATTAGCCTGTTATTATGTAACATGCTGCATGATTTTAGCATACATACCTTATTAGTATTTTCTCCTAAGTTCTATATACTCTGGGAATGCATTAAAGCCCTTTTTGAGGCTACTTTATTTGAATTCTTACTATCAGGTAACTAATTTCATGTTATTACATAACTGACTTTACAATTTAGGTATTCATAACTTATTGGGATTTCCTGAAAACAAGATCCTGTGTAAGACAGTTCGGTATTCTCTGCAAATGCACAAAAACTGTTTTAAGGGCTACATACTTTGTATTGTTGTTGTTGGATTAGTGAAACAATTATGAGAACAGAACCAAGGGATAAGCTACGCTTTCCAGGAATTACTGGGTATGTCAGCTAGTGCTTGCATGTGTCAGACAAAGTTTATTAAAGCATATTTTTCCATGGCTTTAATACAATAGGAACAAGGTAATATTTCCCCACTGCCAGATATATTTTCATTGAATACTGGAAATGACACTGTTTGTATGACAGTGACACTCATTTACAGCCATCAAACGATATCAAGACAAGGGTACTAACATGTCCGATTCCATGACAGGGGTCAACAATATAAGAAGTTCGCTGACCCCTGCACTAAACTGCATCTCTGGAAAGTTTTATTTAAAAAATATGCAATTTTAAGAAAATTACTTAACAAGGGATAACCTGCAGTTAAAAAATTTTTAAAAGAACTTGTGAGCATCGGAAACTGACTTGTAATTTGGTTGTCATTTAATCTCCGGTCAGCTCTGATCAAAAGTATTTTAGGGTAGTGTAAACATCCCGTCTTTTTGAAATGTGCAGGCAACACCAGGTCACATCTCCAGCATAACCTTATCTGAGTTGATAGAGTACAAAGAAAGAAATTTAGCTATTTATATCTTGCAGGTTCACTAACAAAGTAGAAGAACCTTCATCAAGGTTATCATTCATTTTAATTATCCAGAAAATGAAAGAACAAAATTGTCATTTGCCAGTGGCTGAAACTCAGAAATAAAATGAAGCTAATTTTTCTTGTCTCTCTCTTAAACTGTAAGTCTCGAAAGCGGAACTTTTCAGGTGAGAAATGCCTCTGAGAATCATAGGAGAGGACATAATTATAATTAACATTGATGATCTAATTAAAAGGAATTACTTCCTAAGGGATATTGTGATAGATACCATTAAGTTTCTTGCATCGTTAGGATTAATTAATATTTCAGCAGTGTGCTGTGATGAGCCAATGCCTTTAGTGAATCGCCAGACATTTAGAAAGAGCTACTATATAGTCAAGCCTAATAAAAACAATACACAAAAGTTGTTCTTCACTGGCTCTCTTTGTAAGGCTTATGTATTTGATGGAGTGGCATCGACAGAGATGTTGGAACCTCTTTCAGAGGTCTTGAAGGGGTCATTTTGCCAGTAAGAAATACACAGACAGGTTCTATTCCATTTCTTCACCATTAGTTAGCTAATCGATTGATTAATTGTTCTGTCATTCAATCAATCAGTTGCTCTGTCAGAATCTTTTCATTACTCTCCACAAACGACTTCATCAATGTCCAAAGTCTGCATTGTCTCCAAATCAGCTCGATCCAAGCAATTGATTAATTAATAGGTTAACTCGTTGACTAATAACTGTATTCAAATTAAGGACAAAACCAACAATTTTGAAAATAGGGAGTTAGTCAATACAACTGACCACAGTGCTTGGCTAGTACTTTATTGTAATGATCCCGGAGGAATGAAAGGCAATGTTAACTTCAGCGGGATTTGAACTCGGAACCAAAAGAAATAGCGCAATACCATATGGCAATTTTTCTGAAGCTCTAGTGATTCTACAGTGAGTGTGACCCTCCCATGACAGTGGTTTCAATATGTTTTCAACGAAATAGTTCACTTTCATTTTATTATTGTCGAAAATGAAAGATTGCTCTCATAAAATCCTGTTACGTATTTCCAAGTCGGCTCTAAGCGAACGTATTTCCAAGTCGGCTCTAAGCGACAAGACAAAATGGTCAAAACGCTTTAGAAACGAAACAGTGCTTTTATATTTATAGGCTTTCCTATAAAATAAAGTTGGAAATTACCTAGGGCACTAAATACCAAAACTTCTTTGGATGTGTAAGTTTTAACCATGAGAGGAATTGTGGCTGCGAAATTTTGTCCGATTATTAATTATTGCGTCCTTCCGTTTTTTGTTTTCTTTTTTTTTTTTTTAACAGGAGAGTGCGAGTCGAAGGAGATTTGGCTGCTACATCTAGTACGTTGAGACGACGGTCCCGCGTTGGTTCGATGGATAGTTGTTTGAATCGTGCCACTTGGAGGTAAAGAAAGCGTACACCACTAGTTTTTGGCGTAACCCTAAACCTAACTGGCGAAAACGAGTGGTGTGCGTGTTCTTTGCCTTCGCCGAAGCCCTCAGGGGAAAAGAAAAGGTACAAAAGAGGGAGGGATACAATGTAAAATGAAATTTTCGGTAAAAAATTATTTTCTGATTCGTAATTTCCGTGGTATCTATACAAGAATATTTAGGGGTGAGGAACCTTTCCTTTCTCATGAGGTATGGGACTTCAAAGGATAGTTATTCCAAAATTCCGTTCTAGACTTTTGACATGATGTTCGATGCTAGAAATAGCAGTCAAATCGGAATTCTTTCTGAAGTTGATCGGGCCAAATTTCATTCTTGTTTTCACTTATAATTTAATCCTTCTTTCATACGTTATAATAACACAAAAGTTTCCTTTCACAAGTCTCAAGTTACCATGATGGTTGACAAAAAAACATGTATCATATGATCGGTGCAAGGATGCCAAGAAAATATGTCCTGCGAGTCACATATGGTACACAGAACAAGTAAAAGATACATTGGATTGAAAAGATGGGATGGTCACGCTCGGAAACAAACTGATCATTAGAGGTCTGCTTAACCAGAATTAACCTGGGGCCAAACACAGAAGGCGAACACGAGGTAACCTTTTAAATCGCCGAAACTACAAACTTTCTTCTGCCTAACCCACCTATGAACAGACTCTAGTTATTGGTTTCTCCGAGTGAAAATTCATTCAAAACATTTCATAGTGGACGATATTACAACGCCTCAACTGTGAAATTTAATAAATTGTACCAAGTTGACTTAGTAATTGAAAACGTAAAAGAAAATATTAACAAAAAATTTGGTTGATTATTAACACTATTACAGCGAAAGTAAATATACCAATTCATTACCGTGTAGATGTTATATATTGAGATTAAGTGAACGTATCAAAGATTATGTACTATATATATATATATATATATATATATAAACGATTTATATAATTATAATTGGTTTCCTATATTCATTGATCGTAAAATTTGTGTAAATATATCGTATACAAAAAGTCTTAATCATCTAGAGTTAAGGGAAATGACACGTACTGCGACGTCAAAGTGTTAATTTTTGCTGGGAAATTAATAAAATCTGAAAAGCAATAATTAATTTATATTTAAAAAAGAAACTATATACTCCCTTTAAAAAGTCAATTAGTATTTTAACATACATCAAGTTTCTAACGAAAAAAGTGTTACAAGTATTTGAGGAAACTTACGTACGTTGAAGGCGACAGCGAAAAGTGAAATGCCCGCAATTTTGTTTTGTTTAAATGTTTGAGCGCGAATTATGGGTAATATATAAAATCCGGAATGGACATCATCAAAGTCTTTTCAAAGAAACTTTGTACACTGATGTTAACTTAATCAACTAAATGACTCGTTTATTTTTATTTATTTATTTATTTATTCCTATAAGATAAGCTATATATGATATTTAAAAAACAAATATTTATTGTAAAACGATAAAAAAAAAATGGGTAGTCGTTTTAATAAGAAAATCCATTGAGTTCATTCCGTGAAAGCCAACTTTTCTAAGCTAGCCCGTCATAGTTCACAGTATACTTCAAGTATATAATGTAACGTGCAGAAAACGAAGATCAATTAAGATGGCACTAGTTTTAGCAAAGGCATTTTAACCTCGGTATATTATTCTGAGTTTAAATTCTGCCGAGGTCGGCTTTGCCTTTCATCTTTTCGGGGTCGATGTAATCAACTAACTTCGTAACGCGAAACTGCTGGCCTTGCGCCAAAATTTGAAATAACCATCATTATTATTATAATTATAAGTACTGAAGTTTCGATGTAATCGACTTGCCCCTCCTCTAAATTGCTGACATTGTGCCAAAATCTGAAGCTATTTTAATTATTTGGTACTTTTTAGTTATCTCACCCCCACTAAAAAGTTGAGTTTATGTGGGGACAAGAGATTGGATTAGAGTGGTTTAGATCAGAGGTTCCCAAACTTTTTGGGCCACTGCCCCCCTCATAGCCACATAATACCCACAGTGCTCCCACCCCTATTTTTATGTTTAAATAAATATTTAATATTTTACTAATTTTTACGTACTATGAATCATTTGACATTTAATATAATATTATATAATTTGTATACAATACTATAATAATATTATAATAAATTCATAGCGTCCCCCAATCCACTACCTTCCTCCCAACGCATCCTTTTTCCCTACCACCCCCTAGACACCAGCACCCACCTGGACTGTCTCAACTTCGACCGGAGGGCGGTAGCGCCCACTTTGAGAACCTATGGTTTAGATCCTTTTGATTCAATACTTCAACACATTGTTGACATTTGGCCTCCTCAATAGGCATGCCATGATTTGTTATAAAAATGTTATTAGATTCAATGAGATGTTTTAAACTTTTCAGTTTTCCTTTTTATTTTATTCTGTTTTCGTGTTTATTAATTTTTTCCTTTGTTTTATTGAGGGTTAAACAATTTTTTTTAGTTAGGGGAGATAACAAAAAGTGCTGATATTTTTCATAAAACGGGGGGAGATAACCCAACTTTTTAATGGGTGTGAGATAACCAAAAAGTACCAATTATTCTTATGCCTAAGGCAGATAACAGATAAAATTGTTAGAAAGCCAGGCAAACGGCTTAGCAGCATTTCATCTGTCTTTAAAATATGGCGCAGGAGTGGCTGTGTGGTATGTAGCTTGCTTACCAACCACATGGTTCCGGGTTCAGTCCCACTGCGTAGCATCTTGGGCAAGTGTCTTCTACTATAGCCTCCGGCCGACCAGACACTTGTGAGTGGATTTGGTTGACGGAAACTGAAAGAAGCCCGTCGTATATATATATATATATATATATATATATATATGTGTGTGTGTGTGTGTATGTTTGTGTGTCTGTGTTTGTCCCCCTAGCATTGCTTGACAACCGATGCTGGTGTGTTTATGTCGCCGTCACTTAGTGGTTCAGCAAAAGAGACCAATAGAATAAGTACTGGGCTTACAAAGAATAAGTCCCGGGGTCAAGTTGCTCGATTAAAGACGGTGCTCCAGCATGGCCGCAGTCAAATGACTGAAACAAGTAAAAGAGTAAAGAGTTCAAATTTCACCCATGTCGACTTTGCTTTCCATCCTTTTGGGGACAATAAAATAAGTACCAGCAGTTCATTGGGGTCGATAAGATTAGTAACAGTTAACCACAAGGCTTGATCACATTGAGTAGCACCTTTTCCCAAAATATCAGGCCATATGCACATAGTAGAAATTATTATTATTATTATTATTATTATAAGTTGAAATGGCAGAATCGTTAGCACACTGGATGAAATGCTTACCGGTATTTCACCAGCTGCTATGTTCTGAGTTCAAATTCCACCAAGGTTGACTTTGCCTTTCATCGTTTCGGGGTCAACAAATTAAGTACTAGTCAAGTACTGGGGTCAATGTCATCGACTTACCCTCTCCCCACAAATTTCACGCCTTGTGCTTATCATAGAAAGGATTATTATTATTATTATTATTATTATGCTTCTGAAAATGGAGAGACTTTTGGATCTTCAGATGTTTGAACATCAGATTCAGAATCTACAAACAATTTTATAAGCTAAAAATTGATAATGGGTAGAGGATTTATACCTGTTGTACTTTTTTTATGTAAAAATATTTCATTGGTTAATAGTTATCGCCAAGCTAATATAGCAGTCCAGAAAGATAGGACAAATGCTGCTGTTGATTAGCTCCAAGAGGCCATCGCCTCTGGCAAGCTATGTGACACACAAGCCTGTGTCCATTACAACCTTTGAACAGGGGAGGTCAGCCGCTTCCCCAGGCTGGTCAGGCATCTGCAGACTAGTTTCAAGGTATTTGCCCCTTATCAATGCAGAGCAGGCGTCGCTACTGACCATCTGTTCGAAGGATTATTTACCTAAATTCAGTGGAATACATCCACTGGTTTTCAAAAATAGAAATATAATTATTTCTATATCATTGGTATTTGCAGTTAGTAGATGGGTAAGTTGTTGGCCTGCTGAGCTCACATAAAATAGAGGTTTTTGATTCCTCAAGCAAAGCACATTATTTTACATCGTTCCAGTCTACTTTTATTCTGTAGAGTAATCCAAGGGTGAGTCTTGTATTTTACAGATGTTTACCCCCACAGAAACCAAAATAAGCTCCAGGCTAAATGGACCTTGAGACATTAGAGAAGGCTCATGACCTAGTGGTTTGGGATGCTGTGTTCACAATTTTGAGATTGGGGAGTCAATTCTTGGAGCAAGTAGTGTGTTGTTTCTTTGAGCAAGGTGCTTTACTTTATGTTGTTCCAGTCTGCTCACTTGAAAATGAGTATCAGCAACATGCAGGATTTAATCCAGTGAGAAAGTAACAATGTCTCAGGTGGGGAGAGTTTTGCATCATGCATCTCAAAAAACCAGATACACTCCATTTTCATGTACCTGTAGGCTTGAGGTAGACTTATCCTTACCTCAATGGAAATCTGGTCTTTAAAACACATGCACACACATATATGTGTGTGTGTGTGTATGTGTGCAGTGGTGGATTGGCCAGGTTGCCAGCTTGCTCGATGGCAAGTGGGCCCCTGCGCCATTAGAATTCATATACAGAGGCTCATGTTAATATCTAAGGGGCCCATCCCCTCTAACTTGAGAACTTTTTATTCACTCCTGGAAGAATACATTAATTATTTAGGTGCTTGGCTGTGTTTGTAGACAGTTGAAAAGAGTACTTTTATCAAAAAAAAAATTAAATGATAGCATTGTAGTTGCATGTGGGCCCCCTTAGTCTCCTGGCAACCAATATTTTTAGACCCAGTTTGCCACTGTATGTGCGTATGTATATATATATACATATATATATATTCTTTTATTTGTTTCAGTCATTTGACTGCAGCCATGCTGGAGCACTGCCTTTAGTCAAGCAAATTGACCCCAGGACTTATTCTTTGTAAACCTAGCTCTTATTCTATCAGTCTCTTCTGCTGAATCGCTAAGCTACAGGGATGTAAACACACCAACATCATTTGTCAAGCAATGTTGGGAGGGACAAACACACACACACACATACATACATACATACATACATACATACATACATACATACATATATATATATATATATAATAATATTAGGGAATAAATTATTATTCCAACCTTACAGGTAAAATTCACTATAATAATATTAGACCGAATTTCGTTATATATAATATATAATATATGTATATAACTAATTTAGAGACGAACCACCATTTCACAACTCAGTCAATGAAGAACCCGTCCAAAACCATGCAGTGAAACATATAACATACAAAATACTAATCTAAAATTTAAATAATATATAATATTGAACAGTAAGATTATTACAATGATATAATATATAAGAGCAAATACTTGTAAAATCACAGCGAATAACATATGAAGAAACATCCATCATAAAAATATTAATCTAAAATCAAATAAAGTATATTTTGTACAATAAAAATGAATGCAATAATATAATGTATAAAAGTAAGTACTTGTACATTGACTACATGCATTTCATGGCTGAATTATGACTATATAAAATCATACAGCTATGCACCAGTGATGTCGCAACTCATTTCTACAGAATAGTGAACTGGAGCAATATGAAATAAAGTGTCTTGCTCAAGAACACAACACATAGCGAGCCCATGCCAGCATGGAAAATAGATGTTAATGATAATGATGATGATGATGATGATATATATATATATATATATATATATGGGTTCCACTGTTCCCTTCTCTATCTCTCTCTCTCTCCCTCTCTCACGTTGTCTGCCATTCCCCCCTTCCATTGCTAAGAGCATTTTTTAAGCCAGCCCGTCAGTTCAACCTTCGCATATTCCCGTGTCAGGCCGAAGAACGAAATGTTCCCAAGATAAGAGTCTTTCTAATCTAATGTTGTGGTTGAGCTGTTTTGTTTATTATTTATTTATTATTATTATTACTATTATTAGTATTAGTATTGTCCCTTTGATCCCCTGGTCGACAGTTTGCTTATTATTATTATTATTATTACTATTTTCAGCTTCGCCTCGTATTGCATATTATTTCTCCATACAGGGGTTTTTTTTCAATGGCGGCCCATTTTCGCGGGGTTCCACTGTTCCCTGCTCTATCTCTCTCTCTCTCCCTCTCTCACGTTGTCTCAACCTTCGCATATTCCCGGTGCACCCGCCCTTGCCCACCACCCCCACCCCCACCACCACCATCCGAACGTGGCCGATGCCAGACCCCTCTGGCACCTGTGCAGGTGGCACGTAAAAAACACCCACTACACTCGCGGAGTGGTTGGCGTTAGGAAGGGCATCCAGCTGTAGAAACACTGCCAGACTAGACTGGAGCCTGGGGCAGTCCCTAGCTCCCCAGACCCCGGTCGAAACCGTCCAACCCGTGCTAGCGCGGAAAACGGACGTTAAACAATGATGATGATGATGATGATGTATATGTATATATATATGTTTAAAATTAAGGATAAAATCTTTATAAGAAATTATCAGTAGTTAGCGTGAAAAACCTCGTAAGAGAAAATATCCGTAAATTTTTCCACTTTGAAAATATTTATTTATATTATATAGAGGGTACTATTATTCATAGGTACCCTCTATATAATATAAATAAATATTTTCAAAGTGAAAAAATTTACGGATTTTTTTCTCTTACGAGGTTTTTCACGCTAACTACTGATAATTTCTTATAAAGATTTTATCCTTAATTTTAAATTTATATTTTTCACCAGAATAGTTCAGTACTGAATTTTTGTTCCGACTAGGCAATTTGTTACCGAAATGCATTGCGAATAAGCCCGCCATTTTCATAGATATGTAAAGATAAACATTCGTACATGCTGCGGCAAATTCTACGGTTGGCTGTCAGGTTTGTAATGTTGTGTTTTTTCTTATATGTCTTGAGTTTGTTGCACTGATGAGCATAGAATGCATATTCTGCATTGATTGCAAAATCACAGGTGATATGTAACTAAATTCTGTTTTTAAATTACTTGCTTTGAAGTTTTGCATTCGGTACAATTTGTTTATTTTAGTAGTTTTGACTGCAAGAGTCCCTCCTAGCGTGCGGTACCTATGAATAATAGTACCCTCTATATAATATATATATGTATGTATATATATATTATGGAGATGTACGTGCATAACAAGTGACCTGACCTAAGATCTTGTGCTGAAACAAAAACAATTGCAGCATGGAAGGTGTTTATAAGCCATTTAAAAACACACAAAAGCAGTTAGATTCATTTTGACATTTAAATTTAATTTTTCGAAATGCTTTCATTGTTTTGAAACCACGACCTGTACACTGACAAAATTCCATAATGCAGCATAGTATTTTTCAGTGAACAGGTCGCAGTTTCAAAGTGGCAAAAATTTTTCAACAAATTGAATTTAAATGTTGAAATGAATCTAACGGTTTTGTGTACTTTTAAATAGCTTATAAACACCTTCTATGCTGGAATTGCTTATATATATATATATATATATATATATATATATATATATAATATATATATCTAATATATATATATATATATAGGTAAACAGTAAAATTAATTACAGACATGGACAAGAACATGAAACACCACAGAGACGACACAAGAACCACAGGACGGGACATTCGAAGCCCTCAGTCATCAGTCAAGAACCAGATCATCTTAGCAATTTCGGCTGATTAATCTTGAGATTGCTCCGATATGGCCAGCCCGCCAAGGGAAATCTAAGCCAAGCGCATTAGATCCCCTGGAAGAAAGCTTCGAATGTATACAACGAAAGGACGGAAAACGATCGAAGTACACAAACAAAAATACAGAATACGTGACACCAATAAGAATACAAAAACGTAAAAACAATAACGGTAAAAATAAAAAATAAACAACAAAACAAAACCAGGACGTAGGACAAGGGTCTTTCGACAGGACGATTTGAGTAGGGGTGCTTGTGAAGTTGTGCCTAAAGGCCACGGGGAGACGAACAAATACGTGTTGCTTCTGAGGCTGCTGAAAACGAAAAGAGCGCTCAACAGCGGCTAGCTGTCACGTGAGAACAAAAGACAGGAGAAAGGGACAGATGAAAAGGGAGAGAAGGTGGACGAGGGAGGAGAAGAAAGAGACAGATCGAGGGGGCTGGAGGTGAGAGAGATGAGAAACGTAGAAAGGGGGGGGGGAGGATGGAGAGGGAAAGAAAGGAAGTGGAATATAGGGAGGAGAGAGAGAGAGAGAGAAAAAGAGACAGATTAAGAGTCGTATCAAAGCTTGAGAAAAAAAAAAATATACTTATCGTATAAGGACAATTGTGGATACGTAGCCGCCGATTATATAGGTAAACAGTAAAATTAATTACAGACTGGACAAGAACATGAAACACCACAGAGACGACACAAGAACCACAGGACGGGACATTCGAAGCCCTCATCATCAGTCAAGAACCAGATCATCTTAGCAATTTCGGCTGATTAATCTTGAGATTGCCGATATGGCCAGCCCGCCAAGGGAATCTAAGCCAAGCGCATTAGATCCCCTGGAAGAAAGCTTCGAATGTATACAACGAAAGGACGGAAAACGATCGAAGTACAAAACAAATACAGAATACGTGACACCAATAAGAATACAAAAACGTAAAAACAATAACGGTAAAAATAAAAAATAAACAACAAAACAAAACCAGGACGTAGGACAAGGGTCTTTCGACAGGACGATTTGAGTAGGGGCTGGCTTGTGAAGTTGTGCCTAAGGCCACGGGGAGAACGAACAAATACGTGTTGCTTCTGAGGCTGCTGAAAACGAAAAGAGCGCTCAACAGCGGCTAGCTGTCACGTGAGAACAAAAGACAGGAGAAAGGGACAGATGAAAAGGGAGAGAAGGTGGACGAGGGAGGAGAAGAAAGAGACAGATCGAGGGGGCTGGAGGTGAGAGAGTGAGAGAGATAGAGAAACGTAGAAAGGGGGGGGGGACGGATGGAGAGGGAAAGAAAGGAAGTGGAATACGGGAGGAGAAGAGAGAGAGAAAAAGAGACAGATTAAGAGTCGTATCAAAGCTTGAGAAAAAAAATATACTTATCGTATAAGGACAATTGTGGATACGTAGCCGTCCGATTATATAGGTAAACAGTAAAATTAATTACAGACATGGACAAGAACATGAAACACCACAGAGACGACACAAGAACCACAGGACGGGACATTCGAAGCCTCAGTCATCAGTCAAGAACCAGATCATCTTAGCAATTTCGGCTGATTAATCTTGAGATTGCTCCGATATGGCCAGCCCGCCAAGGGAAATCTAAGCCAAGCGCATTAGATCCCCTGGAAGAAAGCTTCGAATGTATACAACGAAAGGACGGAAAACGATCGAAGTACACAAACAAAAATACAGAATACGTGACACCAATAAGAATACAAAAACGTAAAAACAATAACGGTAAAAATAAAAAATAAACAACAAAACAAAACCAGGACGTAGGACAAGGGTCTTTCGACAGGACGATTTGAGTAGGGGCTGGCTTGTGAAGTTGTGCCTAAAGGCCACGGGGAGACGAACAAATACGTGTTGCTTCTGAGGCTGCTGAAAACGAAAAGAGCGCTCAACAGCGGCTAGCTGTCACGTGAGAACAAAAGACAGGAGAAAGGGACAGATGAAAAGGGAGAGAAGGTGGACGAGGGAGGAGAAGTATGTATGTATTTATATATGTATGTATATATGTATATATATATATATATATATATCGTTACCAGAGCGGCTATCTGGCCTCCGTACCGGTGGCACGTAAAAGACACTATTTGAGCATGATCGTTACCAGCATCACCTTACTGGCACCTGTGCTGGTGGCATGTGTAAAAGATTCGAGTGAGGTCGTTGCCAGTACCACCTGACTGGCCCCGTGCCAGTGGCATGTAAAAACACCCACTACACTCTCGGAGTGGTTGGCGTTAGGAAGGGCATCCAGCTGTAGAAACTCTACCAGATCAAGATTGAAGCCTGGTGTAGCCATCTGGTTCGCCAGCCCTCAGTCATTTGTCCAACCCATGCTAGCATGGAAAGCGGACGTTAAATGATGATGATGATGATGATATATATATATATATATATATATATATATATATATGCATGCATGTATTGTTGTATAAAATATGTTAATAATAAGTATTTCAGACATGTGCTATACTAAGTGACATGTTTTCATACCATAAATAATATTAATGAACAAAAAAAACCACCTCTTTCTACTTCAGCAGAAATAGTTGCAGTTGTATTCATTAATTGTTTTAATTTCCTAATTGTTCCTCAAGCAGGAAGATCTTTCAGATGAATGCTATTGTCTACATAGTTGTAGTCGTGATTATCATTTATTTGAATAAAAACAATGTTACTCATCATATGATGAGTAACTTTGGAACTATACTTTTGCCACCTTCAGCACTATGGCATACATACAATAATTATAACAAAGTTTTTATTAAATTTCTTGCTGCTTCCACAAAATGATGAAATAAATACTAATTTTCAAATAAAAAGTATTTATTACCACAAAACAAAATTAAAAAGAATACTCAGAGAACACGAACCTCTGCCAAGGCAACATGAACGTCCTCTCAATGATTAACTGGAGATGATTTTTAAAATGAGAATATCTGAAATAAATTTGACTGCTCTCACAAATGAGAATACTAAAAATGAACCCAACTGCTCGCAAAAATTAAGTAAAAAAAACGGAAAAATAATCCAGAATCCTTGACCAGTACCAGATTGATCCCAAAATCTAATCCATCCAGCAGTTCTTTAGATATCTTGTCCACGGCAAACAAACAAACATGACTCAAAACGATACTGCCACCTTCGCTAATGCGGAAGTAATAAAATAAAGTTCTCATTTGTATATTTGCAATAAATATGTGTCATTATTTTTCCAAATTTTATCACAATCTGCTCCATCAAAAAGCTATCTCTGAAAAAGTTTATGAAAAAAATGTATATATTTCAACAAGTTATAAGAAACAAAATCAGTGTTGAGGTGCCAACACTGGAATTTTGTCTCTCTCTCCCTCTCTCTCTCTCTCTCTCTCTCTCTCTCTCTCTCTCTCTCTCTCTCTCTCTCTCTCTCTCTCTCTAGCATGTACACTTATCCTGCATCTCTCTCCACAATGTAAAGTGTAACTAGAAGAAATCAACCATCCAATCAACCAACCAACCAATCAACTTTATTGATAGAGATTATCAAATTTCAAATTTTAGGATTTTATTCACTCAATAATAGGTTTATTACAGTTTGTACTCTTACTGAGTTCATCTGCCTTCGACAAACTCAATTGTCTTCCTTCAATAATAATTGTTTCTAATTTAATACTTTGCGAAGGCAGTGAACTGGTAGAATAGCTAGCATGATGGGTAAAATGCTTAGCAGCATTTCATCCAACTTTACATTCTGAGTTCAAATTCCGTCAGGGTCAACTTTACATTTCATCCTTTTGGGGTCGATTAAATAAGTAGCAGTTGAGCACTGAGGTCAATGTAATCAACTTACTCTCTCCCTGAAATTGCTGACCTTGTGCCAAAATTGGAAACAAATTAAAAACTTTTTGGCATTTAAACTGGCCATATCCAGCCAAAATATCTTACTTGTTTGTTCAAACTGACCAGATCTGGCTTTTCACACCTACCCGATAATGTCATTCTAAAAATATGCAATCATTGAAATCTCAAAACTGAAAGATACCACATTGTTATCATCATCATTGTCATTTTCTTCTTCTTCTTCTTCTTCTTCTTCCTCATCTCCCTTTTCCTTCTTCAGTCATAATAATTACCATTCACATCTTGGATGCTTTATAGGGATCTTACATCAACTCAATCTTTCATTAGTACTTTACCAGAAAGATAAATGATGAAGTTGAAAGGATTTGAACTCAGACTGTAAGAGACCACACATGACAAAATACTGGAGACATTTTTTTTTGCTCGACATAGAAATAAAACATATAGGCACAGGCATAGCAGTGTGGTTTAGAGGCTTGCTTGCCAACCATGTGATACTAGGTTCAGTCCCACTGTGTGGTACTTTGGGCAAGTGACTTCTCCTATAGCCCTGGGCCAACCAAAGCCTTGTGAATAGATTTGGAAGAAAAAACTGAAAAAAGCCCATCATGTATGCATGTACGAGATTTAGTCAAAAAGTATCCTACCTTGATTTTTTTTTTGCACATAATAATGTGTGAACAAAATCCACATGAGCATTAGGTGGCCGCATCCTTCCTGAGCATACACAAAAATTTCTGTTTCTGTAGGTTGCATCATTCACCTGCCGTGATGCATTGAGTACAGATGTGAAGAGTGTACTATGTGATTTTTTTTTTAGTCAAGATGACCGAGCACATTGAGCTGTATGAAATTCAGCCAAAACCTTGGTGATACACAAGCCCAGACTATCAAGAAGATTCAAGAGGCCTTTGGAGATGACGCTATGGGAAAAACACAAATAAAGGAGTGGTATAATCAGTTCAAAGATGACCGCACCTCAGAGGATAGTGAGCCACGTTGTGGCAGACCATTGACTAGCAGAAATGAAAAAATTATTGCAAAGGTTCGAGGTAAAGTCTATGGAGACTGTTGTGTGACTATTGAGGAGATTATTGCCAAAGTTGGAATCAGCCATGGGTCAGTTCAATCAATTATAACAGGAGATTTGTGCATGAGGTGGATGTCAGCCAAATTCATAGAAAAGTTGTTGTCTGACCATGGAAAGAAAACAGAAAGGAAATCTCCCAGGACATGCTGGAGTATGCTATCCAAGATTAAAACTTCATGAACACTATCTATTTCTTTACTACCCACAAGGGGCTAAACACAGAGAGGACGAACAAGGACAGACAAACGGATTAAGTCGATCATATCGACCCCAGTGCGTAACTGTACTTATGTAATTGACCCCGAAAGGATGAAAGGCAAAGTCGACCTCGGCGGAATTTGAACTCAGAACGTAACGGCAGACGAAATACCGCTAAGCATTTCGCCCGGCGCGCTAACGTTTCTGCCAGCTCGCCGCCTTCAAACACTATCATGAACACTATCATCACTGGCAAGGAAACATGGGTGTATGGTTATGACCCTGAAACAAAATTGCAATCATCCCAATGGAAGCATTCATCCTCGCCAAAACCAAAGAAAGCAAGACAAGTGCCTAGCAATGTTAAACAATGTTAAATGATGATGACCTGTTTTTTTTTTTTACTTTAGAGGTATTGTGCACCATGAATATGCATGTTGTAATGAGAGTTACAGTGTCCCCTTGCAAGAGATAGACTGGTCAAAGTAAAGTATGAATAGTAACAATCCGAGTGAGTTTGAGGGTTCAGAGTCAAGTGAAGTTTATGTTAGTTCACAGAGAAATCAGGTGTCAGTTGATTAGTTCTCAAGGAATATTGATTGTTGGTTAGAATTATTCTATTTATAGGATCTCCCATAAATTTCTATTGCAAAAACATAAATGATTGTCCCTCTAAAAATATTTTGTCTGGAGAGTTAAAGTGAAATTTTTTTTAATATTTCCGCAGGTACTCTCAGACAAACTATGCACAAAGACTAAAGCATGTTTTTAATTAAATGATAACATTACACCTGTGTTCAAGCCTAATAGGAGAGTGCTTTTTGCTGCAATAAAGTAAGTGGACAATGAGTTGGACAGATTGGAAAAAAACGGAATCATTGAAAAAGCAGATTACACAAAATAGGCAGCTCTGACTGTATGTATAAAAAAGAAAAATAACAAAATTAGGTTGTGTGCAAATTTTTCATCTTGTTTAAATGACTATTTAAAAATGAACCATTATCCACTACCAATCCCAGAAGATATTTTTACAAAACTAAACGGAGGAAAAATATTCTCAAAACTCAATCTGTCTGATGCATATCTGCAAATCAATGTAGGTAAAAAAAATGCTCAAAGCTGTTAGTGGTCAACATGCATAGAGGTCTATACAAATACAATAGCCTAACTTTTGGACTGAAAATAGCACCTGCCATATTTCAACAGGTGATGGATGCAATGTTGGCAGACTGTCAATTTGTTATTCCTTACCATGACATGTTAATCAAAAGCTAATCATGGAATGAGCATATTGAACACGTGAAGTGTGTCTTTAAAAAAATTAAGGATTATGGTTTCACACTCGGTGAAGAGAAGTGTGAATTCTTTTGCCTAAAATCAAATACCTAGGTCAAATCATAGATAAGAAAGGAAGACGTCCTGACTTGTCAAGGGTAGACGTAATCAAGAATTCTCCAATGAACATACCAACATTGCAAGCTTTCCTTGGCCTAGTAAATTACTATCGACAGTACATTTCAAATAAATATAAATTGCGAGCACCATTAAACGATTTACTAAAAAAAAAAGAAGTAAAATGGAATTGGTCAGTAAAGTGCCAAAATGCACTTGAAGACATAAAGAAAATACTAATTTTTGACTTGTCACTAGCGCATTTCCATCCTAGAATGGACATTGTTGTTGCATCTGATGCTTTGGAGTATGGAATAGTAGCAGTCTTGCTACACAAGTATAAAGATGGAAATATGAAGCCAGAAGTTCATGCTTCACATTCACTGATAGCAGTGGGAAAAAAAGTATTATCAGATAGAGAAGGAGGCTCTATCGATTATTTTTGCAGTAAAAAAATTTCACAAATTTCTACATGGTAGAAGCTTTTTGTTACAAACTGACCACCGGTCATTACAATCAATCTTTGGATCAAAGAAGGGATTGCCTACCCATACAGCGAACCAACTACAACACTGGGGTACTATATTGCTGAACTACAATTTTAAGATGCAGTATATTCCATTGAAGAAAATTAGTCATGGAGACTGCTTATTAAGGCTAATTCCAAAGAGCGTGGAACCGCTAGAAGAGACTGTGGTAGTGTCATAGCAGTCAGAAAATGAAATTGTGTGTAATATAATCCAGGAATTGCTGGTGACAGCACAAGATATAAAAATTAAAGTTGTTGAGGATAGTTACATTACAAGAATGAAAGAAACATTGAAAAATAGGCATAATAAAAGTACAAATTCAAATAATTTCTCACTATGCGATGGTGTCATAATGTATACGTAAACTGTAGTAGTACCAAGTGCATTACAAAAACGAGTATTGCAACAATTCCACTGTGGGCACCCAGGAATGTCCAGAATGAAAGCTTTAGTGAGGAGCTTCGTATATTGGCCAACCTGTACAGGGACATGAAGAAATTGGTAAAAGCATGTAGAGGTTGCATGTTGGCAACCAAAGTACCACCAGTAAAATACCAACCGTGGCCAGATACTGAGAGCCCATGGTCCAGGATACCTATCAACTACGCTGGACCATTAAATGGCGCATACTATATGATCATTGTGGATAACTGTACAAAGTGGCCAAAGGTATGCAGATGTAATAAACCCACAGCAAAGACAACAATAAAGTTCTTATTCAAGTTATTTGCTCGATATGGTATTCCAGACACATTAGTTTCAGATAGTGGAACACAATTCACGGGATATAAACTAAGAAATTTCTAAAAAATACATGTCATAAAGCACATCTTTACTTCACCCTACAACCCAAGGTCAAATGGGCAGGTGGAAAGATTTGTCAACATGTTCAAAAGAGCTCTAAGAAAAGCTAGGAATGAGCTAGATAATGACAAGGCAGTAACAAAATTTTGGAGAGTATATAGGATTATGCCAAATCCAAATACTAATTCAGGAAAGTCACCAGCAGAGCTAATGTTTGCGTGTAAAATAAAATCACCCTTCGATAGATTATTGCTAGGAAAAAATACATATAAGGGAAAGACAAAAAAATACATTTGAAGGAAATACAAAAAATATTACAAAACATTTCAAAGTAAGGGAGAAAGTTCATTTTAAAAATTACAGGAAAATATTTGGAACATAAGAGACACTTTAACCAGTTAAAGATGAGACATACAGAAGAACGAAGGGTAATACCAATGGAAGTCTTCTATGATATGTTTGAAGTGCCAGCACCAAGAGATATTGAACCTCATAGAACTAGCTTCAGAAAACGAAAATCGACAAAAATTTCTGTAATACCTAAATAAAAAAGATATTAAATTTTCAAAAACAAAAAGAGTGCTAACAAGAGTGCTTAGTACAACGAAAGGAAAAAGTGTTGCATGCAATGAACAATACAACCTTAAAAGTTGGGCAACAATTAAGATACACCAGTGAAAAAAAGAGGGTGAGGTGCTGGAAAGATAAAGAGGAAAAATAAAAGAAATTCCACTTTCTCACAGTAGTCAAAATCTCGAAAGGGGAGATGTTGTAATGCCTCCTTGCAAGAAACAGACTGGTCCAAGTAAAGTATAAACAGTAATGATCTGAATGAGTTCGAGAGTTCAGAGTCAATTAAAGTTCACTGTTCGAATGAATAGCCATATTCGTGTCCAATGTCATTTCCATGTTAACTGGGTTTGATTGATTCTCAACTCCCTCCTCTTGGTCAATCCTACTCCCCAGACTTGACCCCATGTGACTTTTGGCTATTCCCAATGCTCAAAAGAACACCCAAAGGGAGAAATTCACCAGTACATCTCTACAGCATCCCAAAAAGTGATTTCCAGAAATTTTTCCAGCAGTGGTAGGAACGCTGGCAGAAGGTGAATACTTTGAAGGAAACTAAATCAAAATAGTGAGTTTTCTAATATTACTTGTTTTTTGGCCAAAGGTCAGATACAATTTGACTACAACTCATATGTATGAATATATGTATGTATGTATGTATGTATGTATGTAGTATGTATGTTTGTATGTATGTATGTATGTATGTATGTATAACAGTTGAGGGGGTAGGTATAAGCAAAGTGATCACCTCATCAGCACTTCATGCAGGAACCTGGCTAGTACAATTCTCGACTTTTATTGCATCTACTGCATGAATTGCATAAATTCATGTGTAATATGAAACAAATGGTACCGTAAATCCTCGAGTATAGTCCGCCCTTGAGTATAATACACAGGGGATTTTTAGGGGGCTGTTTCGCTGTAAAACCTAAACCTTGTGTATAATACGCACCTCTTCTCTAACTTGAGTCAAGGAGGTCTATATAACATCCTTGGTTTGTAAAACTGAATACGGTAATGTCCTTTATTATTATTGTATATATAATATTTGAATTCGGTAGGTGGAAGTTACTGCCGTGTATGTATATGTGCGTGTAGATGCTTGTGCCTCTCCGAAAGAGAGAGAGGGAATATAATGCAAATGTGTAGCTTTTTTGTGCATTTTGTTTACAGAAAATAAAGAAATAGCAGTAATAACATTTAATAAATGTTGCTTACTGCAAGTTATGGATGATTCTTTTATGACTTCATTGCTTTCAGGCTTGACTTAAGGCATTTTCATGCCTGACATAACAAAATGCATCAGAATAAACATTACCGAACAGCAAACAGAGACTCGGACATTGGTTAGAAGATATTTTTCATTTTTAACCTTGTATATATAGTACGCACTAGGGATTTTGACCTTTAAATTTTGGGAAAAAATGCGGATTATACTCGAGGATTTATGGTATTCGTTCATGGAAATGTACTAAACATTGATTTGCTTTCTCTTTTCCTCCATTAAAATATCTATATGTATGTATGTATGTATGTATGTATGTATGTATGTATGTATGTATGTATGTATGCATGCATGCATGTATGTATGCATGTATGTATGCATGCATGTATGTATGTATGCATGCATGTATGTATGCATGCATGTATGCATATATGTATGTATGTATGTCATTATTCAGTTTTATTTCAACATTTCTTGCCAATAGAGAAAGAGCTGGTTTCTAACCTTATTTTATAAACCCTTCAAGACAGTGTCCCAGCATGGCTGCAGTCAAATAACTGAAACAAGTAAAAGAAGATAAAAGAAAGAGGATAAAGAACTGAAGAGATCCTCCATACCACTTCAGCAGATTTTAAGCTGGATAGTCATCAAGGACTAAAAAATGCAAACTATTCTAAATATTTCTCATATTCTTTTATTCTTTTAATCTTTTATTTGTTTCAATCATTTGATTACAGCCATGCTGGAGAACGAGCTTAAGGGATTTTAGTCAAACAAATCAAACCCAGAACTTATTCTTTGTAAGCTAAGTATTTATTCTATTGGTATTTTTTGCTAAACTACTAAGTTACAGGGACATAAACACACCAACATCGGTTGTCAAGCAATGGTGGGGTGATAAACACAGACACAAACACACACACACACACACACACACATATGTATATATATATATATATATGACAGGCTTCTTTCAGTTTCCATGTACTAAATCCATGTTCGACCTGAGGCTACAGTAGAAAACACTTGCCCAAGGTGCCACGCAGTGGGACTGGACACAGAACCATGTGGTTGGGAAGCAAGCTTCTTACCACACAGCCATGCCTGCACCCATATGTTTTATTTTTCCTTGTCTCAATCACTGGACTATGGCTATACTGGAGTCCCACCTTAGAGGTTTAGCTGAACAACCTGACTCCAGAATTTTCTCCTTTTTTAAAATTTGGTACTTATTCTATCAGCCTCTTCTGCCAAACTGTTAAGTTAAGGGAAGATAAGCAAATTAACATTAATTGTCAAGTGGTGGAGGACAAACTCAAAGACAAAGACAGTCACTGATAAGTACATACATATGTGTGTGTGTGTGTGTGTGTGAATGATGGGCTTTTTTCAGTTTCCACTTGCCAAGCTTTGGTTGGCTCAGGATTATAGTTAGACGCTTGCCTAAGTGGCCAAGAAGTGGGACTGAACCTGAAACCATGTGGTTGGGAAGTGAACTTCTTAGTAGACAGCCACACTTGCACTTATATCTGTTGTAGAAATATTTTTAAGTTGCTGTCAACATTTATTAGACTCATGAAAAATGCTGTAAACTTTCTCCTAAAAAAAATCTTGATTAGGCTTGTTCCATTGATTTCATTTATAACATCAGATAAAATAAATTTTAATTGATAGCTCAAAAAAAAAATGGCCAAATTATAATGTCTGAAAATTGTTGAATGAATCAGCAACTCTAAAATTTTCATCTAAGTGTGGTACTTGCTATGTTAAAATAAAATGCAATCAAGTATTTTTTACTTTAAATATTATGTGTTCAACCATACACCATTTAACATTCGTCGTAACATATTATAAATATTTTTTGGGGTGTTGTTCCTTCTAATCATAGAAATGTTTCTTCACTTTATTGCTGACAATTCCCCTAATTCACATTTTAGAAAAATTACAAGCACAATTTTCCTTAGAATTAATGAGGTTTCAGAAATAATAATTATTAGTGCTACCCATGGAAATTCCATGGTTATTCTGGAAATTGTATGAGGAAATTTATATTTTTCTGACACATTTGATTCTTGAAATGTAAAAATCCACATAGACAGTATTGAAGGGGCAATCAGTCAATCAATCAACTTATCTATCCATCTATCTAGTTGTCTCTCTATCTGTTTATCCATCTGTCTATCTATCTATCTATCTATCTATCTATCTATCTATCTATCTATCTATCTATCTATCTATCTATCTATCACATTCTACTTACATTTCTGCTACATATGTCTCTGTCTACTCTAACAATATGGATAAACATGTAAACCAAATAACTAAAAAAAAAAAAATTGCAGTACCCCAGCATGGCCTCAGCCTTTGTGCTGCTACACATTTAAAAAGTAACTTTTATCTTTTAAAGTAACATCCACAGCTATTTGCTAAGGTTATTTCACTTTGATTAAAATGTGTTGATATCTTCTAGCCATCTGTCTTTCTATTTTTTCTATCCATCAACAAATCTATCTATCCATGTTGAGACATTGACAGATTGAAGATATAGAAATGGTTGAACATTAAAGCCTGTAAGAACAATTAAACTTTTATTTTTATTGTCAATCACAATATTCTATGACATGATGCTTAAAATAATATAACTGCTTTCTACTCCCATGTTCCCTTCAGTCTAAACTCTCTCTCTCTTTCTCTCTCTCTTTGCCTCTTACTTCAACAATACCACATGCCACTGCACTTAACATCTTTCTATATTTCTCTTTCTACTTTCTTCAACAAATCACAAAATGTAATATCAATACCTTTCTCTGGTTCTCAGTGCTAACACTCTTCTCTCTCTCTCTCCTTCTCGCTTTCCCTCCCTCTCTCTCTCTCTCTCTCTCTCTCCTTCTCCCTCTCTCTCTCTCTCTCTCTCTCTCTCTCTTCCCTCCTTTGAACTAGCCATGTGGCAGCATCACATATTCAGTCTTTGCATAATAACTATTACTTTCTCCCTACCACATATTGTTAACACTTCTCTCTCCCTCTTTTTCTATTGCTCTTTGCCTCTGCCTTCAGCTAACTTAGTGTATCGATATATAGAAAAAAATGAAGATGATGATGATGTTTTCTACTATAGACACAAGGCCTAAAATTTGGGGGAGATAGTTGATTACATCAATCCCAGTGCACAACTGGTACTTATTTTATTGATTTCAAAAGAATGAAAAGCATAGTCAACTTCAGTGAAATTTGAACTCAGAACATAAAGACAGATGAAATGTTGCCCAACATGCTAACAATTCTGCCAGCTCACCATTTTAGGCATAATAATAATAACAATAATGATAACAACAAAAACAACAACAACAACAACATTAATAATAATGGTTTCAAATTTTTCCACAAGGGCAGTAATTTTGGAGTAGTAGATGAGTTGATTACATCGATCCCAGTGTTCACCCAAGAGGATGAAAGGGAAAGTCAACCTTGGCGGAATAGGAACTCAGAATGTAGCAACAAGTGAAATGCTACAAAGCATTTCTTCCAGCATTCTAACGATTCTACCAGCTCACCACCATGATGATGAGGAGGAGGAAGAGGATGGGAGGGGAGGAGGTGGAGGAGGGGAGGGGAGGAGGAGGAGGAGGAGGAGGCAGAAGAAGAAGAAGAAGAAAAAGGAGGAGAAGAAGAAGAAGAAGAAGAAGAAGAAGAAGAAGAAGAAGAAGAAGAAGAATGGTTTCAAATTCAGAATGGTGGAGTGTAGTATATCACTACCCCAGTGCTTAATCAACACTTTATTTTATTGACCTCCAAAAGGATGATAAGCAAAGTTTACTTCAGCAGATTTTGAACTTAGGACATAAAAAGAGCTGGAAGATATGCAACTAAGCATTTTGTCCGACATTCAAACAATTTTGCAAGCTTACCACCTTTAATAATAATAACAATAACAATAATAAACTTCTCAAATTTTGGCACAAAGCCAACAGTTTTGAGGGGAGGGAGCAGTTGATTACATTGGCCCCAGTACATAAATAGTTCTTCATTTTATCAACCCTTAAAGTATGAAAGGCGATGTCCATTTTTGGTCTCAGATTTTGGCACAAAACCATCAGCTTCAAGGAAAGGGGCAAGTTAATTATACTGATCCCTGTTCTTGACTAGCACATTATTTTATTGACCCCAAAAGGAGGAAAGGCAAAGTTGACCTGGGTGACATTTGAATTCAGAAAGTAAACTGTCAGAAGAGATGCTGCTAAGCATTTTGTTTGGCATGGTAACAACTTGGCCAGCTCACAACCTTGATGAGGATAATAATAAAAATGGTTTCAAATTCTGGCTCAAGGCCAGCAATTTGGGGGGAGGGCTAAGTCGAAGACATCAGCCCCAATGCTGAAATAGTGTTTATTTTATCAACCCCAAAAGGATGAAAGACGAAGTGAACAAAGACAGACAAAATGCAAACAGTTTCTTGAATTGATTCCATTCTAAATTTAGAATTCTTCTTTGCCATTTAATATCTAGCAATAGGCAAAGCAGTGAGCTGGCAGAAACGTTAGCATGCTGGGCAAAATGCTTAGTGGTATTTCGTCTGCCGTTATGTTCTGAGTTCAAATTCCAAAGTCGACTTTGCCTTTCATCCTTTCGAGGTCGATAAATTAAGTACCAGTTATGCACTGGGGTCGATATAATCGACTTAATCCGTTTGTCCCCTCTGTTTGGCCCCTTGTGGGTAGTAAAGAAATAGGTACTTCATCTGTCTTTATGTTCTGCGTTCAAATTCCAACCTCAATGGAATTTGAACGCTTTCCATTGATAAATTAAGTACCTTTCATCGTACCAGTTGTATATGAGGGTTGATCGAATCGATTGACCTCCTCCCCAGAAATTTTGGGCCTTGTGCCTGGAGTAGAAAAGAATATCTAGCAATAGGCAGTTCCTGCTTTCCTAAGCTGTAAAGCTCATTAAAAAAACCTTCACTGATTAGTTTAATATTTTTGTCATTAATTTTGTCAAAGACTGAAAATATGAGGGTTTTCTTTTATATTCATTTAGTATATTTACAATATTTTTAGTTATATTTATTTATTTTATCTATTCATTTATTGCTTTTATCCTGTGGTAGGGTCGAAGCAGCACCCAACCAGGATGGGAAGGAAAAATGTGTCCTCAAACCAGTGACCTGGCCCACAAGGTTACAACAGAGTGGGGTCCACTAAAGGTACCCAAGTTGCCAGGTGATGGTATTAAACTGGGTGATGGATTCAGCCTACTCTCTAACAATGTCCATGATGTGATTTGAACCCTGAACACAAGGATTCAGAACAAATGCAAAAAGGCATTAGGTTCTAACAATTACGCCAATCCACTGCCTCGGACTTCAGGCCTGTCGCAAGACTTTGGTACCAGGAAGGAGTGGGGGCGCCTTCAGAATGTTCTGAGTGAGCACTAATTTGTAATAATGCTAAAGTGGAGTTTCGAAATAATCAATACCTTGTAAGAACTAAATAGAGTATAAAATACCTTTTATGAGTGAAATCGTTGAACGCAAACCCGAAATTTCATTTTTCACCTGAACAGAGTCTTAAAGACAAAAATTAAAATAAAAGTCGTTGCTATATGGATGAATAGGAAAACAGGTGATGAATGTGAATGAAGGTTTGAGGTAAATTTTAGGGGTATTTAGCAGGAAAACATAAATGTTAAGGCAGAAGTACCTGTTTCTGTCGAGCTATTGAGAAAAGAGTATAGTCCGGGTTACTTTGAAAATGTTTCGATGACAGAAAATATTTAAAAAATAAAATAAAAACGATGTCAAATTATATTTTGATGTCCCAGTAAAGCCTTAATGCAAGGGAGGTACATGGTTGGTACAGGGATTTGAAATTCAAATATGCTGGGTAAACAAAGATTTGATTAAATGTGATAACAGCGTTGTTGATGTGGTATGTTATTGTTGTATATCATTAGAATAATGATGCTTGAGCGTGAAATTTGATGTGCTTTAATTAATCTTTCTTTGGCCATTTAATTCAAGGAGATTATTATTTATTCGTCTGGTTGGACTTAATTATATATTGGTGATATTTGCTTTGTCTAGAGCCCTGAAGACCTGAGAGATTCATTGGAGAGTGTCATAACATACAGTGTGTCATCAATATCATTGTCGTTGTTGTTGCCGCTGCCACCACTGATGGCGGCATCATCATCATCACTACCATCTCATTTCCCACTTGCATCATCATCATTATTTAAGATTTGCCTTCTATGCTGGCATGGATTACACAGCTTGACAGGATCTGAAGAGTATAAGGACAGTGCCAAACTCCAGTGAGCAGTTTTAGACCTCTGCAGGTTCAGTTGCAGCTGATTTCTTCCAGAAAGAGAGAGAGACACACACAGACATAGAAAAGGAGAAAACGAAAGAGAAAAACTGACTCCAGAATAGAGTTGGTACTTTATTTATTGACTTTGAAAGGATCAGCAGCAAAGTCAACACTAGAAGTATTTGAACTCAGACCAGAGAGAACTAAAATACAGACAATCTATTGGATACTCTGCCAATACAGCCAAATACTTGCATGTTGGTGGTGGTGAGGATCAGGTGTATACATCTATGTGTGAATGAATATAAGTTTCTATTACATCTAAGTAGGTATTAAATTCAAATTATAAATAGGCAATAATGGTTTCAAGGTGCGTGAGAGTGCATGGCTTAATGGTTAGGGTACTTAACTCACAGTACTAAGGTTGTGAGTTCAACTCCCAGTGGTGCATTGCATCCTTGAGCAAGACACTTTATTTCATGTTGTTCCAGTCCACTCAGCTGGCAAAAATAAGTTGTACTTGTATTTCAAAGGGCCAGTCTCGTCTCATTCTGTGTCATGCTGAATCTCCTTGAGAACTACATTAAGGGTACATGTATCTGTGGAGTGCTCAGCCACTTGCATGTTAATTTCATGAGCATGCTATTCCATTGATCAGATCAACTGGAACCTTCATTGTCGTAACTGACAGAGTGCCAATAAAATGGTTTCAAATTTTGGCACAAGCAATTTCAAGGGAAAGGGCTAGTCAATTACATCAACCCCGTACTTATTTTATCAACCCCAAAAGGATGAAAGACTAAATTAGTTTCAGTGGAATTTTAACTCAGAATGCAAAAGACAAACAAAATGCCACTAAGCCTTTGGCCCAGCATGCTAATGATTCTGCCAGCACACTACCTTAATAATAAATAATGGTCTCAAATTCTGGTACAAGGCCAGCAATTTTGGGGAAAGAGTTAGTAGATTACATCAACCCCAATATTCCAATAATACTTATTTTATCAACCCCAAAAGGATGATAAGCATAGTTTGTTTCAGTGGAATTTGAACTCGGAACATAAAGAGAGATGAAATGTTGCTAAGCATTTTGTCTGGTATGCTAACAATTCTGCCAACTCACTGCTTTAAATAAGTAAGCAATGAATGATAAGAGAATATTGTTTGACTATGTAATAATATGGTTATATAAAATTTGAGCTGTATAAAATATACATTATCTATTACAACGTTGTAGCTACTGGTAAGGATATTGCTTGTGTGGTTTAAAATTAAAAATGTATATTTACAAGTGCAAGAGAATTTTAGAGCATTGGTCAATGAAGTTACTATCTCAGAATGATGATGATGATGATGATGATGATTGTGGTGGTGGTGGTGATGGTGGTGGTGGTGGTGGTGGCGGTGGTGGGGATGATGATGATGATGATGATGATGGCTCTCATGGCTTCTAATTTTAACTGATTGGAAGTGTTATCATGTGCATTGTTTTGTCTTGGTATAAAAGATGGGCTACAGCAAATATTCTGCTCAATACTACAGATTTACTTGTTAGTTGTTTGACCATAACCAGTTAAGCATGTCCCTTAGTGGCTGACAATATGTACATCTCTAATCACAAGTAGTGGGGGAGCATCATAGCCATGCATTGAGAGGAATTCTTTGACACTTGGATAATTCACCTTTGAAAACATGGATATTTCATTCAACATCCTTAAACAACCCTTATTCAGGGACCTTTTGAGCAGGATGGGCTACTTGATCTGAAGAAAATTCCAACTGGCCCCACTTGCAAGATTATGCACTGTTTATCTTGATATGAGATCACCATGTTGCGCACATATGGTTGTGATGCATGTGCCTAGTGTACCCTTATCAGACGGGTAGTCATGATGGGTATACTGGACTTCGTATATTTTACCCCAGTGTTACTTTGATGGCATGCACTGCTCTCTCACTCAATAATAATAATAATAATAATAATAATAATATAAAAAAATAAACTTTTCACTATCTCCTCACCACTGCCACCTCCACCATCATCATCATCACCACCACTATTATTACTACCACCATTATCATTATAGTTTGCATCCTTGTATGTAATGAAATAATGTTGCAGGCCACACTGAGTAAGAAGTTAATCAATGATAATGATGAGACCTTCCAGGAGTACAAAGTGAGGACCAATGAAGAAGAGATCATCAGATTTTATTATAATGACCAAGTACATAATGAAAGATTGTGTTTGACTAGGTTACATAAAGCATGAAATGTATGATATATGTCCAGGTGTCAAAACCATAATGATATCTGGTAGGCAGCTGATGATGGAAGTATATGTTTAATATACTTGTTGTCTCTGAATCTTTTATATCTTGTGCTCTCATTGTTCTAAGTTGTCTTTCATTCTCATAGGGTTGAACTTGCCAAGGAGTCCTTGGTTTCTTGGTTTATGGTAGTTTTGTTATTTATATTATGCTATACATTGATAATGCAAGATTGTCCTTCACCAGGTTTCGAATTTATAAAGGTTATATTACACTATAATATTATGATTTGCATTTACAAAATTATTTCTATTAGAGTAATCTGGGTTTAATATTATATATATGTTCTTTCGATGTTTGCTTTCTAACCATGTGGTTATGAATTCAGTCCCTGACAAGTTTTCTGATTTTGTACCAGGCTGACCAAAGCTTTATGGGTTGATTTAGTAGACAGAGGCCTGTTGTATATATATATTTCGGTGGGGGGATGTATGTGTGCATGCATACATGTGCATGTGCACGTGTGTGTTTGTGCCTCCTTGTTTTCACATCCTGTGATGGTTGTAAACAAGTGTTACCCTCATACAAGCCATGTCTTTTGTTTCCAATCTTCCATGGATTGGATTTGGCTTGATTCCTATGGTTGGATGCCCTTCCTAACACCAACCACACCACAGAATGTACTGGGTGATTTTTATGTGGCACCATCTCCAATACTTTTTACATGGTACTAGCACAGTGCTTTCTCATGGTATCAGCACCCACACCAATGCTTTTTACGTGGCACCTTGGTTTTAGGATCTCAATTCTGTTATGGTGAGCAGGTCTTGTTAAGTACAGCAATGTGCCACATATTTTGGTCCTCTGTCATCTCCTTCATAAGATTCAGCATTTTGAGATCAGCCTTTAATATTTCATCTCGTCTTCCTGAGTTTCCCTTTTCCACAGCTTCCCTCTACTTTTAATTAACAGAATTTAGTTTCTGTGCAGACTTCTTTTTTCCCATCATGTGTGCACAAGTGAACTAATGTCATTTCCAACCTGAAATATGAAAAAAATAGAAGCCATCCCTATATTTCCAATATGGAAATGATACCACTAACTTTTCAAATAAATGTGTGCATGCATGTAATGTTTGAATGTGTGTATGTGTATGCGTGTGTGTGTGTATGTGTGTGTGTGTATGAGTGTGTGTGATCGCTTTGTGCGTGTATGTGTATCTGTTATGTACACAGATGCTCACATGCTAAATATACACATAATATTTATACAGGGGTTGGACAAAATAATGGAAACACCTAGCATCATAGCATCATAATTTTGAAATATCCATAAAACCATCAAAAGCTTATTTATTTTTATGTTTTTTTTATTTATTACTAGTGTTGCTTAATATGTTTTTTTCTAAAATTGCTGTTTCTTTTCAGATATCTGTGCGTATTGTCCCTCATTCTTTCAGTATTCCCCCATTACCCTGTCTAGCTCAAACATTTTTTTTTCGTTTAGACTTGTCTACAGGTTCATAGCCACTCTGATTTTTCAATTTTTCGTTTAGTGTTGTCTCCCGATTCATACAAACCCATTTGCTAGCTCATACGATTAACAGAACACTAAACGAAGTTTCAGGTGTGGAAACAAGGATTAGAATCGAAGGGCCTCAGAGTCAATCTAGCTAAAACCAAAGTCATAATCAGTAGGAAGGTAGACAAATCACAAACACCTTCAGGTAGATGGCCCTGCTCGATCTGTAGAAAAGGTGTAGGTAGAAACTCTATAAGATGCACCAAGTGTAAGCTATGGACACATAAGAGATGCAGCAATGTCAAAGGAAGGCTAACTAGGAAGATGGTTTTTGTATGTGGCAGATGCTCAGGAACAATAAACACTGAAAATGCTCTGAGACCAACTTCCGTCACTTTCCAGGGAGAAAAACTAGAAATAGTTGATAGTTTCCGTTACCTAGGTGACCAAGTCAGCAGCGGGGGTGGGTGTGCTGAAAGTGTAACTGCTAGAGTAAGAATAGCTTGGGCAAAGTTCAGAGAGCTCTTACCTCTGCTGGTGACAAAAGGCCTCTCGCACAGAGTGAAAGGCAGACTGTATGATGCGTGTGTACGAACAGCCATGCTACATGGCAGTAAAACATGGGCCGTGACTGCTGAGGATATGCGTAAGCTCGCTAGAAATGAAGCCAGTATGCTCCGATGGATGTGTAATGCCGGTAATCACACTCGGCAGAGTGTAAGTACCTTGAGAGAAAAGCTGGACCTAAGAAGCATCAGTTGTGGTGTGCAAGAGAGACGTTTGCGCTGGTATGGTCATGTGGCGAGAATGGATGAAGATAGTTGTGTGAAAAAGTGCCACACCCTAGCGGTTGAGGGAACCTGTGGAAGAGGCAGACCCAGGAAAACCTGGGACGAGGTGGTGAAGCACGACCTTCGAACTTTAGGTCTCACTGAGGAAATGACTAGAGACCGAGACCTCTGGAAGTGTGCTGTGCACGAGAAGACCCGGCAGGACA
>NC_042998.1:145021040-145043540 GCF_006345805.1 Octopus sinensis | reverse complement strand
ACAGTGTCTTGCTTACGAACTCAACGCACAGCCAGGTTTGAATATTGAACTCACTACCTCATGATTGTGAGCCCAATGTTCTAACCACTGATCATGCACCTATCAGATAGACATCTCACTAAGGGGCACAAGAACTTTTACACATCACATATACTCACAGCAGGCTTTAGTTTCAACCTACTAAATTCACTCACAAGGCTTTGGTTGACCATGTGTATCTTTGTGCCAGTGTTTATTACCTATCGCCACCATCACCACCACCACTTGACAACCTGTGTTGGTTGGTTTGCATTCCCATAACTTAGTAGTTTGGTAATAGAGGTGAATAGAATAATTACCAGACTTAAAAAGGTAAAAAATAAAGTAAGTACTGGGGTTGATTTGTTCAACTAAAACCTTTCAAGATGGTGCCCCAGGATGGCCACATTCCAATGACTAAAACAAGAAAAAAAATTTTTTAATTAATATTATATTTCTGTTGTGAAATGTTTACATATAC
The DNA here is from genome assembly GCF_006345805.1 of Octopus sinensis. Taxonomy (NCBI): domain Eukaryota; kingdom Metazoa; phylum Mollusca; class Cephalopoda; order Octopoda; family Octopodidae; genus Octopus; species Octopus sinensis. The sequence goes on along the minus strand of NC_042998.1, from coordinate 145,043,041 downwards.
TATCATGTTTTAATCTAATTATTATCATGAATAAATATTGGTTTCGAATTTTGGTGTAAGGCTAATAGTTTCTGGAGGAAGGACTAAGTTGGTTACATTGACTCCAGTGCTCAACTGGTACTTATTTTATTGACCCTGAAAGGAGAAAGGCAAAGTCAAGCTTGGTGGAATTTGAATTCAGATTGTAAAAACAGAAGAAAGCATTTTGTCCAGCATGCTAACCATCTTATCATAAATAATATTAAAATAAAGTGAATATTTTAAAGCAAATTTATGAATAACAATAACAAAATATTTATTGACTTAATACTAAAAATAGAGTAAATTTTATAAAATTTGTTTTGATTGGGACTTTGGAGTTTCATCTGAGGATTTATTCAACTAGTCTCTTTGAATAAGCTATCTGGCAAAATAAATTTTTTAGTTTATGATTAACTCTTTTGGAGGCAACAAGCTAGCAGAATCATTAGCTTGTAGGACAAAATGCTTAGCAGCATTTCATCCATTTTTATGTTCTGAGTTCAAATTCCGCAAAGGCAAAATTTCAAATGAAATAAATACCACAGTCTTTGTACATACAGGAGATAGGATTATTATCTCTTTTGCTACTATATTTCTGTTCAAAATACACTGCTTTGTTTCAGGTAATTTTGAGAATAACCTACATGTTATCTTCTACTTTTTTCAGTCATTGGACTGCAGCCATGCTAGAACACTGCCTTAAAGAGTTTTAATCAAACAAATTGACTCCTGTACTTATTCCTTTAAGTCTGGTACTTATTCTATTGGTCTCTTTTGCTAAACCACTAAGTTATAGGGATGTGAACAAACCAACCACAGTTAACAAATGGTAGGGAAGGAAACAGAAACACACACACGCACACACACACACACACATACACACACACATACATACATACATACATATATATATAGAATGGGCTTCCACACAGTTTCCATCTACTAAAGTCACTCATAAGACATTGGTCAGTTTGAGGCTATAGTAGGAAACCATTGTTCAAGGTGTCACGCATTGGAACTGAACTTAAAACCATGCAATTGCAAAGCAAGCTTCTTAACCACACAGTCAAGCCAGAGATTTTAGTAAAATAACTTGGCTAATATTAATCAGGTTTTTGAGACATAAATTAACATGAAATTTTGATGGCAGAAGATTTTAATTTAGATCACTTTAAAACAGGACTTTTGTATCATAAAATTAAGAGTAGTCTCAAGCAGGTTGATATCAAAAGAACTATCATTTTTAGAAAATGGCTATAAATATCGACTTCAATGAAAGCTGTTAAATTTTACATCAATGATAAACTCTCAGCACTGTGTATTATCTTCTGCTTTATTTACTCACAATACTTTTTCAACTCCTATGTGTCTTGTCGTCACAAACTCTGTAGTTCTCTCCCTTGCATGTATCACTAAAATTTTCATTTCCAGTCAATGAGAAAAAAAATAAACGAAATCAATTCAAATATTTATTTAAATCAATTCAAATATTCTAGTTTGGAGTTACAACTCCTTTTGAATTTTTGTTTGTACGAAGTATTTTTAGAAGTTTGTCCTAAACATCCATGCTTGTTTTCATACTTTTACCCATGACTTTCGGAAACATTTTTTCACGCTCAGAGTTGCTGAAGCATGGAATAAACTGCCTGCGTCAGTTGTTGACTGCCATGACACTGCATCTTTTAAGGCCCTCATGCTTTCCGAAATCCGCCGAAACTACACCTGATTATATATACACTTTAGATGAGTTGTAGTGCACCTGAGCACTGTACACAATTATTATTATTATTATTATTATTATTATTATTATTATAACCCTTGTTATATACGTGCTGAGTAATATAAAACTTGCCTTTCATAAGTCCTAGGTTATTCTAGTGGTTAGACAAGAAAAAAAAACCTGGAATATGTATCATAGATGATGCATGGACTCCAGGAAAATATGTCCTGTGTATCCAATGCAATGCACAGGACGGGCAAAGGACTAAGGTTGTTTATGATTTATTATCAACCACAGAACAGCACTCATTTAATTAATCCTTTCTACTATAGGCACAAGGCCAACAGTTTCAGGGGAGGGGATAAGTCGTAAAGATGGGTGAAATGCTGCTAAGCATTATGCCCAGCATACTCTTATTCTTTTATTCTTTCACTTGTTTCAGTGATTTGACTGCAGCTATGCTGGAGCACTGCCTTTAGTTAGACAAATCGACCCCAGAACTTATTCTTTGTAAGCCTAGTACTTATTCTATCGGTCTCTTTTGCTGAACTGCTAAGTTACAGGGATGTAAACACGCCAACATCGGTTGTCAAGCGATGTTGGGAGGACAAGCACAGACACACAAACATGCACACACAAACACACACACACACATATATATATATATATATATATATATATATATATATATATATATATATATATACATATACATATATATATATATATACATATACATATATATATATGATGGGCTACTTTCAGTTTCTGTCTACCAAATCCACTCACAAGGCTTTGGTCAACCTAAGGCTGTAGCAGAAGACACTTGCTCAAGGTGCCACACAGTGGGACTGAACCCAGAACCATGTGGTTGGGAAGCAAGCTTCTTACTACACAGCCAATCTTGCTAACAATTTAATTAATGGACATTTAATTAATGATGAAATAAAATATCATCAGCCATTAATTATGAGATACAAGGGTGCAGGCATGGATGTGTGGTTAGGAAGGTCACTTTGCAATCATGGGGTCTTAGGTTCAGTTCCATTTCACAGCACTTTGGAAACATGTGTAAATATGTATGTATGCATTCTTTTATTCTTTTACTTGTTTCAGTTATTTGACTACGGCCATGCTGGGGCACCACTTTGAAGGATTTTTGTCGAAGTTGATCCCAGGACTTATTCTTTGTAAGCCTAGTACTTATTCTATCAGTCTCTTTTGTTGAGCCACTAAGTTATGGGGACATAAACACACCAGCATTAGTTGTCAAGTTATGGCAGGAGACAAACACAGCTACACACACACATGAATATATACATACACACCTATACACACACACACACACACACACACGCACACACACATATATATACACACATATGTCCCTTTCCTTTCTTTTCCTCTCTTTCTTGTCCCCTCCCTAATTCTTCAACCCCTCTCCGCTTCTTCCACATGACCAACGTTCCACCAAACCTGACCTTTCTTTCTTGGTTCAACTTCCATCCATGTAGCATCTCTTATATTCCTTCTCATGACTCTCATCTCTTATGTTCTTGCTGTAAGGCTTCACTCCACACACGCCAGCTTAATTTAATTCGTTTTTAGTCGGAAGACACCTGTTGTTATTGTCTTGTTGTGTAACATTTATCCGTTATTGTCATCCTTGTTTTCATATATATTCGCTTGCTTTCTTCCAAAGAATCTAGTGCTCTCAGCTTAGATTTTCTTAGGGCCAACCAGATTGGAGCAGTCTCAAGTGTAACCAGCCAAAACTGCAGGGAAGATCTGGAACTTGACTGATAGAGAAGGTTACAAATGACCTGTCCTTGTTTTTTCCTTCTTTGTATTGTCTAACTGTCTGGATGTTTTGTTGTGGTTTGCTATGTTCTTGTTCCATTATATATATATATATATATATATATATATATATATAATATATATATATATATATTATATATATATATATATGTATATATACCTACTTGGAAATGAATGCATCGCATTCAATTAAATAATAAATAATATATAATATATATATATGCTGAAACTCCCTTCGATCATGACAGACCATTGGATTGCACCTAGAAAGTTACTGTCCCAGGCACAAGTCCAGGCAAAGTTGTTTATGGAAGACCAGCAGTCACCCATGCATACCAGCCTCCCCTCTCCATGCCACCAGTATTATCCAAGGGAAAGGGAAAGGCCGATACAGCTTGGAACCTGTGACGTCACAACTCATTTCTACAGCTGAGTGAACTGGAACAACATGAAATAAAGTGTCTTGCTCAAGAACACAACACAAAGCCCGGTCAGGGATTTGAACTCACAACCTCATAATAGTAAGCTCGACACTCTAACCACTGAGCCATGTGCCTTCACAATATATATATACCGGCATGTATGGGTACAGGACATCACCAACAGTGCAAATAACATGAAATATGTAAACAAACAAGGGAAAACCAATTGAAATACGTAAACAACAAGAAAAATGGAAGACATGACAAGTTAACACAGAGAAAGGACCCTTCACCAGTTGTCGGCTGTCTATCTACTCCTCATTTCAAGCATTCAACAATATGAGTCTTCAAAGACAGTTGCTCCCGTAAATTCTAAAATAAAATTTAGGATTTATGAAGGGTCAAAGTTGGGAACAAAAAAATGACAGTGCAGACATATAAGGAAACCAAACAAAAACAAACATGGAGGGTTGTTAGACCAGAATGAAAGGAAAATAGTGAACACTAGGAGAAATATTTTTTTGATAAGAGAAAAGATAGAAGAGAGAGAAAAACACGTCCACTCACTTAAACGTCCATACAGGAAAAGAAAGATGGTCGTGTGAGAAAAAGAAAAATGGATGATGGTCGTATGAGAGCAACGAGGGAGAGAGAAAAAAGAAAAAGAGGGGAGAGAGAAAGAGGCAATTAGAAAATGGTGGAGGAGGGAGGGGGAGAAAAAGGGAATTAGAAAAGGATGGAGGAAGAAAACAGTATAGTGTAGAGAGTAGCATCAGAAAGGGGAAGATGAACTTACTTGGAAATGGATGCATCGCATTCAGTGACAGTTTTCTTCCTCCATCCTTCTCTAATTCCCTATTTCTCCCCCTCTCTCCTTCACCGTTTTCTATCTGTCATTCTCTCCCCTCTCTCCTCCACCGTTTTCTATCTTCATTCTCTCCCCCTCTCTTTTTCTTTTTCTCTCTCTCTTGATCTTTCTTTGCTCACATGTGACCATCATCCATCGTTCTTTTCCTCATGTGACCATCTTTCCTTTCCTGCATGGATGTTTAAATGAGTGGACATGTTTTTCTCTCACTTCTATCTTTTTTCTTTTCAAAAAATTGTTTCTCCTAGCATTCACTATTTTCCTCCCATTCTGGTCCAACAACCTTCCATGATAGTTTTCCTTTGATTTCCTTGTATGTCTCCACTGTCCTTTTTTTGTTCCCAACTTTGACCCTCCATAAGTCCTAAATTTTATTTTAGAATTTATGGGAGCAACTGTCTTTGAAGACTCATATTGTCATTGAATATTTGAAATGAGGAGTAGCTAGACAGCTAACAACTGATAAAGAGTCCTTTCTCTGTGTTAAGTTGTCCTGTTTTCCATTTTTTCTCGTTGTTTATGTACTTCACTCATTTTCCCTCATTTGTTTATGCATTTCATGTTATTTACACCGTTGGTGACGTCCTGTACCCATATATGCAAGTATATATAAATATATATCTATATTATACATTATTTATTATATACACACACACACATGCATATAAACACACACACACTATATATATACATATATATATATATATATGGCTTCGTGATAAGAATTTTGTTTCCCAACCACTGAGTTCTATGTTCAGTCCTATCACATGGCACCTTAGATAAGTGTCTTCTGCTATAGCCCTGGACCAATCCAAGCCTTGTGAATGGATTTAATAAACAGAAACTAAAAAAGTTGTTGTATGTATGTATGTATGTATGTTTCTGTGTGTATGTATGTATATATGCATGCATGTGTGTAAGTATGTATGTATGTATGTATGTATGTATGTATGTATGTATGTATGTATGTATGTATGTATGTATGTATGTATGTATGTATTATGTACATGTGTGTGTATACATGAAAGTTATCATTTCCATTTCTTGCATGACTGGAGATTGTATGATTGAAAAACTTGCATTGTGTTTACATTGTCAGAAAATATTACATTCAATAACCCTAAACTCTCAAAGAAGTGTAATAAATAATCCCTTATTTGTAAAGCAGATAAGAGCTGGCTACAAGAAGAGCCTTAAACCTTAACAATACTGCCCTAAATAAGTATCCATCCAGCAAAGAAAAATGGCCATAAAGTATACAAATGAAGGGGATTGGTGGATAAATTAAGAATAAATTCATGTTTGGTATCCATACATGCAGACTTTATGTTTTAACATTGAGTACTCTCTCTTTCTCTCTCTCTCCCTCCCCCTCTCTCCCTCTCTTTTCACCTTTTCCACAGATTTTGTATTTGTTCTCTGACTGAACTTTATCAGTCTTTGTCTTTGCCAAGTTCAATTTAATGACTTATTCCTGAATGGCAATAATTAGTGCTTTGGTTTCCTACTTCAGGTTTCCACTCAACAGACACATCCAACATTCTTTATTTCCTATTTCCTTGGCTTGTTTGCATGAATTGACCATGTAATTCTTTCTCTTTCTGTTTGCTGGAAAAACTTTCTGTGTAGGACTTTCTCTTTCCAGTTGATGATATTTTCCCTATTAGTCCTCATTTTGTACTCCTGGAGAGTCTCACCATTGTCACTGATTACCTTCTTATTCAGTGTGGTTTATAACAGAAAGGCATGCAAAAATTTGGTCTCTTTTGTAACACTAATCTTTATTCTAACTAATCCTCTTCCACCTTCCTTTCTATGTATGCAAAACCTTGCTACATTATTTCTTGTATGAAGCATCCATGCTTGGTCATTATCTTCCTAGTTTTTCTGTCCATGCTGACCAGGTCTTCCTTTGTCCATTCTGCAACTCCTGAGTAGTAGAATACCATGCTTACAGCCAGAGTGCTGACATCACTGATCAGGTTTCCTCCATTCAGCTTGGGTCTACATAGTTTTTTCACTCTTCTGTTATATTCAAAAATCTTTTCCTTTATTTTGGTGTTCATTATCTGGCTTAATTGTAAAATACCAAGATACTTGTAACCCTCTCCATCACTTCTCTCATGCACTCATCAGCTGGAAGTTCTGCTCCACTACTGTCTACTATTCACCCTCTCCTCAGTTTGAGAACACTGCATTTATCTAGACTAAATGCCATCTGGATGTCATGTGAGAAAATTCTTATGGCCTGAGTAAGGGAGTCAAGTTGACCTCAACTAGTTCCATAAAGGTTCAAATAGTTCATAAACATCAGATGGTTCATTGGTCCTATGTTCTGTAATTTGTAACCAGCTTCCATCTTCCTCAAAACCATGGAGAGTGGTAAGATATTAACAATAAACAACAAGAGTAACACAAGGTCTCCTTGAAAGATTGCCTTTTTGATGTTTACTTGTCCAGTTTCCCTTCCACTTGCTGTCAAAACTGTCTTCCAGTTGCTCATACTGTTTTTGAATAAATATATCATATTTTTAACTGCCCTGACTATCTTCAGGTATTTTAGAGTTCACGAGTGAGAAACCATATCATATGCCTTCTTATAGTCAATCCAAGCCATTGATAAGCTTGTCAACCTTTTCCAACAGTTCTTCAAAATTACCTGATCTATAAGCAACTGATCCTTTGTTCTTTGTGATCCCTTCCAGCAGCTTTTCTGTTCATTTGCTAGCAGTTCATTTCTGTTTTTATCATCATCAAGGAGGCAAGCTGGCAGAATCATTAGCACACTGGGTGAAATGCTTAGTAATATTTCATCTGTCATTACGCTCTGTGTTCAAACTCTACTGAGGTCGACTTTGCCATTTGTCCATTCAGGGTCAATAAATTAAGTACCAGTTATGCACTGGGGTTGATGTAATCGACTAGTCCTCACCCACAAAATTTCAGGCCATGTGCCTATTGTGCCTATAGTAGAAAGGATTATTATTATTATTATTATTATTATTATTATTATTATTATTATCATTATTATTATTATTATTATTATTATTATTATTATTATTATTATTATTATTATTATCATAATTATTATTATTATTATTATTATTATTATTATTATTATTATTATTATTATTATTATTATTATTATTATATGCTTGGCTTTTGCTTTGTATTTGTTCAAGTGGACTCCGAGTCTCACTGAGAGACCTCAAGAGACAACAAGTTAGAGATTCAAGTTGGTTTTATGACTAGCATGCCATATATTTGGTTTTGTACAGAGTATTGTTCTAGAGAATGTCTGTCAAAATATAAGTAAATTAGAAGATTGTTTTAAAAGTAATTTGATTATAGTCTGATGTTAAGATGACAATAAAAAGTGCTTGCTGTTATGTACATTTAAAAGTATTTTGACACTGTTTACAGATTGAAATATTTTGAGGATTACATAGACAATATTTGTTCCCATGAGCATTATTTTTTGTTCCTATGAGCACTATTTTTTAAATTTCTTCCATTTTTGGATTTCCTGGTATCTGAGCCAGGTAGCAATCAGCCCCTTTTGCTATCATTCCTTGGGCACCTATGACAACAGGTATTGTTTTAGTTTTCAAGTTCCACACTTTGCCAATATTTATTCCAAGATCTTTATTGAACTTGCTCAGTTTTAGGTGTGTCTTGACAGATACATTTATGTCAATTGGGACAGTTATATTGATGAGGAGGCATGATTTTTGTCTGAAATCCTTCAATATAATGTCTAACCTATTAGCATCTATCTTTCTATCAGTTTGAATGGTGAAGTTCCAAAGGAGTGAGATGTGATCATTTTCAAGCACTGGAGGTGGTTTGTGTTCCCAACAGTTTTTATCATGGGGCAGGTCCAAGTCTTTGCAAATTACCCAGTAAATATACTGTGTTGCTCTATCATGCCTGTTGAGATAATGACTGTACATGGAGACAACATGATCAGTGGTTTTATTTTGTTATTTACATACAGGACATATTGGGCTATTGCTATTCTTTAAGATGTTGGCCTGGTAGTTTCTTGTAGGTAGGTATTGATCTTGGGCTGCTATGATGGATCCTTTTGTTTCTGATTTTAAGCCAGAAGATACTAGCCATTAATGGGTAAGGGCTTTGTCAACATTAACATTATTAGCTCTCTTTGGGTATTTGCCATTGAAAGGTTTTTCTTGCCATTTATCAGTAAGAATATCAAAGCAGCAGTTTTAGCAAGGGTTTTCATTTACTTAGCTTTTTCTGTGCTTGTTTCCAGAATGTCTAATTCTGGGATTTGTTGTATTTAGAATTCACTTAGATATTTCTTAGTTTGTTTTGTTACTAAGTATGATGCTTTCTTGTTTTCATGCTTTAAGACAATTTTTAACATACAGTCATCAGAGTTTTTCAAGTAGGTGTTTAGGCTAATTGTGGCAATCTTCACTGTTAATTACAGTTGTAAAAGTCCATGGCCACTCTCCTTTCTTGGCAGGTAAAGTCGTTCTATATCTGCCTTAGGGTGGTACAATGTATCTGTCAAGACACACCTAAAACAATTTTCATATCTTTCTCCCAAGATTACAGATTTCAGTAATTGACCTGTTAATGATATTGAAACTGTAAGTCACAACCGGTATGGTTAAAGTATTGATCATTTCAATTCTGTTTCTTGCATTCAGCTCTGTCTTGAGTATTGCCCTTACCCTGCGATAACATTTTTTCTGATCTTTACTTTTCTTTTCTGCCTTTCTTTCTTTATTTCTCTCTTTCTTCTTCTTCTTCTTCTTCTTCTTGGTATTATTGTTATAATTGTTATTATAATTGTTATTGTTGTTGTTGTCGTCGTCTTCATCATCATCATTATTATTATTACTATTATCTCTTTATCACAGGTTTTGTTGGAGCTCCTGGAGTCTTGCATGCATAGTGGACTTACTGCCTGCAGCCTATAATACCATGTTATTTGTTCTTTCCAACTATCTAATAATTTACTGATTATTCTGGCTGTGCCAATGAGGCAAACCTTTTGTAACAGTTCTACTGGGCACTCTATTCCAACTTACTTTATAATCCTCTTGATACCTTGTGATACTGTTCCCAAGGACCCAACAATAATTGGCACAATCATCACCTTCTTCATTTTCCATAGCAGGGCTATTTTGTACTTAAGAGGATTGTTATTGTTGTTGTTGTTGTTGTTGTTGTTGTTGTTGTTATTATTATTATTATTATTATTATTATTATTATTATTATTATTATTATTTCTATTACTATTACTATTATTATTATTATTATTATTATTATTATTATTTTATTATTATTATATTATTATTATTATTATTATTATTATTATTATTATTATTATTATTATTATTATTATTCAATAGTTTTATTTTTATAGCATGCTTTCACTTCACTACCGAGTACAGCTCTGTGTGCCTTGGGTATGTGCCGTGATTTTTTGTGATGCTCTGATGGTTACTGTATTGAAAGTGTTTTGTGTAGGATGTGTGCAGTGCCCAGTAGTGCAATTTTCTGTATGTTATATATATTTGTAAGTCTGAATACTTTTTTTATCATACCTAATGCAGCTATTATGATAAGAATTGTTTCTGTTTTTAGATTCCACATTCAAGTTACTTCTATTTCCAGGTCTTTGTATTTTGAAAGTTTCTCCATTTCTTTTAGAGACACGTTGTCATCTGCTGGTATTGATACATCAATTAGAAAGCATTTTTTTCCTTCATGATCTCTGACAACTATATCTGGCCTATTGGCCTTAATTTCTCTATCTGTGTGTATTGGCATATCCCAGAGTATGCTTGCTTTCTCGTTTTCTGTGACCTTTTCTGGTGTGTGCCTATACCATCTTTTTTCTGTTGTTATTCCATAGTGCTGGTATAGCTTCCAGTGTATGTAGGTCCCAACTCTGTCGTGTCTGTGAATATATTCCTTCTTAGCCAGGACTGGGTAGCCAGAGATAATATGATTTATTGTTTCTTGTCCATCTCCACATATTCTGCAGTTACTTATATGTTTTAGGTAATTTCTGGTGAGGACACTTTGGTCTTGTGCTGCAATTAAAAATCCCTCCGTCTCTGCTTTGAGTCCTGAGCTTCTCAACTATTGCAGGGATTTTTCTCTGTCTATTTCTCTTGCACTTAGTTTAGTCCAGTATTTGCCATGAAGGGGCTTTTCTTGCCATCGTTTTATCATGGTCCTTTGCTGTTCTAGTTTTATTATTATTATTATTACTATTATTATTATTATTATTATTATTATTATTATTATATTATTATTATTATTATTAAAAAGACATTTCAAAGTAGCATTATAAAGTCTATTTACTTCAGACCTAAACAAGAAAGTACTTCCATTTACAGCAGCAGCAGCAACAGAAGAAGAAAATGTGACACTTAACTATAATAGTAACAGCAGCAGCGATAGCTGTACCATTGACCACAAGGGAAATGACTTAGCACTTTGCAGAATGGTGATCTAAATATCACCAATGTTGATTGAAATTTTCAAATCCAATCATCTCTTGAGAAATGCCAACCAGTAGTTTGAAATTCTACCAAAGAACACAGAAATGTATAAAAATACATAAGTGTACGTGTGTGTGTGTGCATGTGTATGATTCCAAAAAAAGTAATTTTTTATGCTAAAAATTGATTGAAATTAAAAGAAAACCAAATCAAAAATATTCTTTTTTTTCTATTTTAACAAATGACAGGTATATTCTATGAAATAAGTGAGGAATATTAAATTAAGTCTGGTGAGAACTCGAGCAAAAGTTTTGAAACATCATCTAGTAAGTACTAATGACAGCCAATATATACACACACGTACACACACACACACCATTGTAAATAGTTGATGAGAATGTTGAGAATTTAATTGAAAATTTCTGTAATTCTCTGACATCATTCACTTCTGTGGTGTGATGACAATATCATAAAAAGAGGCTGTATCAAATATTACACATAGTAAGGTAAACTTGAATGTTGCTATGTTAAAATAAATGCTATATGATTGATTAAATAATAGCGCAGAACATGTGGGAAAGACAGAATATATATTATATGTTGTATAAGTATGTTTTAGTAGTTTTAGAAAGTTTATTCTGCAATGTAAGTTTTTTTAATAAAAAAGTGATATAGTTAGCAATCTACTTATAATGATGGCTGTGCTATAGACTTTCAGCTTTAACAAATAAATATATATGTGTGCCTGTGTGTCATTGTTATCGTCATCATTATCATCATCTTCCTCATCATCATCATCATCATCACCACCATCATCACCACCATCATCATCATCATCATCATCATCATCATCATCATCATCATCATCATCGTCGTCATCATCATGAACGAAATGCTTTTGATACCTTTGAAAATTTTTTATATAGATGTAGCAATTGTTTTTATAACTGGATACTCTTACAGCTAAAACCTCAACTGTGAAATGGGAACAGAACTCAATTTGTCAATCAGGTAGATTGAAGTAAAGAAAGATTTTTTTGTGCTTTACCCAAAGACAGAATACAATGCCTATTGTAGCAAGGTGTGAATTTATGAACATACTTTAATTAATTTGGAAATCGAACCTCATGGCCATGTCCTCTCTCTATTTCAAATTCATTTCACCTCTATTGTGATTCATACGGAAAATATCTTTAGCTCCAACACATAAAGAATGGCAAATGCAGGCAGTAACATATGAAAAATTAACATTTACAAGAGCAAAGCGTTGCCTTCCATAGGAAACAACAATAGATATTTACCAAATCACAGAAACTATGTATAAAAAATGGTTAAGTAGATGCACTCACTGCCAGTGTTGAGATTTTATTACTCTCTGGTTTTATTCTTTACTGACACTGTGAATAACAAATTATTGATTTATTGATTGATTTATAACCTAAGGGATTATCCCTAAATCACATGACTTCAGTTTCTACAGGGTTACAGTTTTCACTCATTGCATTTCACTCTTCAAACAACATTGAACTTCAGATACTGCTTACCTGTTCCTCATTTATATTACCTGACATATAGAGAAGAGAACACATTTGTCATCAATATAATCAATAGCTTGTATTTTGCTTGCAGCCCTTTACATCCTGAATTCAAATCTTGTTGAGATCAACTTTGCATTTTACCCTTCTGGTGGGGCGGGGTCAATAAAATAAGGTATTGATCAAGTACTCATCATTACCATCATCATCATCATTATTATTTAACATCCATTTTCCATGCTGATATGGACTGGACAGTTTGACAATACAAAAAGCTGGAATGCTGTGTCAAACACCAATGTCTGCTTTGACATGGTTTCAATGGCTGAGTGCTCTTCCTAACACCAGCCGCTTTACAAAATGTACTGGGTTCTTTTATCATGGGACTGGTATGAGTGAGGTCACTGAGTAACTCCCATGACAAGTCTCCTTGACTGAGTGGTGTTGTAGTAGAGAAGGAGGTGCTTTGTGCTGGGTGATGAGAGGTGATAGAGGGACATGAACAGGTATCTTGCTGTAGAGGAGATATGTAGCTACCCTGTAACATATGGGAGTAGCTGGAAAATATATAAAGATGGGCTGACAAAATGTTAGGGTGTATTATGAAGAACACACCAATAAAACAGAGTATCAGTCACACACTGTGATTCATATAATTTACTACATCCCTAACATCCTCAGATTTTGGGCCTTTATTAGAAACCCTTGTTATCAGTAATGTATATTCATGTTTAAATAAACAGTTGATATTATTTTAAGGCATCAAGCTAGCAGAATTGTTAGCATGCCAGGCAAAATGCTTTGTGGCATTTTGTCCATCTTTACATTCTGAGTTCATATACTGCTAAGGTCAACTTTACCTTTCAGTCTTTCGGGGTCAGTAAAATAAGTACCATTTGAATACTAAGGCTGATATAATCAACTAACTCCTCCCCTCAAATTGCTGGCCTTGTGCCAAAAATTAAAACCAATATTATTTTAAGGCAGTGAGCTGGCAGAATCTTTTCATGTAATATAATGTATCCAATATTTATTTATATCCAATGTATTTTTCTGTTTTTTAACATGGTATGGTGTAATTTGAGGGTATTTGACGATTATTTTCTACTTCTAACAGGCTAGAATGACTGTATAAAGTCGTGATTTTCATCTGGGGTCCATCTGACCCTTTGGCGTCCATATGACCCTTCAGGATCCATATAAGATTTTTGGGGGCCCATGTAAGCAAAATAGTAAATTGTGGACCTACAGTATTTTATTAAGTATCTATGTAAACATTTTGTTTTGGATGTATTATTGCAACAAACAGCAAGATTTCTTTCTCTAACATTTTACATGGTTGACCCTACACAAGTTAATGTGTGATAAAAAAAATAGAAATTTTGGAAGAAGTATCTATAAAAGTAGTCTTTAAACATTGAATGGCTATGGGAGTCCACCAAAGTAAAGTAGTAATCTAAAGACCCATAGGTTGAAAACCACTGATATAAAATCTCCTTTCCTAACTCAATTAGATTGCAGTTGGGAAGAGAGAGGGAATAAAAGACAGAAGAAAGAAAAATCTAGGATGAGGTTGTTAGACTGTATTCTAGAAATATTAAGTGCTGGGATGTCTATGTGGTTAAGAAGCTCATTTGCAATCACATGGATTCATGTTCAAACACACTGCACCACACCTGGGGCAAATGTCTTCCTCTATAGCCTTGGGTCAATCAATGCATTGTGAGAAAATTTGCTTGATGGAAACTGTGATGGAAACTGTGTGGAAGCCCATCATATGAGTGTATGTGTGTCTTTGTGTTTGTGTTTATTCCCTTCATCACTTGACAGCTTGTGTTGGTTTGTTTATGATCCCAAAACTCAGCAGTTTGGCAAAAGAGACTGATAGAATAAATACAAGAATTAAAATATAAAGTACTGGTGCCAGTCGAATGAGTGAAACAAGTAAAAGATAAAACATATATGACAAAAGATAGAAGACTGCAGATAAAAATGACCAAGAAAACAATAAGCTTCATGGAAAGAGCAATTATATAAACTCTGCAAGGCCACACCAGATTTAAGAAAGAAACATTAAATCAATAATGATATTTATAATATTATTATATCAACCAGCATGGTGCCAAACAGATAAGCAGAGTTAAATGTTAACAGTTTATAAAATGAATCTTGATCAGAATCGAATTCTCAAAAAAAAAAACAAGTCATCGTCATTACCAACACAACTACCACAAACATCATTGTCGTTATTGTTGTCATCATAGTCATCATCAGCAGCACCACCATCACTCACACCACTACTACTACCACTACCACCACCACCACCACCACCACCACCACCACCATCATTGTCCTTGACATTATCTTCATCATCATTACCATCATTTTAATGTCATCTTTTTCATACTTTCATCTTGAGCAAGCATCTTCTACTTGCTCAGGATACTGACCAAAGCCTTGTGATGGTTTTGGGAGACAGAAAATGAAAGAAGCCTATTGTGTGTGTGTGTGTGTGTGATATCAAACACACATATACAAGATATGTGTATTGCCAGTTTGTGGGCAGGCTGTGATTTATAGGCATGAAAGAAAATTTTCTCATAAATACGCCAAGTGTAAAAACCCCTAGAAGTCATTGACAAGTGAGATAACTCATGCCCAGTTCATTGCAGGAGTGGTAGACATTAATGTTTTGTCATCTTTGTGGCATGGTATTGATAAATCACATAGATGATGAAATATTGATGTCTACCACTCCTGCAATGGTCCTGGCATGACTTATCTCACTTGTCAATGACTTCTAGGGGTTTTTACACTAGGTGTATTGAGGAGAAAATTTTCTCTCATACCTATAAATCACAGCCTGCCCACAAACTGGCAAAACACATAACCTTGTGTATGTGTTATCGATGTTGTTTTGTATTCCTTGAGCTGCTTCTCATTCATATTTGAAAGTGTATATATATATATATATATATATATATATATATATATATATATATAGCTATGATACCAGTGCCGTTGGCACGTAAGAGAACCATCCGAACATGGCCATAGCCAGCGCCGCCCTGACTGGCCTCCATGCCGGTGGCACGTAAAAAGTACCATCCGATTCATGGCCATTGCCAGCTTCGTCTAGTCTCCGTGCCAGTGGCACATAAAAAGCACCATCCGATCGTGGCCATTTGCCAGCCTCGTCTGGCACATAAAAAGCACCCACTACACTCACGGAGTGGTTGGCGTTAGGAAGGGCATCCAGCTGTAGAAACACTGCCAGATCAGACTGGGCCTGGTGCAGCCTTCTGGCTTCCCAGACCCCAGTTGAACCGTCCAACCCATGCTAGCATGGAAAGCGGCCGTTAAACGATGATGATGATAAGAGGTAATGGTGTCATTGAGACCCAAAGGTGTCAGGTAATGCTGAATAAGTGCTATAGACAGACCATAGTTAAGTTCCAGGTTCAGTAATTTTGCGAATAAGGGGTTCAACATTGGCCATATGTCAGTGTGTGCATATAAGAATTTTTTGCATAATGAGATAAAAAACCAAGGCTGTGTAGATATTAGAACATTTATAGATAGGTCTTACAGCTGTTTCCAGGATATTTATTAATTATATCCCTTTATAAGAGACACCGTCAACCTCTCACACCGTCAACCTCTCACACTGTCTCCGATGAAGGGATATGATTAATAAATATTCTGGAAACAGCTGTAAGACCTTCTATCTATAAATGTTCAAACATCTACACAGCCTTGGTTTTTTTATCTCATTATGCAAAAAATTCTTACATATCTATCTATCTATATATATATATATATATATGCATATAAGTATATATCCATATATGTATATATGCATATAAGTATATATGCATATATGTATATATGCATATATGCATATATTTATGCATATATATATATATATATATACATAACTAAGGCACTGTGGATTGTTTTGCGTAAACTTGGTTGCTCAACACATCTTGTGAGCATCTTTAAGGAACTACACAGAAACATGAAAGCTCAGGTAGTCTTTAATGGTGAGCTATCTCATGAATTTTGGTGGACAATGGTGTTAAACAGGGAGATATTCCTACCCCTACACTTTTCTCTATTTATTTTGCTTCATTGCTTTGGTATGCTTTCAAGGATTGCAACAGAGAAACTGGAATCAGATTTTAGACATCTGGTCATATTTTTAATTTGATCCAGTTTAACTGCAAAGCAAAGACTTTCAAAATACTTGTTAGAGAATTATTTTATGCTGATGATGCTGAATTGTTGGCACACTCAGAGAAGGATATGCAATGTTTAGTAGACAGATTTTCCACTGCATGTGTACATTTCAGACTCACAATTAGTCTGGAGAAAACCAAAGTGATGTTTACTCCTGTGCCAGGACAAATATATTCTGAACCAAATATTTTGTGAGCATCTTTAAAGAACTACATATATATATATATATATATATATATATATGGCCTGCTCACTTAGCCAGCGGGGTGGCGTCATTCGAAGGCTAAAACAATGCGAACGCATTGTGACCAGCGATGTGTAACAACGTCTGATGGTCTGGTCGGTCGCGTGATCACGTGATATATATATATATATACATATATATGTGTGTGTGTGTCTGTGTGTGTGAGTGTGTGTCTGTGTGTGTGAGTGTGTGTCTGTGTATGTATATATATATATATATATATAATATATATATATATATATATATATATGTATGTATGTATATATATATATATATATATTATATATATATATATAATATATATATATATATACAATGAAGGATGCTTCTTGTATGATGACACCACTTGTTACAACTACATTTGTGTGTGTGTGCATGTGCATATGTACATACATACATATATATATATTATATATATATTATATATATATACTAGCAGTATCGCTCGGCGTTGCTCGGGTTTGTAAGGGAAATAACTATATAAGCATTTTTAGAGAGTTATAGCAAAAAAATGCATTAAAAATGGAATAAAAAATTATGGTAATTTTTTTTTTAAATCGTTGACTCAATGTCTTCAAGCCATGAAGTCGTTGTTCTAAAAGAACGCTGGTCTCCTTCACAACGCCTTACGACGTTGATTTCCTTACACTCCCTTCCCCACAGCTTCACGAGGGAGGGAAGAAGGGGGAGAAGCAACACAGGTGCAGGTGTGACCATGGACGCCAACTCCACCGCCATCGACACACGAAAAAATATGCGTTAAAATGGAAAAAAATGATGTTAAATTATTTTTAAAATCGTAGACTCATTGTAGACGCGCGCCAATACCCAGACGGGCTCGATATGAATCACGACTATAAGATACCCGAATTTGGTTAAACTGCACCGCAAAATGTGGGAGTAGTTAGGAATCTAAATCGTAGGAGACAGACACTCACACAACTACAGTTTTATATATATAGACTAGCAGTATCGCCCGGAGTTGCTCGGGTTTGTAAGGGAAATAACTATATAAGCATTTTTAGAGAGTTACTTCCCTTATAAATTCGGGCTTTCTTAGCCATTTTTGTTTTGGTGTCTTCAAGCCATGAAGTCGTTGTTCTAAAAGAACGCTGGTCTCCTTCACAACGCATTACGACGTTATTTCTTTACACTCCCTTCCCCACAGCTTCACGAGGAGGGAAGGAGGAGAAGCAAACAGGTGCAGCTGTGAGCGTGGACGCCAACTCCGCCGCCATCGAAATACGATGCATTTTATGCATTAAAATGGAATAAAAAATGATGTTAAATTATTTTTAAAATCGTAGACTCATCGTTGACGCGCGCTAATAGTCAGACGGGCTCGATATGAATCACGACTATAAGATACCCGAATTTGGTTAAACTGCACTGCAAAATGTGGGAGGAGTTAGGAATCTAAATCGAAGGGGACAGACACTCACACAACTAGAGTTTTATATATATAGACTAGCAGTATCGCCCGCGTTGCTCGGGTTGTAAGGGAAATAACTATATAAGCATTTTTAGAGAGTTACTTCCCTTATAAATTCGGGCTTTCTTAGCCATTTTTGTTTTGGTGTCTTCAAGCCATGAAGTCGTTGTTCTAAAAGAACGCTGGTCTCCTTCACAACGCATTACGACGTTGATTTCTTTACACTCCCTTCCCCACAGCTTCACGAGGGAGGGAAGGGGGAGAGCAAACAGGTGCAGCTGTGAGCGTGGACGCCAACTCCGCCGCCATCGACACACGATGCATTTTATGCATTAAAATGGAATAAAAAATGATGTTAAATTATTTTTAAAATCGTAGACTCATCGTTGACGCGCGCTAATAGTCAGATGGGCTCGATATGAATCACGACTATAAGATACCCGAATTTGGTTAAACTGCACCGCAAAATGTGGGAGGAGTTAGGAATCTAAATCGAAGGGGACAGACACTCACACAACTAGAGTTTTATATATATAGATATATGTATGTATGTACATATGCACATGCACACACACATAAATGTAGTTGTAAACAAGTGCTGTCATCATACAAGAAACATCCTTCATTTCCAGTCTTTTGTGAAAACACATCTAGCCTGGGGGAGATATTACCTTGCTTTGAAACAAGTGAGATTTGGTGTCAGGAAGAGCATACTGCCAGGGATCTGTCTCAACAAATTCCATCTGATGCATGCAATCATGGAAAAGTATATGCTAAAACAATGAATGAGAATACATATGTATACATATACATACACACACATATTTAGATAGACAGGTAGATAGATAGATAGATAGATAGATAGATAGATAGATAGATAGATAGATAGATAGATAGATAGATAGATAGATAGACGGATAGATGGATAGATAGATAGACATTCAGACAGATAGGCAGATAGATGATGGATTTATGTATATGTGTATATATATATATATATATATATATATATATATTGTATATGTGTATATATATATATATATATATATATATATATATAATATATATATGCAACACCTTAACCTGTTTCATTACTAATTCAGTATAGTCACCAGTGTTGCGTTTTATTGAATGTACATGATGCATGAAAACACATTTTGCTCTTAGGATCAGTAAACATGTGGATCTGTCCACTTGCAGTCATTCCTTCTCATAACCAAAGAGTTTAAAGTCTTTATCTATTGCCAAATCAATATTTAGATATGTCGATCAGGGAGAAATACTTTACACACACAGTCAGTGTATATAATATAATCAATAAATAAGGAATAAATGTGTTCATCAAGTATGCCATCAGGTTTTGCAGGCTGGTATTTGATAGATGTGATGTGTCAGCATTGTAGTCCTTCATTACAACCCACTTAGTCAAGTTATTCTCCAAACTACTTGCCTTGTTTGTTAACACCACAACACAACTACTTCATCTCAAGTCTTTCCTTGATCTCTAATAAGCAGCCAGAGTAACTAATTTCAGTGCCTTCTAACATTTTTAACCCAATTTCTTTCCCCAATATAATTTCCTAACCAAATAACTCTTGTATCTTTCAGAATCATGTTACATAGCCACCATTCCAGTTTCATGTTCATTTTTATACTAAACATACTAAAGCAAACAGTCAAATCATGATCAGTCATTACTAGATAGCATAACACACTTGACATACACGTTTTACCTTGTTGTCATCTGTTTATAAAGGGGAAAGGGTGATGACGAAGATGCTTGAGGGATGGATGCAAGGGTAAGAATATAATAGAGAAAGAGAAGAGTAAAAGTTGTTTGTGAGGCCCAGAACTTTTCAACCATTTCTTATTCTGTATTATAGACTTTCCAGGTTTGCATATATTAACTGATATATGTGATTAACTCATGCTTTTGAAATGGAAGCTATTTGGTGCTCTGGGTGGGATGCCTTCACATCTCCCGTGTGTTACATAGGTTACATAGTTTACTCAGTATTAATATACCATAATAACAACAACAACTACCACATTAACAACAACAACAACAACAACAACAACAACAACAACATTAACAAACAACAGTAATAGCAGAGAAAACTATACGTGATTTATCCCTAACCTTTTAACTTGTTGTTGTTATAGCTGAAGATAATGGGTGAGGGGTTTACCTCTGATGAGAAAATATTTAGGTTGTTTCAGAACATAACAAAGTCTATTCTTCTCTAGGTCATTTTGGTACCAATTTTTCATACAGATAAGATGAAATGGATGAGGTTAAATGGTCTAAGAACACCATGAAATAACTGAAAAAAAAAAAAAAAACAAGAAAAAAAACTGTAAAATAATAATGTTCAGTAAGTCAATGGGTTGATGGAACATTAGTGAAAATTTCTAGCTTTCCAACCATGTTGTTTAAGGTTCAATTCCATTGCATAGCACCTGGGGCAAGTGTTATCTACTATTTCCCCAGGGCAGCCAAAGATTTGAGAGTTGATTTGTAAGATGGAAACTGCTGAAAAAAGAGTGTTGTGTGTGTGTATGCGTGTGTGTGTGTGTGTATGCATGTGTGTGTGTGTTTGTGTGCATGCGCATGCTTGTGTGTATGTGTGCACGCATGCATATGTGTATGTGCATGTGCATGTGTGCATGCATGTGGAGGTGCATAGCTTAGTGGTTAGGGTGTTGCACTTATGATCACCTAGTATATGTAAATCACAGTATGTGTGCGTATAATATTCATAACTGTTCTATAAAGGGGATTAGTGAATTGTCAAAAAGACTTTTTGAAATTGGCTAGAATGTAACAAAGTAAGTTGTCCTTTTATATGTTGCTATCATTGTGTCATTCATGTTGTGAAGCCTCCTGATGAGGGGAGTGTCTGCTTCAGTAAAATATGAAATTTATGTCATATTATCTGACACATCTTCGAAACAGCCCGTTGATGGAACATTATCTTTGTGTATTAGTATGTCCTTTTAATGTTTGATAATTTCTAACTTTCCACTGGACTCCGTGTTGTAACTTGTTAATCTTTATTCCCTTGTATATTATCGTGTGAATTAATAATTCAACAAGTCTTATGTTATATTGATGTTTTCTATTTCGCCTGTATATTTATATTTATATATATGAGTATTTTTAAATATTTTTATATACCTACAAGTTTTTATCTTATATCATATCGACATT
>NC_042998.1:144936040-145018540 GCF_006345805.1 Octopus sinensis | reverse complement strand
TAAATTATCTGGGAGGAGAGTGATGTAAGAACAGTTACAGAATATCTTAGCTAAGATTCAAAAGCAAATCCACATTTTACCACATGGTCAAACAAGTTCTTGGCCCATTGTCTTAGTCTTTTTTTGCACTAAGAGATTAATGAGTCCAGTCATAGGTTAAGTAGCGAAAACTTTGAAGTCACTGTCAACAACATTCTTGTATAAGAATAATAAATTTGTACTTAATATAAGTTCAAGTAACCCGTCCAATGAATGTAAAATTGTTTTTATTATAACTGCACATAAGAACAAGCATTAATACACACACACACATACATATATGTATAAAATATATATATATATATATACTATCATCATCATCAACATTTGACATTCATTTCCCATGTTCGAATGGGTTGGACAACTTGACAGCAACTGGCAAATCCAGGGGCCACACCAGGTTCCATAGTCTGTTTTGTCTCAGTTTCTACAGCTGGATGCCATTCTTAACCACTTTACAAAATGTACTGGGTACTTTTTACCTGGAACCATACCATTTCTTTTTATGTGGTACCAGCACCCTGCCATCTTTTACATGGCACCTGGTTTTAGAATATCAATTCAGTTGTAGTGAGTGGGCTTCTTGAGTACAGCAATGCACCACTTATTTCAATCCTCTGTCATCTCCTTCATAAGGCATTTTGAGATCGACCTTCAATACTTCATCTCATGTCTTTCTGGGTCTCCTTCTTCCACAATTTCCCTCCATTCTAAGTGATCTGCACTTCTTTATGCAACTATCCTCACCCATCCATGTTACATGACCAAACCATCACAGCCTTCACTCTTGCACATTGCATCTAATTCCTCTTATGCTTTACTTTTTTCTCAATACACCAGTGCTCTGTTGCACATACACACTGACATTGCATATCTAGCAATGCATAACGGCTTTGTTCCTCTCTAGTCTTTGCATGTCCTCTGCATTTAGGGCCTCACTACCATGTAGCATTGCAGTTCATACACATGCATCGAACAATATTCCTTTCAGTCAGGCCTTTAGTTGTCAACAGAGATAAAAGCTCTCTGAACTTTTTCCATCCTATTTTTATTCTAGCAATTACACTTTCTGTACGACTTCCTCCACTGCTAATTAAGTCACCTAGGTGGCAGAAATTTTCTATAACTTCCAGAGAGCCTTCAGGACATTTGAGGAAATCAGTTTCCTGTATATTTGTAGTCTTTATGACTCTTGTACATCTTCCACATATGAACACAACTTTCTCTCTGTTAACCTGCCTACCATTCCACTGCACCTCTTGTGTGTCCATAGATTGCACAGAGTATGCTGAATGAGATCTCTGCTGACACCCTTCCTACATATCAAACAGGGCCATTTACCAGAAGGGTGAAGGGTCTCGTCCAATTTTTTGCTTACTAGAACCTTGGTTTTTGCAAAGTAACCTTAAGGCCCTTTGATTCCAGGTTCTGTTTCCACTTCTGGGATTTCTTTCCTAATTCTGTTACAGATTCTGCAAGATCATCAGCATATAGTAGTTCCCATGTGCTTCTAGCCTTCAGTTCCTGTTATGGCCTGGAGGAGGATGAAGAATAGGAGGGAGCTGAGGGTTGAGCCTTGGGGAACACCTACCTGTACACTAATTTCATCACTGTACCTATGGCTAACTCATATCTTACTAATAGCATCCTTGTACATGGTGTGTACAACTTTTACAAGTCATTTGTCAACCTCTAACTTCCTCAGAGACCACCATATAACAGAGCAAGGTAATTTGTTGAAGGCTATAAATATATATGTATACCCATATGTATATATTACATATAGGTTTAAGGGGGTAAAAGAGAGAGAAAGAAAGAGAGAGGGCCTCCTTGTTTTGATATCACATGATATCTGTAAATGTATGTCACCATCAAACAAGGTGTTATTTGTTTCAAATCTTCGATGAAAACGTACCAGACCATGGGGAAATATTATCTTGCTTGGAAACAAGTGAGAGTTGGTAACAGGAAGAGCATCCAGCCATAGAAAATTTGCCTCCACAAATTTCATCAGACCCTTTCAAGCTTGGAAACAAGGACATTAAATTGATGAAGATGATGATGTTGATGATGATGATGATGATGATGATGATGATGATGATGATGATGATGTGACAATGATGACAACGATGAAGGACTGAGAATAAAAACATACCCTATACTGAGAATCACACAACTAAATTCTGCATGGTGGAATATATAGTGTAGACTACATGTTCTTAACTAATGAATGGTATATCTAGAATAGAACTCAGGAACTGTGAGTTGCTCCTTGGTTGTCAGTCGATAACCTCAGTGTTCTGAGCCTCCTACTTCAACAAAGTCGACTAATGTTACTCAACCACAAGAACATCAAACTTACTTTTCTTTGAAGGATTAATATCTGTTTTTTTTTTTTTTTTCCCTTTATCTTCTTTCTTTTCATTTATATCAGAAATATTCTAAAAGACAGCTTATATCAAGAAAACCGCCTTTTTTCATTGTGTAACCGATTTCAATATCTCATTGTTTGTGTATAATACTCTTTGTTCACCTTTTGCTTTTAAGTTTTTGTCTTAACCAATTGTATAGAATTCTTAAATATATACAATTTATATTGATATGACATTATTATTATGTTTTTTCTGTATCTTTGACAATGATATAAAATGCCTATCTATATGTCTGTCCATCCATCCATCCCTTCATCCACCTGTCAGTCTGTCTATCTATGTGTCTATTTATCCATCTGTCTTATTTGTTTTACAAACTTTGTAAGAGCTTCAAAAGCTGTTATATGACTCATATCTCACATTTGAAAATATACTTTTATCATCCAAAATGAATTACCTGAAATATCAATGGATACTTTATTATCACAACTGGGTAAATGGCCATTTGTAAAACATAATATTACTGCTATCATCTTACTTTAGTAGACATATAAAAACTTCAATACAGTGTGTATTGTAGAAATAGTTTACAAACCAGAAAATTTACAAATAGATCGTTTGTATATTAAACATAAACCTCAGGAATTTTTCTATATTTTCTTTTCACTGTTCTACATTCAACAGTGAAGGTGCTTGGCCTAGTGATTAAGATATTGGCTTCATGATCATAAAAACATGGTTTCAATTCCTGGACTGGATAGCATGTCATGTCCTCAAGCAAGTACTTCATTTCATGTTACTCTCATCTATTCAATGTAAATTGAGTACCAGTTGAGTGTTGGTGCAGTTTTCTCTCTCCTTCCAGATGCAACATTTTGGTTGTTCGACTATGTAAAGGGTAGAAAGGACAAGAAGGTATCTATGTTTGATCATGGCTACATAGGAACCGAAAACAATAAGCAAAAGCATGATACTTGCTACAAGATCTTACTTGCTTGGGAGTAACAGATATGCTGTTGCTGCTGCTGCTGTAACATCCAAGGATTATTGTTGCAAATTAATATATATACAGAATTCGAGCAGAATTGAAGCTGTAATTACTGCCTTTGGCAATAATTACAGCTTGAATTCTATGAGGTATGGACTCGCTAAAGTTTGAATTGTTTCCAATGGAATTTTTGTCCATTCTTCAGCTAAAACAGTCTTCAGTTTTTGTAGTGATGATGGTGGAAGATATCAACTCCTTACTTGTTTTTCTAACATGCACCATAAATATTCAATAATATTGAGATCTGGGGACTGTGGTGGCCAGATAAGATGTTCAACTTCACTAGAATGTTTCTTGTGCCATTTAGTAACAAATTTAGCAGTGAGAATTGGTGCATTACCATCCTGAAAGATTGTGTTTCCCTCCGGAAACAGTTCTGCAACCATAGGATTAATTTGATTAGATAAAATGCTTAAATAGTCTTGACTATTAATTCTGCCATGAAGGGAAACCATTGGACCAGCATATTTCCAAGATATAGCTCCCCAGATCATCGACAGTCCCTATTTGAAAGTTTTGGTTTTCTTCTGGAGTTTTGTTTCAACGAGGAGGTTTTTCCCTCTTTCTTAAAGGCTGTCATTACTTTTGAAACAGTACTTCTTGATACATAAAGCATTTCAGCTATTTTCATAACTCTAGTGTCTGTCATATGAGCACCAACAAGTTGACCTCTTTGGAAGTCCGATAGATTTGTCATTCTAATGAATTTTAATTACCTTTTTCTGATGATATCTGAAAAGAAACAACAATTTTAGCAAAACATATTAAGCAACACTAATAATAAATCAAAAAACATAAAAATAAACAAGCTTTTGACGGTTTTATAGATATTTCAAAATTTTGATGCTATGATGCTAGGTGTTTCCATTATTTTGTCCAACCCCTGTATATACACCCACATGCACACACACACACACACACACACACACACACAACACACATACAGGGTGTTTTGGCTAAATTGGACAGTTTGTTTGTATAAAAGGAAAAGAAAACACAATATTCCATTAAAAAATGAAAGTATTTTAAAAAATCAAAAAATATCAAGTAGATAAATCAAAATCAAATCAAATCAAAACACAATCAAATGAAAATTGTAGTTGTGGCTAATGTCAGTGCCACCTGACTGGCTCCCATGCTGGTGGCACACAATAAGCACCATGTATGCATGGGTTGTTGCCAGAGCTACCTGACTGGCTCTCCATGCTGGTGGCTCGTAAAAAGCACCATCCAAACATGGTCGATGCCAGACCCACCCCACCTCAACTGGCTCCTATGCTGGAAGCATGTAAAAAGCCCCATCTGAATGTGGCCGATGCCAGTGCCGCCTGACTGGTTCCCATGCCGGTGGCATGTAAAAAGCATCCACTACACTCTCAGTGTGGTTAGCGTTAAGAAGAGCATCAAGCTGTAGAAATACTACCAGATAAGATTGGAGCCTGGTGCAGCCTCCTGGCTTCCCAGTTGCCAGTAAAACAGTCCAACCCATGCCAGCATGGACAACGGACATTAAACGATGATGATGATGATGATGATGATGATTATGGAGGGTAAATAACAGCTTATTCAAAGTAGCCACCCTCAGCTTCCACCACAGCCAGAAGACAGCTCTGGAACCTGGTATGGACACTCAGCTTTCAAGAGCTTTCTGTGATAACCACACCACTCCGGGAATCCATACTGTATACTACAAATATGTATGTATGTATATATATATATATATTATATATATATATATATATATATATATATTATCATCACTATCATCATCATTTAGTATCCATTTTCCATGCTGGCATGGATTAGACAGTTTGACTGAAACTGATAAGCCAGAGAGCTGCACCAGGCTCCAGTCTGTTTTGGCTTGGTTTCTATGGCTGGATGCCCTGCTTAACATCAACAACTCCACAGAGTATATATAAGTATAAATAAGCAAACAACAGGTATTGAGCCAGATGATAGCATTTATATAATTATGCATTTATACAATGTAAATGGAGAAAAGGATGCTTTACAGAGTTTAAATCATAAGAGATAAATAAAAGACTGGTTCAGGAATGTTCATAATCATCATCATCATCGTTTAGCGTCCGTTTTCCATGCTAGCATGGGTTGGACGGTTCTACTGGGGTCTGTGAAGCCAGAAGGCTTCATCAGGCCCAGTCAAATCTGGCAGTGTTTCTACGACTGGATGCCCTTCCTAACGCCATAATGGTTGTGATATATGCTGGTATACTCCTGGAATAGTTAGTCCATAGCAATGATATATGGGGTGGTGCTTTTGGTCTGCAGTGT
Source organism: Octopus sinensis (assembly GCF_006345805.1). Taxonomy (NCBI): domain Eukaryota; kingdom Metazoa; phylum Mollusca; class Cephalopoda; order Octopoda; family Octopodidae; genus Octopus; species Octopus sinensis. The sequence continues at coordinate 145,012,786 of NC_042998.1, read as the reverse complement.
AAAGCTGTACAGGCTTGGAGGCCCAGCAGGCATAGCAAACTCAAGGGGTTGTCCTGGGCAGCACATACTCCAACTATATCACTGTATTACAAGGATGGAAAGAGCTGAGCTGGATACTATAAGATATCTTGTTCAAGATTCTAATCCTGCTACTAATCTACTATCCTGGATTGATTCTTTAATATCAACATTGAAAGGATGAAAGGTACAGTTGACCTCAGGGGGATTTGAACTCAAATCACTGAGGATCAGAACATATACCTAGGACATACTACCCAATGCTCTGAAAATTCCACCAATTCACCACCAGGATATTAAAATATTAATGTTCACGTTGCAGTTGCTGTTGCTGTTGTTGTTATTGTTGTTGTTGGTGGTGGTGGTGGAAGAACAGTATATATGATAGTGTCCGACTTTTCAAATTGATTTTTTAAAGCATGTGACAAATTATAGACCATCTATTACAAAACTAGCTTTTTTCTTTTTCAATATTCTTCAAAAAAATTTATGAAGCAATAATTAAATCATGCATAAATCATTATCTTTCTTCTAATGACACAGTTATTATATCTTATTAACACCTTCTTAGTAGTTAGCGCTCAACAATCTCACTGCTGATTTCCATAACATAGAAAATAACAAAAATATTTATTATAGATTGCAGAAATTGTTTTGACTGTCACAGATATTTTAAAAACTTTCTAAAAAATAAAAAATGATTACGAAATTATAAAATGATAAAATAATGAAATAAATTCATTTATAAATTCAAACAATGTATTAGTTTAGCTCTCATCATCTTTGGTGTTGTCACAACCACATACTTTCTTTCATTCAGACTGTTTATATATATATATATATATATATATATATATATATATATATATATATATATATATATATATATATATCATTTGATATTCAGAATAAATCACCTAGTGGTGTGATTCAGTTGTTACATCTATCTATCTATCTATCTATCTATCTATCGATCTATCTATCTATCTATCTATCTATCTATCTATCTATCTATCTATTTATCTATCTACCTATCTATCTATTTATTTGTATGTCTTTCACTCTCTCTCTCTCTCTCCCTCTCTCTGAATATATGTGTGTGTGTGTGTATCGACAGTAAATCATAAATATGAAAAAGAAGCACACTCTAAATTATAGAGCAGCAGAGTATATAGATAAAGGTAGATATGGCTAGTTTATGGGGTTACTCTGGGTTTCATGACCATAAAACACTTAGCTTTACAGCATTTCTTCGGACCCTAAAACCTGTTGGCCTATGGCCTCTCTAGCAAGTGACCTCTCTAGAAAATGGAGACAGAAAAGACTTCATTACTATATATTAACAACAAGGGAATGCCACAGGCCAACAGGTTTTAGGGTCTGAAGGAATGCTGTAAAGTTAAGGACTTTATGGACATGAAACCCAGGGTATCCCCATAAACTGGCCATATCTATCTTTATCTATATATGTACATATATATATATAGGCACAGCTCCTTGATTAAGAAGTTTGCTTCCCAGTCACATGGTTTCAGGTTCAAACCCACTGCATGATACCTTGGGAAAATGTTTTCAACTATAGTTCCAGGTTAATCAAAGCCTTGTGAGAGGATTTGGTAGAAGAAAACTGCAAGCAGCCAGTGGATCATTGCCGATTTTTTTCCTCCATCTTCCTTTTCTCTTGGACTTTCCTCCACCTCCTGTTTTTGATGAAGAGCTTTGTTCAAAACATAAAAACTACTTTTCTTTCCTTCCCTGCATTTGCTAATACTTTGCATGTACCACATCTTCACATTGTTGGTTTTTTTCTTGTGCTTTTCCTTGTTTGTGGGGGGGTTAACTATATGTGTATGTATATATATATATATATATATATATATATATATAATATATATATATATATATATATATATATATATATCATATATACATACACACACACACATATATATATATACATACACATATACACACACACACACATATATATATACATATATATACACGTGGCCGTTCGCCAGCCTCGTCTGGCACCTGTGTCGGTGGCACATAAAATCACCCACTACACTCTCGGAGTGGTTGGCGTTAGGAAGGGCATCCAGCTGTAGAAACACTGCCAGATCTGACTGGCCTGGTGCAGCCTTCGGGCTCCCCAGACTCCAGTTGAACCGTCCAGCCCATGCTAGCATGGAAAGCGGACGTTAAATGAGGATGATGATGATGATGACACACATGATATAGAAAATTTACTTCAACCAAATTCTGTCTAACCCATGCAAGCAGAGGAAAGCAGACATTAAACATTGATGATGATGGTGGTGGTGGTGGTGGTATATGCATACACACACTCATATCGTCTGACTTGTTTGGAAATAGTGTTTTGGAACTAAAACATTGCATCATAGTAAGATGAGCTTTGACAAGTGAATCCTATTCAACTGTAACAAGATACAGTCACAATACGTGTTACAGAGTAAGTCATGCAATACTGCAGCCACAATTCTCACAAACAGTACACAAAATTAAATCCTTACAATTGGTATAAAAGCAGCTTTTTTCTGGGGCTATTAACCCCAAAATCCTCATCTCAAAGCAGCAGAAATCACTCCAGTCCTAAACATTGGTTGACCCTCTCTAAAGCATAAATGCAACTCATAGAGTACCATTCATATATTCAGCTGATTAACAAACATCCATTCAGTAGCATGTTACAACTAGCAGCTCACTCGAGGTTTGTGTATGCTGCCTCATCTATTAGGAATTCAACAATTACTGCTCCCCTAAAATATCAGTTTCTCTACTATCCAATTACACACCCTTTTTTTCCTTTCCTCATCCCTAAAGTATTCCACCCAACAAGCCATATTACTAAATAGTATGACTAATTCTTTCTCCCAAGAACTGCAGCCCTCTAGTGTGCCTACCAAGTTCATATTTTCTCTGAAGAAGGTCAAGCTGAACATCAACTATATAATCTTGTCAAGAGGTAAAGATGTCATGCTTCCATGGGTTAAATATTAAAAAAGAAGAACATCATTGTTTTAATGTCCACTTTTCTATGCTCGCATGGGTTGGATGGAGTTTCTTGAGGCAGATTTTCTACTGCCAGATCTCCATCCTGTTGCCAACTCTCACCTGTTTCCAAACTAGGTAATATTTCCATCATGGCCAAATATGTTTTTGCAGGATATTGAGAAAGAATGACACCTCTTATATGACAGTGGTAATCATTTACAATTATCACTTGATGTTAAGACAAACATACATACACTCACATTTGTGCACACACACAGAGACATATATATATACATATATATATATATATATATCATCATCATCATCATCATCCTCATTTAACATCCGCTTTCCATGCTAGCATGGGTTGGACGGTTCAACTGGAGTCTGGGGAGCCCGAAGGCTGCACCAGGCCAGTCAGATCTGGCAGTGTTTCTACAGCTGGATGCCCTTCCTTACGCCAACCACTCCGAGAGTGTAGTGGGTGATTTTATGTGCCACCGACACAGGTGCCAGACGAGGCTGGCGAACGGCCACGCTCGGATGGTGTTTTTTTTTTATGTGCCACCGACACAGGTGCCAGACGAGGCTGGCAGACGGCCACGCTCGGATGGTGTTTTTATGTACCACCGACACAAGTGCCAGATGAGGCTGGCGAACGGCCACGATCGGATGGTGTTTGTTACGTGCCCACAGCACGGAGGCCAGTCGATGCGGTACTGGCTACGCCCACGTTCGGATGGTTTTCTTGTGTGCCACCGGCACTGGTACCACAAAGATACAAATTCCATTGATGTTCATCTATTTTGATTTGGTTTGATTTTCACTTGCCTCAACAGGTCTTCACAAGTGTCATAAGAAGGAAGGTATGCACAGGTAGACTGACTACGTCCCAGGTAGGGGCCACGGGTTATGGCCTGACTAGTCTTGCCGGGTCTTTGGATGGTGTTTTTATGTGCCACCAACACAGGTGCCAGATGAGGCTGGCGAACGGCCACGATCGGATGGTGTTTGTTACGTGCCCACAGCACGATGTGGTACTGGCTACTGCCACGTTCGGATGGTTTTCTTGTGTGCCACCGGCATTGGTACCACAAATATATATGTATATATATATATATATATACATATATATACATATATAATATATATATATATATATACATATATATACACACACACACACATATATATATATATATATATATACATATATATATATATATATATATAATATATATATATATATATATATATATATATTATATATATATACATATATATACATATATATATATATATATAAGTAGATAAATGGTACAACAAGGCACCAATATTTACTGGAAAATAGCAATCGATATAAATACGCTATTGTATAGCTTCACTGCGTATATACAAGCAAAAACGTGTGTGTGCAACAAACATGAAAAAAATTTGTCTTACCTCTAGGAAGAACATTCGATAAATGGACAACCTAGAATCAGATAATGCAGGACCAGTTTCTAATGTATGTATGTATATATATATATATATATATATATATATTGTCTTGTTCTTGTTACCATTTTCACCCTCCACAAAAAATCCCAAATTTTATTTAATTTGCTTTGCAGGAAGGACTGTTTCAACGAAGTCGCGTATTGTACTTGCCTTCGAAATGTGGAGTAGATTAATCAGGGACAACTGAAGAAGGGGAATATTCTTTATATTGCATGTCTCATTTCTCTGTATGTTTTTTTCATTGTTCCAAAAAAAGTTTGTTTCTATGTTTTTGTGTTTATGTTTTCGTTTCCAGTTCATCATTATCCACCTTAGTCTCAGGTTTACCATGGGGCTGATTTTAAAGCATAGAGTCACTAGACCAGAACTTCTCAAACCATCAACATACAGTGTGCTCATTTGACACATCTTCACCAAAAACCTCATTGATGTTTCAAGCTATCTGGGATACATCAGTTCCATGATGGAACTCATATTCATAAACAACACAAATTTTTTATTTATCCATGGGTTCACAAAATTTGATTTATGAGAGAAAACTCAAAATATAATCAGACACCATGAATTGCATTTCGGAATGTGATGATGTAACTCTTCAATGTTGTAAAACAAAGAATTTTCAAGATAGATCATTAGAGTTAATGACTATCCAACTTGGTGCATAAGAAAATCGGACATTTCATTCTTAATGACCTGATAATTTCCCTCAGTTGTAGCAATTCCTTGAATGGAATAATTGTCTTTGCTTTTGCTTTCAGTCTTTTAATTCTTTCAGTGTAATCTTTGGAGACTCAACCTTTTATTTGGCATATTACTGTCCCCATGAGTGCTATAATACTGAAACGCATTACATTTCTTTGTTATTGAAAATGTGGTATCAGAGAGTAAAGCAAGCAATTTTATCGCCATCAAACACTCCAAAATTTGGTAATTTCCATTTGTCATTTAAGACTCAATTTTCTTCTTTCAACAATTTTTTCAATTTTTAATTTTATTTTTGATATGATATGGAATGCAGGGGAAGCGTTAATGAAGTAATTTACAGTAAAAGACACTAATAACTAACTGATTGATTGATCATAACAACAACAACAGGGCTATGAAATAATCAGGGACTGAAAATTTTGATAGTGGGACATGTATACATGCAACACTTTTGAAATCAAAAATCATTGACTACCATTTGCCAATAATTATTGTTCTTCAATAAAATAACCATTTATGTATCATATTTAATGTATACTCACTGTGAATGTATACCCAAATTTTGGTCTTCGATATACAGGACTAACTGTATGCTTTGTTATCATTTGTTATTTTTTAACATGTTGGTAACCTGAGCAAAATACAGGTTGGCTCAAAACAGGTATATCTGTTAAGTCATAGAATCGAGATTATGGTCTCTAACACAAATATCTGTTATACTCCTTCTTGATTTGAATGCTACATTTCAGCATTGGGCTCCTCAGTATTCTCTTACTGAGTTTTGTGCATTTAGCAGTGTTTATTGATAAAACCAATGGTCTTAAGCTTGCTTCCCTACCATGTTGGGTTTGTGGTTGCAGTATTTGTCCCGAGTTAATCTTCTGGATGTTCTGCGTTAAAAAACACAATAAATACTGGTGGGAGATTTTTTCCTATATTAGAGGCAATGAATTCTCATCTGGTTGAAAAAACATACCATTGAAAAAGCACAAAAGTGTTTGGCATTCTTGCTAACTGCTGCTGCTGGGACAAATTTTCATCTCCCACTGACATTTATTGTTTTTGTCGTACCATGCCCAGAAAAGATATTATCTCTGGACAAATACCGCAATGACTGGCCTATTGACAGTGTATGTATATAAATATGATACATAGATGGCTATTTTAATACTACTTTAATTGCATATACCTGAGTTTTGGTCTTCAATATACAGGGCAAACTGTATTTTTTGTGTATTTTTTATTGTTTTAATTAAGGTGGCGAGCTGGTAGAATGGTTAGCACACTGAGCAAAATTCTTAGCAGCATTTCATCTGTCTGCACGTCTTGAGTTCAAATTCCACCAAGATTGATTTTGCCTTTCATCCTTTCAAGGTCAATGAAATGAGTACCAGCCAAATACTGGGGTGAATGTAATAGACTAGCCTCCTCTCCCAAAATTTCAGGCTTTGTGCCTCTAGTAGAAAAGATTGTTTTCAATTATTAACCTATTGGTATCCCCAGCAAAATACATCTGTTTACTTGTAGGCCCAGAACAGGTATATCCAATAGGTCATATAGTCTCTAGATTTTGGTCCCTAACACAAATATGTGCCACACCCCTTGATTTGAATGCTACATTTCAGCAATAGGCTCCTCAGTATTCTGTAAGTTTTGTGTATTTAGCAGTGTTTATTAATATCATGAATGGTCTTAAGCTTGCTTCCCAACCATGTTGTCTCAGGTTCAGTTCCATTGCATGTCACCTAGGGCTAGTGTCTTCTAATTTAGCCCCAGGCCGACCAAAGCCTTGTGAGTGGATTTGGTAAACAGAAACTAGAAGAAGGCTGTCATATATATATATATATATATTTATCAGAGGCGACTCCAGGTTATCAGCATCACTCAAGCTCATCCCAGATTTCACATTTATCCACTTTATTTCTAGCCCCAAATGGTTTATTTTTTATATCTAGCACTATGCCTTTATCCATTTCTAAGTTAAGGGTTAAAATAAAGCAACCCCACAAAACACAGCTGATCTATACACACAGATGCACAGAATAACAACAATCAAATAATGTCAGCAGAGTGCACGACAAACATCAGTAATCTGACTGTTGCCTATACTCTTGACAAGATATGATAGTTAGTCTTTTACACCTACCTGGCTCGTTCATATTAGCCTGAGTTGCTGGATAATTTTTTGTTCCTTTAAGAATATTGTAGAAAGGAAACTTTTCATAGATTGCAATTTAAATCCTAATCTCTATAGAAATTTATTGTTTCCAGAAAACAGTGAATTTGAATTACTTTTAATTTTTACGATTAAAGATAACAACTCAGGCTGTAACTTCTGAGCCTTAGTCAGGCGCATGTGAACTATGTTGAGAGAATGTCTGCTACGAATGATTTTTTTTGTGACACAGGGCACCTCTAAGATGACCGCCAGACACTAAACGAAAATAAGTAAACTGTGACCAGGCTCAATAAAAGGAGCTGAAGTTATTGACTGAAATTACATACTTGAAGTTAGTGTTGGTAGAAATTAAATCAGCTTGCAAGTACACACTCACTTTACTAAATTTATATTCTGGCTAAGCCCGAACAGCGCAAGTGCCAGAGTCACCACTGATATATATATATGACAGTCTTCTTCCAGTTTCTGTCTACCAAATAATGCATACATGTGTGTGTGTGTGTGTGTGTGTGTGTGTGTGTGTATAAGTCATCTAAGTCATGAAAAAATGCATTCCTATATCTGTCAATAGAGTGGGTATATAATCCAAAATATATAGCATTATATATCCATTACAGCCAATCTTACCAATCAGTTTCACTGTAAAGGGAGTCAATGGAGTGTTAGGTAACAATCCGATTATGTGACCCTACACTCATCAGAGGTAGCCAATATGAAACGAAATATGGCGACTGCTCTCTATTGTTGGAGGTGAATAGACACATCCAGTTTGCAGTTGCTTTGAAAAGATAAAGAAAAGAAACGAGTAGGTGATTGAGTTAAGAGTAATGTCCCTTGGTACCAAAACGTTGCCACTGAGGTGGTTATGTTGCAAGTTGTTAAGAGTTATCTTGAAGTGTTTATGGGAAATGTGTGCATCCTTTAGGTTGGTGTTCTTGTTGAAATAGAATTTGTGTAGTAGTACTATATGTATATCCTTTGCAGGGGTATAGGCATACATATGTGTTTGTTAGTTGTTTTCTTTCTTTTATGTATTGGTTAAGTTTGTGGGGCATTTATGTGTGCATGCAGTGTGTGTAAGGGTACAATGTGTGAGAGTTTATATTGGGGGTAGCAGAAAACAGTCTATTGGGTACGTGTCTGCCATGTTGGGGCGTGCATATTCGTTTGTGGGTGTGTTAGTCTATACTCTGATCAAATTCTTTGCCAGACTCAACAGTTTTGGTGGAAGGTATTGGATTGTAGTCATGATGGGGCACACAGGTATGATCGGATGTACTTCCTTTCATGTGGGCAAGGATTAAAAATTTCACTTCTGCTATTCAGGTAAATGCCTAGGTGCTGAGAGCTCTTTAAAATTGCTCTTTTCTCAGCCAGGCATAATGTGCACTTCCTGTTGCTATTGAAATATGGTTTACATTTCTCTAGGATACTTTCACTTTATGCTGTACTCAGTGGCACTTTCTTTCAAAGACCAAACGTGCTTGGTCAGGGTTGTGACATTATGTCTCTCCAGAATTTGAAGGAGGATGTGTGGTTGTTATAGTGGGTTCTGAAGAGGCCTTCAATTACTCCCACATACTTTAGCACATTTGGTTGCCCATTTGGTCCTATGGCCATTACCTCTACCTTTGAATGTGTGTGTTTGTGTGTTCGCTGTCTAAACATTAAGTGAGATTGTAAATGTGCATCATCAAGATACAAGCAAGGTTGTTTGTTTCCAGTCTTTTGTGAATAACATATCAGGCCATAGGAAAATATTACTTTGCTTGGAAACAGGTGAGAGTTGGAGACACAAAAGGCATCTGTTTATAGAAAACCTGCCTCCATGAATTCGATCTGACTCATACAAGCATAGAAAAATGGTAATTAAAATGATGATGATGATGATGATGATGATGATGATAACATTTACATGTGTTTTGTACTTATGTGGGGTGAATGATTTCTACAGCCAGTTATATTTCATTCACTTTACTCCCAGTATGATGCATTAGCATAAGCTTGTATCTATTTTGTTAGAGTTCAGCAATTTAGACAGTTATATTTTTATTATTACAACTGCTCTGTATTTATATCTTTTCATATGAATAAAGATTTATCTCAACAAACAACAGAACATTGTACTTGTTACTTGATACTAAGAAGGTCACAAGTTTCCCATCCTTGTTAGTAACTATAATCTGAATATCTTTCACTAATCTTTCTTCTCTATATCATTATTCTGGACTTCTTTCTTGAGATATCACTTCTTCACTAAATATTATTCCACAATCTGAAGGTGTGAGTAGGCATAGGTATAGCTGTGTGATAAGAAGTGGTTGCAGGCTCAGTCCCACAGCATGGCACCTTGGGCAATGTCTTCTACTCCAGCCCTGGGCCAGCCAAAGCCTTGTGAGTGGATTTGGTAGGGGGAAACCTGTCATGTATATATACATATACAGGGGTTGGACAAAATAATGGAAACACCTAGCATCATAATTTTGAAATATCTATAAAACCATCAAAAGCTTGTTTATTTTTATGTTTTTTGATTTATTATTAGTGTTGCTTAATATGTTTTGCTAAAATTGTTGTTTCTTTTCAGATATCATCAGAAAAAGGTAATTAAAATTCATAAAAATGGAACATCTATCAGACTTTCAAAGAGGTCAACTTGTTGGTGCTCATATGGCAGGCACGAGCATAATGAAAACTGCCAAAATGTTTGATGTATCAAGAAGTACTGTTTCAAAAGTAATGACAGCCTTTGAGAAAGAGGGAAAAACCTCCTCGTTGAAACAAAAACTCTGGAAGAAAACCAAAAATTTCATATAGGGACCATTGGACTCTTATGCAAATTGTTAGAAAGGATCAAAAAAGTACAGCTCCCAAATTTACTGCAGAGCTTAATGACCACATCAAGATACCACTTTCCACAAAAACTGTTCACCAGGAGCTGCAAAAAGCCAGATTTCATGGGAGAGTTGCAATCAGAAAACCACTACTTTCAAAAACAAACATTGCAAAGAGTTTAGAGTGGAGTAAAAACCTACAGAATTGGTCCCTAGAGCAGTGGAAGAATGTTATTTTCTCAGACCAGTCATCCTTTATCTTATCTCTGAACACCAGCCGAGTATACGAGTGGAGACAGCCAAAAGAAGCATTTGACTCAGACTACCTTCTTCCAACTGTTAAACATGGAGGAGGATCTGAGATGATCTGGGGAGCTATATCTTGGAAATATGCTGGTTCAATGGTTTCCCTTCATGGCAGAATTAATAGTCAAGATTTTTTAAGCATTTTATCTGATCAAATTCATCCTATGGCTATGGAACTGGTTCTGGAGGGAAACAATCTTTCAGGATGATAATGCACCAATTCACACAGCTAAATTTGTTACTGAATGGCATGAGGAACATTCTAGGGAAGTTGAACATCTTATCTGGCCACCACAGTCCCCAGATCTCAATATTATTGAATATTTATGGTGCATATTAGAAAAACAAGTAAGGAGTTGATATCTTCCACCATCATCACTACAAGAACTGGAGACTGTTTTAGCTGAAGAACGGACAAAAATTCCTTTGGAAACAATTGAAACTTTGTACGAGTCCATACCTTGTAGAATTCAAGCTGTAATTACTGCCAAAGGCAGTCCTACCCCATATTAAAATAAATTTGTTTGATATTTTAAAGTGTTTCCATTAATTTGTCCAACACCTGTATATCTATGAGTGTGTCTGTCTTTGTCCCCCACTACTACATGGCAACTGGTGTTGGTGTTTTATGTCTCTGTAACTTAACAGTTTGGCAAAAGAGACCAATAGAGTAAGTACCAGGCTTTAAAAAAAAAAGGTCTGTGGTTGATTCATTCAACTAAAAATTCTTCAAGGCAGTGCCCCAACATGACTGAAACAATTAACAGATAAAAGAAATCAAAGAAATGTTTACTCTTCTTTACAGTAACAGATCACTGGTTTTATAAGAGAAGAATATCTGTTACACCCCAGAAATTACAGGCAATTGAAATTTGAATCCTGGGTTGGACCCAAAAGGCAAAGCTTATTATTAACAGTGGTCATAGACCAATTTAGTCTTTCGAAGAATGTTGTCCCATAGAAGGAGTAGATATGAGATGGAGAGAAAAATGAGTTGAAGAGAAACCTGACAGAGATCTGATTGAAACTAAAAAGTAAGGCTGAGATTATTTGGAACAGTGGTCAGTAACCAATTTGATCTTTGAGTTAAGATAAAACTCAACATGATCTGAATCCTAAGTGAATACACATGATACTACAAAGCATTTTTATAGTGCTCAAGCCATTCTACTAGTTTCACCACCTTATGCAAAGATAATAACGTTCTTATCCAGTAGATCACGAACACCAAGTAGATAAAATGCTATTGGCCCCTTCCCTTTAGCTATATCGGTTACAAGAGTTTAAAAGATTTTTTCTAAATTCTGGTTTACTATTGAAAGTTTTAGTACTTTGCGTCCTTTCAGTGAAGGTATGTAGCTTAGCAGTCAGGGTGTTGGGCTCATGATCATAATGTTATAGGTACAATTCTTGGACCAGGTGTTGCATTGTTTTTTGTGAGCAAGGCACTTCATTTCATGTTACCTTTCAATCTACTTAATAGTAAATGATTGCCAGTCAAGTGTTGGAGCAGCCCTCTCTCTCACCTTTCATCTGTCACATCCTGGATCTTCACCTGTGTCATGGATAGGAGGGCCAAGAAGGTGTTGATATCTGCACAACTACATAGGTACCTAAAAGATCAGTGAAAGCATCGTTCCTACTACTAAGCCATTTTTGTTGTACTTGATAGCAGTGGTTCATAGTTTTTATCCTTTCACAGGTATTGTATTGTGTTTATGGCTAAACCATTTAATTCTCAAATGGCTGAAATTATAAAGCTGTAAATGTGTACCATTTCACAAGTGTTTTGTTGCTTTCCAAGATCTATCTTGGAGAAGCATAGGCTTTGGTATGACATGAGTCAGCTATCAAATGTTTTTCAAATCACACTCTGCCATCTTTCCTTGGATATGTGGATGAAGAAAGTGAATTACACCCAAATCCACAGAGATGCCAAGTATTGTTAGTTTTCCCAAATCCAAAAATATTGGCACAACTGATTAGATTTATTGGGTTTGCTGCATATTATGCTAAATGGATTTCAGAATATTTGAAACTTACTCAATGCCTTACCATATAGAGAATTTATTGAACAAATTGGGCATCTCTGAAATGAAGCATTATCTGCCATATCAACATTTAAAATTCAAAACTATCAAATGTGAGTCTTGCAACAACTGAGTTTGATAAACCATTAATTATCAAAATGGATGCCTCAGAATCTGCACTTGGTGTCACTTTCAATCAGAATGGAAAACCTGTAGCATTTCTGTCTCTAGTTTTGTTGGCCTCACAAAGAAAAGAGTATATTATTGAATGAGAACGAGAGACTGAAGCCATCATGGAAGCTATTTGATGATGGAGAGTTCTGCTTAACTCAGTATTGTATTTACTGTCATTACAAACCAATGATTGGTGTCATACCTGTTCTCAACAGAGCATACATTGCAAATTAAAAGTGATAAGCTTTCTCAATGGCAACTAGAATTTTCTGAATTTAGATTTGACATAAGTTACCATCTGGACTTACAAAACAACCACTGCTGATATGCTGTCATGATGTAACACAGTAAAAGACCTGACATACCTCAGAAACTTACACAATGAACAGTGTGAATCTGCATCTACATGGCTATACCATTATTGTTGAAGCCACAATCTCACATTCACCTTATCAGAGATCTGCTCCATAGCTGATAACTGTGCTGTTTACAAGGAAATTAAGCCTAGCTTTCATAAACCACTAGAAGGTCATCCTATCTATGCAACTCACCCATGGGAACATGTCTATTGATACTGTCAGGCCTTTGCCCTCAAATTTACCTAATTGGTATCTTTTAGTCATAGTAGATGAATACACAAGGTATTCTTTTGCCTTTGCTTACAGGGATATGTCATCAGACACATTGATAAACCATTTGCTATCACTATTTGTCATGTTCAGGTGACCTTCTTGCCTACATTCAGACCACAGGATGCAATATGAAAGTAAAAAGGTAGAAAATTTTCTGAAAAGAAATAGTATTAGTGGGACATGCACAGCACCATACTCACCCCAAAGCAATGGCCAACATGAACAAACTAATGGGACTTTGCAGCAAGCTATCAAATTAGCACTTCAAAATTTCAGTTGGGACCCAAAATATTAGAAAGATGTTTTGTGCTTTCTTCTGTTTGGATGTTTGATCTGTATGGTACAAACCAGATTCCTCATAAAAGATCACTGAGCTTTCTAAGACAATCTGTCATTGATCAAATTCTTCTGGAATTTCTGCAATGTAAGGTGAGTACTGCTCCACATCATCATCACATTCTAAGGAAAGAAGATCGGATTGAGAAGCTAACTCTCAAGGAAACTATCTTACCTCAATTTGCTAGAGTGGAGTTCAGTGATGGCTACACAGAGACAGTCTCAACCTGGCATCTGGCACCATTGACAAGGGATCAGGATCCAGAACACTTAGTATCATCACCTCCCAGTCATTACTTTCTACAATCTGCTTCCAGTTATAGAAGAAATGAACTTACTAAAAGACAGTCAATCATGCATGTCAGAGAAGCTATAAGATTATAATGGATGCAGACCATGAACTACAAGCAAAACAAAATGATTTCATTAAACTGCAGAGAAACATGTAAACCCAAATATTTATGAGATTGTTGTATGGACTAGCAGATCATTTGCTGGCAGAGAAGACTGTCATATATTTGTTCTACTGTATTCACAATTCTTGAGAAACAATATTGTGATATTAACAGTTGAATAAAAGCTCCAATTATTGCAATCTATTGAAACATCTACAAGTTAACATACATGGATAGGTTCACATTAGACAATATAGTCCTTGAAAACCATGATGGTTATGGCTAGAATGCCCTTTGATCATAGGTATGATTTATCTGCAGTCAACTAAACAGCCACCTTGCTTGAATATAAATTATGGGATCCTATCTTTCACAGAAAAGAGTCAAACTGATAAAGGTAAATTTTGACACCTGTTTGACAGACTTTCGAAATAGCTGGGACAATTTCATAGAGAAAGACAAGGCAAGGAATTGGGTGGTTGTTTCCTTTTGAGAAAGAATATTTTGTCCAAAAAGTTAGTTTTTTTTCACATTTTCCGTCCCACATTAACGATTCTGTTATATCAGTAGAAAACATTTTCTCTAAAATATAACGGAAATGGGGTGGATGGGGACAAATCTCAGTTTTTTTTTCTGTTCAGAATCATAACCTAGCATGCTTGTAACATTTATATAGATCCGAAGAAATTAGTTTTAGCCCCGTAGATAATTTCCGACTCTATTCTATAGGAACGCCCGTCACAAAAACCAGGAATAAAATTAAAATCGGGACGAGAGTTATATCTTAATCTTAATTTGATATTCAATCAGATTATAATCGCAAATTGACAAGTAGAAAATTATCATAAGCAATCGGTAACGAAATTAAAAAAAACAAAAAAAAAACACCAGAGCCGTCATCCGTTGGGGAGCTAATTCAACAAGTCCCCTCGGACATTAGTGTTAGTAAAAAAAGTTGAAAGAGTTTGAAGGAAGTAAGTATATAAAGAGTTAATATTTCCACTTTCAGTATGGGATCAAAGAATGCTTGATTGTAAATAAAATTTGTTTTTATTTATTTATTCATTTATTTCTTTAATAATAATCAACGTGTACGTTTGAAAATATATTTACTTACAGAGTTATTGACCTTCCCTATATTTGTTTTTAGTTAGTTTATACTATTTTGGTGCTAGAGGGCAGTGTAAATTATGCATTCTGTTTTCCCATTGGTCAATAATTATCACAGTCTACACTTATGTCGGCGCGGTACGTTTGAAAATGGAAACATTATTTTTACATTTTAGCATTGTTGCACAAAAACTGGATAATTTATTTGAATGAAAACCTATATACATAAATATTATTTCACCCCCATTATATAAAAGATTAGGTGAGTTACAAAATATTTGTCATTTTTACGGCAGTTTATATCTTATTTGTTATTTTTAAACGAACACTTTTGAAATATTTTATAAGTTGATATTTCCTACTCCAACTTTTCTTTTTGTTTTGTCTGTTAAAATACGAAATATTAGCAACAAAAATACATATGCGATAAATATCTCACATTATTACAAGTAATATTTGTTTTAATTGTGTCATTAAGAATTCAGTATGATTCAATTGGCTGATAATGTTTTTGTTTTTTTCCTCATTATTTCCAGCAAGTTGGTCATAAATAAAGCGTTACCATTATTATTAATATTTTTACAAGTAATACTGTTTATTAATATTGTTATTGCTTTTCAACATGTATAAAAGGCCTATCATTTTAAAGGGGAACGCAAAATGGGAAAAATTGATACGTTCAAGTAATCACACGACCAATGGAAACTCATTACTATTAGTTGGAAGAATCGTTAGAGTGGCGGAAAAAATGCCTTTCTTCGGATCTTTACGTTTTCAAATCCCGGAGTAGATTAAATAAGTACCAGTTGAGTACTGGAGTCGGTGGTATCATGTAACCCCTTCCCCATGTCAAAATTAGAAAAAAAATTATATATATAATCAAACATCATCGTAGTTAACAAAGAACTTTTTTTTATTAAATCTTTGCCTTTTATCCTTTCGGGGTTGTATCGCTCGATGTAATTGACTAGGGCTAAATTTTCGCCTGTCAAAATTTGAAGTCTTGTGCTTGTATTATTATTATTATTATTATTATTAAGGCGACGAGTTGGCAGAATCGTTAGCACGCCGGGCGAAATGCTTAGCGATATTCCTGAGTTCAGATTCCGCCGAGGTCAACTTTACCTTTCATACTCCCGGAGTCGATAAAATAAAACCAGTCTAGAACCCATCCCACCCTCAAAATTTCAGGCTTTTTACCTATAAGAGAAATTATTATTATTATTATTTACATAACTAAATTTGTGAGAAGAGGGTTGCTATAATCGATCGTAGTGTTTGGATTTCTTTTGACTCGGAACAAGCTTAGTTTTATAGTGAGAGCGCACATAGTTGATTAAATCGACTATAATGTTATTTCGTGTTTATTTTTATGATTATGAAAGGTAAAGTTTCCCACTGGTAATATTTGAACTAGGCGCTAGTCCAGGTTTGCACGCCCCCTCTAACAGTTTTATGAGGGATATAGGGCATCTGTGATGCTCCATTGTTTCACTAGCCCTACTTTTCTAATGAGACAACATACTGATGTAATCATTTTCTTTGTAATAAAAAAAAAAAATGCACCATATATAGACAATTAATTTTGTGTCAGTAGCTATAGTAGGATTTAATAATGGGAATAACTAGTTTGGTGCCTCATCCCCACACAGTCTGGTTTTTTTTTCATATAACTTTGTTAATAATGCATATTTTTAAATGAAATTTGGCAGAGATAACGTTTTCGAAGGTTACGATTAATGTTGTGGGTGCACATGTAGATGTAAACAGAACCCTCCCCGGAAAGATTTTTCAAAAATAGCAACTTAAAAATTTCAATCTCCTCTCCAATGCTAGAAATAACAGCCAAATCTCACAAAACTGCGATAACTTTCTGTTTCATCAGAAGCGAAACAAATATAGAGTATTCTTTAATACATTATGACTGAAAGGTTCCTATTTTCAGTACTGAGTCACTTGTTTCTGATCATTAGCTGGTAACCCGAGTCTGCTTTTCCTTTGAAACATTTGCTGTTTGAATATATTTTTGAAATATTTGAAAGCTATGAAGAAAACGCCAATCTTTATGTTCTCAATAAATAAATAAATCCTTGCGACCGACACGTGCAAAAACTTTATTTTTCTACCTGTTTTGAAGAAATTATTTTCTATTTTATTCCCAATTCTTTGTTTCATGCAATTAAATAATCTTCAATCTTATTTATTTCATGTTTGTTGTCGAGCGAAAAATCGTTAAGGATTTCGTGTTAGAAATCGGAACAAATTACGTATTCTTGGGCTCTACTTGTTTACCATTTTCACATGTTGGTTATAATTGGGAATTCCTTGGAATTTTTTTTCTTTACTTCCGCAAACCTATAGTTATCGATGTGATTTTTGTACCAATATATTAAAATTTTCGTCAATGATGTTTTTGTATTAGCGTTTCATTTCTGTAATTTCTCTCTCTGTGAAACTTTGATTATCTTTTTATCTCTGCTTTGTCATTTTGGTTCTCATTGCCATTCCTGTCTCATCAAGGAACCAGAATACCTTTCGAGTACAAATATAACTTTTATTGTAAATTTAAAAACTCATCTCTTGTAAATCTTTTGTTTTTAAGATTTCATTTGTTTCTTGCATAACCCGAGGTCAGAAAACCTATTCCTGCTATGATCCTTTCGTCTCTCCAGGCACACTTAACTTAGAAACATTAACGATACGCCCTTCTTTCTAAGTCTGTAGAATATGGGTTGAAAGACATTCGGTTCAAATAAGTTGATTTATCTCATTGGTTATGTGTATATGTTTGAGGAATGCGACAGACACGATTTGCCTGTTCTTCAAATAATTCTTTTTTTAATTTTTGATATTCTTAGATAGTTCTCAGTCTCCCTGACAACTGTGAACAAAAGAACTTTCATGAGTCATATTACATAATTATTGTGAGCACCCATTTATCCTCATTTTAATGTCCACTGATCCATACTTGCATGGGGCAAACGGAATTTGCGTCGTTCATTTCCAGTACTGAAAAAAAGTCTGACCATGGGGAAATATTACCTTGGAATTGGATGGGTGTTGATGACAGAAACAGCATCTATCTATAGAATATCTGCTTCAGTAACTACATGAAAAAGTGACCATTAAAATGGTGATATATATAATATATATATATATATATATATATCATCATCATCATCATTTAGCGTCCGTTCTCCATGCTGGCATGGGTTGGACGGTTCAACTGGGGTCTGTGAAGCTGGAAGGCTTCATCAGGCCCAGTCAGATCTGGCAGTGTTTCTACGGCTGGATGCCCTTCCTAACGCCAACCACTCCGTGAGTGTAGTGGGTGCTTTTTACGTGCCACCCGCACAGGTGCCAGACAGAGCTGGCAAACAGCCACGAAACGGATGGTGCTTTTACGTGTCACCTGCACGGGGGCCAGGCGAGGCTGGCAAACGGCCACGAGCGGATGGTGCTTTTACGAGTCACCGGCATGGGGGCCAGGCGAGGCTGGCAACGGACACGAACGGATGGTGGTTTTACATGTCACCGACATGGGGGCCAGACAGGGCTGGCAAACGGCTTGAACGGATGGTGCTTTTACGTGTCACCGGCACGGGGGCCAGACAGAGCTGGCAAGCGGCCACGAACGGATGGTGCTTTTACATGTCACCGACATGGGGGCCAGACAGGGCTGGCAAACGGCTTGAACGGATGGTGCTTTTACGTGTCACCGGCACGGGGGCCAGACAGAGCTGGCAAGCGGCCACGAACGGATGGTGCTTTTACATGTCACCGGCACGGGGGCCAGACAGAGCTGGCAAACGGCCACAAACGGATGGTGCTTTTACGTGTCACCGGCACGGGGGCCAGGCCAGGCTGGCAACGAACACAAACGGATGGTGCTTTTACGTGCCACCGACACGGGGGCCAGACAGGGCTGGCAAACGGCTACGAACGGATGGTGCTTTTACGTGCCACCGACACGGGGGCCAGACAGGGCTGGCAAACGGCTACGAACGGATGGTGCTTTTACGTGTCACCTGCACAGGGCCCCTGATGTTGATCGACCTCAATTTGGTTTGATTTTGATTTTGACTGTTCTCACTGGTCTTGCCGGGTTTTCTCACGCACAGCATACTTCCAAAGGTCTCGGTCACTGGTCATTTCCTTGGTGAGACCTAAATTTCGAAGGTCGTGCTTCACCGCCTCGACCCAGGTTTTCCTGGGTCTACCTCTTCCACAGGTCCCCTCAACTGCCAGGCTGTGGCACTTTCGCACACAACTATCTTCAGCCATTCTCATCACATGACCATACCAGCGCATACGTCTCTCTTGCACACAACTGATGCTTCTTAGGTTCAACTTTTCTCTCAAGGTACTTACACTTTGTCGATTATGAACACTGACGTTACACATCCATCGGAGCATACTAGCTTCATTTCTTGCGAGCTTACGCAAATCCTCAGCAGTCACAGCCCAAGTTTCACTACCATGTAGCATGGCTGTACGTACACATGCATCATACAGTCTGCCTTTTACTTTGAGCGAGAGGCCTTTTGTCACCAGCAGGGGTAAGAGCTCTCTAAACTTTGCCCAGGTTATTCTTACTCTAGCAGTTATACTTTCAGCGCACCCGCCCCCGCTACTGACTTGGTCACCTAGGTAACGGAAACTATCAACTACTTCTAGCTTTTCTCCCTGGAAAGTGACGGAAGTTGGTCTCAGAGCATTTTCAGTGTTAATTGTTCCTGAGCATCTGCCACATACAAAAACCATCTTCCTAGTTAGCCTTCCTTTGACATTGCTGCACCTCTTATGTGTCCATAGCTTACACTTGGTGCATCTTATAGAGTTTCTACCTACACCTTTTCTACAGATCGAGCAGGGCCATCTACCTGAAGGCGTTTGTGATTGGTCTACCTTCCTACTTATTAGGACTTTGGTTTTGGCTAGGTTGATTCTAAGGCCCTTCGATTCTAAACCTTGTTTCCATACCTGAAACTTCTCCTCTAGTTCTGATAGAGACTCAGCAATTAGAACAAGGTCATCAGCATAGAGGAGCTCCCAGGGGCATCCTGTCTTGAATTCCTCCGTTATTGCCTGGAGGACTATGATAAATAGGAGGGGACTGAGGACTGAACCTTGGTGGACCCCAACCTCTACCTTGAATTCTTCACTGTACTCAGTGCCAACCCTCACCTTACTAGCCTAGCAGCATCTCTGTACATGGCTTGTACAGCTTTCACTAACCATTCATCTATCCCTAGTTTCCTCATTGACTACCAGATGAGGGATCGGGGGACCCTGTCGAAGGCTTTCTCCATATCAACAAAAGCCAGGTATAGGGGCTTGTCTTTGGCTAGGTATTTCTCTTGCAGCTGTCTTACCATGAAAATAGCATCAGTAGTACTTTTCCCTGGCATGAACCCAAACTGCATCTGATCTAGGTTAACTCTCTCTCTAATTAGTTGGGCTATAACCCTCTCCGTAACCTTCATTACCTGATCCAGCAGCTTGATACCCCTGTAGTTATTTGTATCTAGGGCGTCACCTTTACCTTTGTAGCAGCTGACTATTATGCTGCTACACCAGTCATTGGGAATGACTCCTTCGTGTATCACCTGGTTAACTATACGGGTGACTAGGCTATAGCCGACACTACCAGATATTTTGAGCATCTCTGCAGTAATTCCTGATGGGCCTGGGGCTTTCCTTGTTTTCATGCTTTTAATTGCCTTATCTACTAAGGAACTGTCAACTCGGATTGCTGGTCCCTCTGTTGGGTCAACATTCGGCAGACTCTCTTTATCCCATTCATTTTCCTCATTCAGCAACCTTTCATAGTGGCTTCTCCAAACCTCTCTCTTTGCATCCTCATTTAGCGCAAGTGAGCCGTCATCTGTGCGAACACATTTTTCTCCTACCACATCACGATTCTCTCTCACACACTGTCTTGCTATACGAAATACCTCAAGTCTTTCATCCTCACGGCGCAGGACATTGGCAAATTTTTTCCTATCTGCTTCCCCTCTGGCTAAATAAACCTGCCTCCTAGCTTCCCTTCTTGCAGTCCAGTCCTTCCAAGCCTGTTTCTTTTGTCTAATAGCCCTGTCAACAGTATTGTTCCACCACCACGTTATTTTGGGTCTTGTGGGGACTTTGCACCAGCCACAGATCTGGTCAGTGGCTTTCAGCAGGTTGTCCCTTAGAAACGCCCAGTTATCTTCTACCCCATGTGTAGCTATGCCCCCTTCTATTTCGTCGAAGGCTTCAAGTAACATGTCTCTAAATCTCTGTCCATTAGCAGGGTCTTTAAGCTTCCAGACCCTTCTTCTCCATGTTGGTCGTCTTCTAGTCGTCCTCTTAGTCCTGATCCTAAAGTCACTGACTACCATTCTATGTTGTGGGGTACATTCTTCGCCTGGGAAGGTTTTGGCATTCATAAGCAGCCATCTTTCCCTTTTTCTGGCAAGGATGTAGTCGATTTGGCTAGTATGCTGGCCCGAACGGTAGGTGACCAAGTGGCTTGTTGGTTTCCTGAAGTTAGTGTTGCAAACCTGGTTCCCTCCTCATTGCGAGAACCATAACCATATCCTCCATGAACGCCATAGAAGCCCTCAGCATATCGTCCAACATGCCCATTGAAGTCACCAGCCACAAAGAGAAGGTCCCTGTTGTTCGTCAATGAGGTGGTCTGCAGTAGGGTGTCATAGAAACGGTCTTTCTGTCCATCGGGTAACCCTAGCTGAGGGGCATAGGCCGATATAATAGTTGCTAAACTATGATGGAGCACTAATCTAATCTTCAATATTCTGTCACATATTCTGACTACCTCGATGACCTTATATATATATATATATGTGTGTGTGTGTGTGTGTATGTTACTTGTGCTTATACACCAACGTGCGTTCCATTTAATTACTTCTTCATCGTTTTAGATTTTTGGAAATTTGTCATTAAATCTCAAGGCATTAATTTAATATTATTTTATTTTATTATTTGGCTATTGACTGTGGTTTATATGAAAAGCCAAAATCACATGAGATACAAAATATAATATAAACACTGTCACATATATTGGCTAGATATTGCTGGCTATAATTGTTGTACAAAATATATTCAAAAACTAAATATTGAGAATTAAATTATTTTATATATTTTTTAAATTCATTTATTCCAATTGTACTATGTTTGTATTGAAGTTTGGTTGAAAATCAGCGCAATTATATGTCAGTTTTGGAGGAAATTTTATCACATTTCATTGGATGAAATTGTAATTAGTAACATCATCAGGTTTCTTTCCTTTCCTATTTTTTTTTCATACTGGCATGGTTGGGACAGATTTGTAAATCAACAACTTTGTATGTACTGTAGTAGCCCCTCTACTCACAAGTTTTGATTTTTATAATATTCTTCCTATTGTCAACTGCAACACCAGAATAAATCTGGTATGTTTAAAATGAAGCAAAGTTTGCTTCTCAGTCACATGGTTTCATGTCCAGTCCCACTGTGTCGCACTTTGGGCAAATGTCTTCTATTTTCTGGGCCAACCAAAGCCTTGTGTGTGAATTTAGTAGACAGAAATTGAAGGAAGGCTGTTGGGGATACACACACACATAATGTGTCTGTGTAGATTTGTCTCCTTGTCTCAACATGCTATAATAGTTGTTTGTGTTGCTGTCATACAAGTAGTGTTATTCATTTCCATTATTTTGAGAAAACGTGCCTGGCCAGGGTGGAAATATTACCCTGTTTGGAAACGGGTGAGGGTTGGTGACAGGAAGGGCTTCCAGCCATAGAAAATCTGCTTCAATAAACTCCATGCAAGCATGTTAAAATCAAAATTGACATTAAATCTGATCTGGAGTGAAAAGTTCTGTGTTGCTTCAACTCGTATCTTGAGCCTTTGTGAGTGAGACTATTTTATATAATATTAGGTTGTTTCACATGAAATGTCACATTTTTAATTGTTATTTCAGTCATTTAAAAACTCAATTATGTATACCTTGCATTTAATCTTGACTCTTTTTCTTTTCCAACTGTATTGGTATACAAAATTCATACCCACAGACCTCATGAAAATGATAACAACCAAACTATGTTGAGTGATTTTCTCATAAAGTAACAGCCAGTTACAATTTTTTCATATAAAGTAACAGTTGGTTACAATCCCAGTTCGCATAAACATGGTCTACCAGGCTTCCATAGTTGATGGTGGGTTTTTGGACTAGTTGCTCGAATCCAAACTGCTTCATAGTTGTCAAAATCTCATGGTTAGGGGTATCAAGGAGATCCACGTTGAAATTACCAAGGACTATGGTCAGATGATTCCTTGGCAAAGATCTTATAAGATAATGCAGGCTGGTGAGAAAAGGAGCAACTGGTACGAAAGATCTGTAAATGGTGATGATATTGATTTTTGTTGACAAGATGGTTAGCCTAACAGCGATGTACTCTAAGCCTCTGACATTCAATGTATATCCGTGGGGGCGATCTCCTGCTTGGCAAGTCATCACCCCAGTGCAGCAGGCCTGTCTGCTCTAGTGATCGTCGACTGCGGTAGGATGGATGATACTTGTTGATTCTGCTTCAAGAACGTTTCCATGAAACAAAACATATCAATATTTTGAAGAGTGTTGTCCGCTTTGGTGTCTTGTTCATGTTCAAAGTAGGACCTGATATTGAGCAGCCTGATCTGCAGTCTTCCATGTGTAACTGTGGGAGCAGCGGAAGGCAAAGTTTCTGACGTTTACTGTTGAAGCCTGTCCATTTCATGAACAACAGCTGGACCAGTGTGAATTGCACTGGCATCAGATCCAAGCAAGAAGAGGCCACTCAAGTGTCGGATGTGACTCAAAGCAACATATGTCTGGCCAGGCATGAAGGAACCTTTTCCTTGCATGGCAACAACAACCTTATCCATGGTCTTGCTCTGGACTTTATGTATGATGCAACCCCAGGCCAGTGAGAGAAGAAATTGTGAAAGCTTTGCCTCTACAGATCGTCTACTCCTCCCAGTATAGAACTGAATATCAAGTCGTTTGATGAGAACTGCTCCCAGGAACGACCTCTTGTACTGGCTGTCAGCGATGGCCTGCTTACCTATCCGTTCACTGTCAAATTCGACTAGGATTGTATGGACGTCACTACTGGTGTTGTCGATCCCAAAACTGTGCCACTGATGCCATTTGCCAGACCGTCAGAGACATCTATGTTGACAATTATCATCACTCTAGTGCTAACTGCTACAGACACTACCTGTCTGAGGCTGCCAATGTCTGACGCCTTAGTGCAAATGGCAACATCAATGAGGCCAGTCTGGATGTCTTTCTTTTTGGCGATAGCTTTGATGTCATAAATCGGGTCAAGCAGCTTGAGGTGTTCTGTGTTGTGTTCATCAACCTCTTTGTTTGTATTAAACACGTGAAGGGTGTTCGCTGGGTAGTCATTGTCTTTGGTGATGACTCTGGTCTTAAGCAAGGTTATATCGTCTTCCATGCAGGTAGCTGTCCTGACCCTCATCAACAATTGGGCAAAACTTTGATCGTCCTTTTGTTGCATGCTCTCTGTGAGTTCCATCACTTTGAAGTTTTCCTCCCACAGAGATCCAAGCAAGCGGGTGTAGTTGTCTCTCAGGAGGCCAAAGACGTGATTCTGGCCTACAGGTTGCAGTTGGTAGAGATCCCCAACGGCCATCACACTGACTCCTCCAAATTAGGAATCTGGGTCAGAGTTCCTACAGATGTCTTGAAGCCGGTGATGGATGTAGTCTATGGCTCCAGCCATAGACACCTCATCTATAATCAGGAGCTTCAGCTTGCTCAACCTTGAGCAGAGCATATGTAGCTTCTCACAGCCTGTCGATTGGTACTGGGTACTAGTCTTGTGTCCACAGTTAAATCCAAGAGCTGAATGCAGTATCATCCCCTCAATTCCAAATGCTGCTGTCTCTGTGAAAGCAATCAACAGAATGGGAAGTTCATCAGGATTGAAATGTCCAGAGAGTGGTTTTAGCAGCTTCATAGTTTCATAGTGAACCAGCTTGATTATGTGGCTCTTTCCAACTCCTCCTGGCCCACTGAGAAAAACTTTGCATCATGGCTCTGTACTGCTTAAGATTTATTGGACCTTACTAAGCTCTGCAGTGAAATGAACATGAAGTTCTGAGCGATTACCTGATAGCTCAGGAGGTAGATCGACATTTCTTAATTGATCTTCCTGTGGGAGCTCCCTTTCCTGTACAACACCTTCATCTTCTGCATGTTGGAACTCCACATTTGGGGCCACAGCATCCCAGCCATCCTTAGGAGGTCCCATCCTTTTCAAATCATCATAGGCTCTGTCCAGTTCATCAGTGTTAACACTGAACATGGCTTCATTAGAATGGATAGTAGCTTCGACGCTTTTGTAGTGTTCTTGGTAGGATGGATAGTCAGCTTTCAAATCAATATCTTCATCTCGCCATGGATAGTAAAGCATCAACAGGTTCCTGTATCTGCCTTCTTCCTTCTTTTCTTTGTGGAACCTTATGATGCAGTGGCACTTTCGTTTTTTCATGCATCTCAAGCTGTTTTTTAGAGTGATAATTTTCTGGAGTTTGTCTGCAATTTCTTCAGTATCTGAGTTATTGTCACCACCTTCGATCTCATCACTTTCATCTAAATCATCAGAGATGTGGTCAGCTGCGTCATCAGGAACATCTTTTCCTCCAGTTGTGTAAGTGACTGCAAATTCTGCAAAGCACATATCTTCAAGGACATCAGGTCGCATGGCATAGCAGTCAAGAGGTGAAGTACAAAAGATATCTTCATCATCTTTGTCCATACCTTGGAGGATCTTCTGCAGCTTAACCCTTTAGTGTTTAAACCGGCCCAAAATATTCTACATGTTTTATATTTGAACTGGCCATATCTAGCCTCTCACACCTAACCTACATTGACATTCTAAAAATAACCAATCACATCATTGAAACCTCAAAGCTATAAGATAATGCATGATTAATTCAAAACAATTTGTGTGAAAAGGTATTACATTTAACAGAATAATCTGAACACTAAAGGGTTAAGCATGTACACACGTTTGTCTTCTGGTGTAGTGTTGAAAAACACTTTTCGACTGTCCCTCTTCAGTGGCAGGTAGAGGATCCTGTAGGCAGCCTCCTAAGCACTAACTTCCCTGTTGTTTAGAAAACCTGATCCTACTTTTCTCAGTTTTGATTTCAAGTCTTCACCTCTGCTTTCTTCAGCTACTTTTTTTCAGCAGTTCACTCATAGCCCTCTCACTTTTCATTATGTAACTGGTGATGTACATGATGCACAAGTATGGGTCCATGATGAACTGCAGGTCCTTGTTAGCATGCCAGATTTTGAGGATCTTTGTATTATACTGGTTGATCTACATTTCTGAAGGTTGACGCTTCAACACCACCTGTTTCCTCGATTTCACTAGTTTCACCACACCATGGTATTCCTGCAGGAACAATCACAGTTTCTGAAGAGAGAGAACGAGCTGCCTCAAATTGCTCTCTTCTTCCCCTGGAATGACGCACGTCTAGTGCTGGTCAATGAATGTAGCGATTTCTTCATCAGTGTCCACATCAAGTTTCAGCGCATCTTTTATCCATAAAATGGTGAGTGTGTGTGTGGAGAACCTACCTAAAACATGATGCGTATCATGTAGTCTACAAGTACACCAATGGGATGTGCCCTTCCACTGATGAACTCTTTGAAGAATATGTCCAACCTGTCTAAACTATGATCACCACAATCAGTTTCTTTACACTGTTGAAAATCCCTTATCCAATACTCGTGTGACCGAGATTGTTGCAGATTTTTGATTTTTCTAATTTCGGAGTTCTTTTTTTAAAAAAAAAATTGCATCTACAAAACGGAACAGTTTGAGTATAGAAACCAGGTCTAAACACAATAGTTTATAGACATACTATGAATGTAGTTGTATATAAATCTTTAATAATTTTTTTTGTACTTAAGACCATCAGAAATGTTAAGATATCAGCTTCTACCCACGATGTCATGCTTTGATTAATAGGTTACAGCATAGATTAGATTACTTAGATAAGTTTTGGCTGAAGTTGACTCAGGCTATGTCTAATTTAATAGCACCACCTGGAAGAGATACACAGTCAGCTGTTGGGAACCGTGGCCCATTCAAGCAGAGGGTTATTGTTTTTAGAGACATATCTGGGTGTGGGTGGTTTATCTGGTATTTGTTGGGGGTAATCATCTAGGGATTGTTTGAATGCCATGAAGCCACTTTCCTCCTTTATGTGTGTCTGGCATGATGTTGAAAAGAGCGGGGCCAATTGAGGTGAAATAGTTCTGTCATAGTGACCAATTCAAGCCTCAAACGAATTTTAAAGACGGGCAATGTTGATGGAATATTTTCCACATCATACAGAAGATATAGAGCTCACAGCAGCAGTGGAAGGAGCAAAGCCTGAGCTTTTTGAGTTGATCCCAATAGTCTAGTCTTGTCATGTCATCCTCCACAGACTTGCGCCAAGCAGCTCATTTTAAGATGGATACGCAAGTGAAATTACTAATAGAGAAACGAAAATAAACTTTGGAATCAGCAACACCACCATAGGTTACATGGAAATGTTGAATGTGTTTTCAAGGGAGATAATCAAAGAACGTAACATTGTAATACTTCATGTAAAGTAGATATAACAAATGAAAAATCCTTCAAGAATCCATAAAAATTCCTGGATCACTACCAAAATTTCATCATCTGTTCCTTGTTTCATTACCAACCTTTGCTGCAAGTTTCATCAAACGCTGCTCACAACTTTTTGAGTTATTTTGCACAGACAGACAGACAGACAGACGGACAAATCAACACTGATGAAAACATAATCTCCTTCTTTGGCAGAGGTAACAACCTAATATATTTAAATTAACAAAGCTATAGCTATGAGAGATTTAGAAAAGATTACACTATTTTGAAAGAAATTTTTTTATATTAATTTTTTTTTAAAAATTATGAAGTTATTGTTGACTACATAGAACTAGAACTTAATTTTATAAACCATGAAGCATGGGTGTTAAATTCTTAGTTCCAATAGTAAAATGGGAGTGCATTTGTGCTTAGAAAAAGAATCTTAAAATCTACAAATTCATGCATATGTACTAAAACGACATTAATTAAAACATATAAACACCACTATTTAAAATGTTACAATGCATTAATTAGCCAGATAATTATACTGCTTTAAATGCCAAAACACCAGACTATAGTACAGTGCTTTACATTTAATGACATTGCTCACTTAGCATTTTAATGAGAATTTGGTTCTGTCGTATTTTCTGTCTGGTGATGTGGCAGTACTTGGTTTGTAGCATGGCTACCTACTGAATGGTGCCTTGGGCAAGTGTCTTCTACAATAAACTGG
Organism: Octopus sinensis; assembly: GCF_006345805.1. Classification (NCBI taxonomy): domain Eukaryota; kingdom Metazoa; phylum Mollusca; class Cephalopoda; order Octopoda; family Octopodidae; genus Octopus; species Octopus sinensis. The sequence continues at coordinate 144,984,153 of NC_042998.1, read as the reverse complement.
TGCACTCCATTGGTTATGATGACAGATCCAGTTGATCCATTCAGTGGAACAGCATGCTCACGAAATTAGTGTGCAAGTCGCTGAGCACTCTACAGATATGTATACTCTTAGCATAGTTCTCAGGGAAATTCAGTGTGATGCAGAATGGGACAAGGCTGGCCCTTTGAAATACAGGTACTACTCAGTTTTGCCAGCTGAGTGGACTGGAGCGATGTGAAATAAAGTGTTTTGTTCAAGGACACAATGCACTGCCGGGAATCAAACTCATGACCTTACAATTTTGAGCCATATACTATACAGTAAGCCATACACCTTCACCTCTTCAGCAATAGCTCCTGGCCAACTGAAGCCTCATGAATGGATTTGGCAGATGGAAACTGAAAGAATCCTGCTATGTATGTGTGCCTCTTCATCTTGACATTGCATGTTAGCTGTAAATGAATATTGCCATTATGCATGTGGTGTCATTTGTTTCTAATCTTCTATGAAAACAAGTCTGGCCATGGCGAAATATTTCCATGCTTGGAAACGGGTGAGGGTTGGCAACAGGAAGGGCATGCAATTATAGAAAATCTGCCTCGACAAATACCTTCTGACCTATGCAAGCATGGAAAAGTGGATGTCAAAATGGTGATAATGATGAAGTTTAGCATACAAGAAGTTATTAGCTAAATTTAATGTTGAGAAAATTGTTTACATCAATCAGTAAGTAGTAAAAGATAAAGTTTGCAAAGCATGAATCCTCAAAAACGGATATGTTTTGTTGATATTTATATATAATTTATAAAATTCCCAAATTATTAAATTTGGATATCAAAGTAATATTTAATTATAAATGAATTAACTCACCTGTGATGTGTAGTTTCAGCTTTTTTTTTTTTGTCAATTAGCTCACATTTCATAACTTGCATTACAGAAGTATTTTCATTAATATATCTTTTGAGAATAAATTGCTGTTTGCATAATAGTTATTTTTAAAATGTTAGCTTACCTAAATGCTGAATAGTCCCTTTCGATTTTCATTTTCCTTCTATGCTTGGTCACTTGTGACATTCAAGATTGTACTTTTGACATTTTGGTGCCCCATCAACTTTGTTCCCTCGTAACTTTCTGGAAAATGCGTACCTTTTAATCAAACTTTTGCAGATATATTTTCATCATTGCAATGCATCTTCATTGTATATTTTTCTAAAAGTATTTCTATAGAAGGTCCTTGACTCACTTATAGAAAATGACTTCTAGGTTGGATTCCAAAAGTGGCAGGAATGCTGGAACTGATGTATTGCTGTGCAAGGTGATTATTTTGATGGGGATGATGTTAAAATTCAAGTAAATTAGTTATTTTTTATTAAACATAACTAGTCGGAGAACTTTCTGATACCACCTCACACTTCTCTTTAAAATGCATATTTTGAAATGACATTTTGCAGAATTACTTTAACAAGTGTGTGGATTACATAATGTTAAGATTTCAAACATAGAAGATGCAGCAAAAACAAAAATCTAGTTTCACTACCATTCTTGATAAGATGTTTCAACAACAAAGGCATAGTGAAAAAAAAGAGTAGTAAAACATCAACTACATGAAACACTATTACTAGCTAACTTCACTAGAGGCAGGGTGCAGCAAAAAAACTTATGGAAGATTTTTCTACCACATCCTGTATAAATCTGAAAAAAAAGTGTAAAGTTACAGAAATAGGTACTAACAGAGGTGGGGATAGGAGAGAGAATGAACTGGAACTCTGCTAAAAAACAATATTTTCTAAATTTTATCAGTATAATCACCTCAAAGACATATTTCTGAAGCATTTCATTAATAAATATGCATTTTTGAGAAAATTATGAGAATACGAAGTCCATGTTGGTGCTAATTATGCCATATAAGGTGCAACTGAATTTTTACAAAGGTAGCATGCACACACACACACTTTCCATTTGTTTCTATGTAAAAAAATTATTCTATCCATGTTTTACCAACATGACAACATATTTTATTAGTATTACACATTGCAGAAGGAGGTTACTTTTGTGTTCTTTAATATATTGATTTAAAGTCTTTAATAAAAATAGTCAAATGAACCATAAATGGTACCAGTATTCATAATTCTTCACTTACCGTATTTGACGGCATATTAGACGCACCCTCATTTCAGCAGGTCAAATTCAGGAAAAAAAGTTTTAAGTGTATTTAAGCATATATTGTTGAAAGCAGTCTAGCAGCACATTACAAAAGCAGAAAACATTGCCGTATAAAAGCAAGCATACAAATTACAATAGTAATCATCTTTAATCATCTTTTTAACCAGAAAACTCTTCATCATCTTCTACACCAGAAAAGTCTTCATCACTACTGCTGAAATCACTGTCTTCAAATAATGCATCATCTTCTGTGCCATCAAGGGCATTGCTAATGCCACACTTCTTAAAAGCCTTCACAATGATTTCAGGCCTAACATCATCCCAAGATTTCTTCACCCACTCACACACTTCAGCAATGGTGGGCCGCTTCATTCTTCCTGTGGGTGTGAGGGCATGATGTGGCTCTGCCATCCACTTGTTCCAATGTTCACGCATGTTCTGCCTAAATGGCTTATTCACAGACACATCTAAAGGCTGCAATTGGCTCGTCAGTCCACCAGGAATGACAGCTAACGGCGTTTTCAATTCTCCCACCCCTTTTTTTAATGGCTTCAGTTCTATGTGCTCTAAACTGATCCCAAACCAGAAGAGAAGGTTTTCTTAATAGTCCACCAGGACGCCTTGACCATATATTTTGTAACCACAGTTTCATTCCATTTTCGTCCATCCAGCCTTTTTCGTGAACATGAACTAGTACACTTCTTGGAATTTCATCCTTAGGCTGAGTTTTTCTCTTAAATATCAAAAGAGGTGGCAGTTTTATACCATCAGCACAACAGGCCAGAGCTACTGTATAGTGGGTCTTTTCGTGGCCAGTGGTTTTTATCGAAACCGTTTTAAACCCTTTGACACTCACAGTCCTGTTGGATGGTACATCAAATGTGAGTGGAACTTCGTCCATATTCCCTATTTGGCCCAGTTCAAAACAAGTTTTCTTTCTTGTATTTATAACAAATCTATGAAAATCTAATATTTTTTCTTCATAATCAGCAGGCATTTTTTGTGCAATGGATGTTTTTGTACGCATTGATAAACCTGTAACACCAACCTTCTGTTCCTGCAAAGTTCTGTATCCCTTGTTGTTCTGCTACTCTCATGGCCTCATGAATTATCATTTTGGTAGATACACTTCTCCCTGAGTTTCTCTCATCAAGCACCCACGTTTTTATATCATCCTCAAGTTCTGGCCAATGTGGGGCTGGGCAACGAAGGTTATGTTTACCTTTCTGTGCTCTCATCAGCTGCTCTTCTTGCTGTCGCCAGACACGTATCATTTTTTCTGTCGGTGGTGGCCCAAAAACCCTTGCTGCTGCTCTATTTCCATGCTCCTTGGCATAATCTATCACTCGTAGTTTGTAGGAGATTTTGTAGCTTGATCTTTTTGCTGCCATAGCCATGAGGGTGCTTGTACTGTTGTAGTGTGTTTTGTTATGATCATAAACTTTGTTGTACCAAGATATCCAACCTACCTCCGTATATACACAAACTGGCAATGATCATGTGCATTCCGTAGTTTTACTCCTCACCGTCAGATGGCATCGAGTTAGGGTTCCGATCAGCTGATATTAGTAAACGTGTGTCATAGATCGCAGCCTAACAATTTACGGTAGATTGCTTTGATTTTTATGATAATTCGTATTTTAAAGTAATAATACTGATAATAATAATAATACTAGCAATAAAATAATGATGCATGAGTACGGAAAATATCATTAAGGTGTTAGCATAGGTAGAAATACTTATCATAAGCTAGGTTAGTGAGCGTCTGGGAGAAGATTAGCCTACGGGAGGGTCTTGACTTCGCATATTAAACGCAGGGCGATTTTTTTGAGCCAAATTTTTTGGAAAAAAGTGCGACCTATATGCCGTCAAATACGGTAATTTGAATTTTTCCAACAGCAGTACCAAATAAGATAGAATAAACAACCGCAAACAGGATAGAGGTTTTTTTTGGTTATTTTCTGAGATGGGAACAAATGCTAAATGGCTGTAATAAAGGTGACATTATAACATCACCTGTTTATATGGTCTGACTCCTGAAAAATGTCACGAAATGGATATTAATGTCATAAAGAAATTGTCTTGTGTGAGTTGAACTCAACTTCATCATTTATGTCCACTTTTCCATGCTTGTATGAGTCAGATGGAATTTCTTGAGACAGATTTTCTATAGCCAGATCCCTTCCTATTGGCTAACCTCACCGGTTTCCCAGCAAGATAGCATTTCCCATGGCCAGACATATTTTCCACAGAAGTATGGAAACATTCAAAAATCATATGATGGTAATGCTTGTTTTTGTAATCATGTGATGTCAAGGCAAGAGTGTACCCACCCACTACAGTCTTTCAGTTTCTATCTACCAAGTCCACATACAAGGCTTTGGTCACCCTGGGGTTATAGTAGGAGACGCTTGCTTATGCGCTGTAACTGAACTCAAGAACTGGGAATCAACTATATAGCTATGCCTGTTTCTATTGTTAAACTATTATGTTAAATAATTTGTTTTAGTCTTAAGATTTAAGCTGTTTTTTGTTCTTTTCTAAAACTTTCTCAGCATGCAAAATTTCCAGACAGATGTGAGACAAAGGCAACCCTGGCTATTGTATATAGCTTTTTCTTTGCAAGTTAACTAATGAAAAATTTCTAAGAGTTTGAAAGTAGGAAACTAAATCTAGTCCATTACCTAATTGTTTTGGATCTTTCTACTGGTATATTTTAAATATCAGGGGCTTATAAGATGATGAACTTGTAAAAATAATGTCACCAAAACCTCGTATAAAATTAAACTCCAAAACAAATTCTAATGAAATTTTGTTAGTATGGATAACAGTTCCTATGTCGGAAAGAAATTTTGAATGATTGTATTGTCTTAAGCATAGCAAATACCAAGTTATTCAGTATCTTAAATTAGATGTTTAATATGAACATCCTCCAAGAATATATATATATTTCTGCTTTGTTAGGTGTTAAGCATAGACTTTTTGCAGTGGATAGTGACTAATAGCAAGGTTCAGTCTTGCCTCATTGCACTTTGAGCAAGTGTCTTCTATATTCTCAGGCTGACCTAAGCCTTGTCAGTGGATTTAGAAGAAAATCAAAAGAATCTTATTGTATGTGTGTGTGTGTGTGTGTGACTCCGTTTTCATATCATGTAATTGTTATAAATGAATGTAATTCATTCCCAGTATCCTGTCTAGCCATGGGAAATATTACCTTGCTTGGAAATAGGTAAGGGTTGGCAACATGAAGAGCATCCAGCTATAGAAAATCTACTTCTGTAAACTTTGATCCATGCGAGAATGGAAAAGTGGGTGTTAAATTGATAGCAATTCATGAAACAATACATTTGTTTTTAACAGTATATAAGATTTGTTGAGTCTGGGGAGAGTCATTTTATTTTAGTGCCTTATTATTTAACACTCACCGTTTCAATTTCCACTCATTTAGTTGTTTATTTTTTCTCAAATTTTCATTGCGTCTTGCAACCCTTTCAATAGTCATGTGTTAAATAATAAGACACTAAAAGAGAATGACTCTCCCCAGACACAATAAAATATACTTCAACACACAAATTCACATAAAGAATCTTGCGAACCAAATACAAAAACGAAATAGATTTGTTGTTTCTCTGTAAACAAAATTGAATTATATAATTGAACATATGACAGTCATTAATTACTATGATATCTGAAAGATGGTAGACATAGCTGAGGTAATAGAACTAGACTAAATGATTCATAGTATTTATCTTTGTCTTCTTGAATTTTAATTCTTGACTTTCATCACTGTTATGTTGATAAAATAAGTGCCTGTTTTATGATGAAGATGATTCAGTCTGTTATACTAGTCTTCTACAAACATTGGCACAGGGGTAGCTGTGTGGTAAGAAGCTTGCTTACCAACCACATGGTTCCGGGTTTAAGTCCCACTGCATGGCACCTTGGCCAAGTGTCTACTACTATAGCGTCAGGTCAACCAAAGCCTTGTGAGTGGATTTGGTAGATGGAAACTGAAAGAAGCCCATCATATATATATACATATACAGACATGCATATATATGTGTGCCTGTGTTTCTTCCCCCACCATCGCTTGGCAACCAATACTGGTGTTTACGTCCTCATCACTAAGTGGTTTGGCAAAATAGACCAATAAAATAAGTACTAGGCTTACAAAGAATAAGTCCTGGGGTCGATTTGTTTTGACCAAAGGTGGTACTCCAGCATGGCTGCAGTCAAATGACTGAAACAAGTAAAAGAAAAGAAAATTGTCCTCCTCATCATTATCTTTTGATGTCTATGTTGGTATGGATTGGACGGTTTCATAGGATCCAGTATATCCAATGGCTACATTGTGCCCCAGTGTCTGCTTTGGAATGGTTTCTATAATAGGATGCCCTTCCTAATGTCAACCTCTCTACATAGTGTACTGGGTGCTTTTCTTGTGACACCAGCACTTGTAAGGTGATCATGGAGCTTGGAAGACTATGATCACCTTCAACGGAATGGTGTCACAGTGAAGAGGAAAGCAGTTTTATGCTTGGAGACAAGATGTTAAAGTATACAGACGGGGTCCTGAACAGAATAAGTTTCTTGTTGTAGAGGAGCTACATGGCTTCTCATATTATAGAAGGGATTGGGAGTAAATGATGTGGTGAAAGGGAGAGATAAAATAGAGGCAATGAGGTGTTAGGGTGAATCCTGAAGGTATGAGATGTGTAGGAGTGAGGATAGAACAACAGGTAGTGTCAGGGGGTAATAGCATTGGCAGTATCAGATACTATGTCTGTGTAGTTAGTGCTAGAGTACTCGTCACATGATCTAATTTCAAGCATTAATTAGTATGTTGTGCAGCTGTGGGATGCACTTTACATATTTCACAGTCTGCCTAAATAGCAGAGTTCACTCCAACTTTGTAGTTGAAAAGTTAGAGATAGGAAAAATATCTTGTCTTTGAAAAACAACTACTTCCACAAAAACCATTTCTCTCATGCTAAAACATTAAAAGGAAAATTGTGTAAGTTTATAAGAATCTTTCATTTCAAACTTTGGTTTTACAGTTACGAGTTCATTTAAACTTCAGTTTTAAGTATACAGCAGTAATGCTGTATACTTAACACGGCCATGCAGTTTAAACTGTTTATGTATCATAAGGAATAAATAAATCTTTGAAAGTATTTCTAGTCTCATAGGTACTTACATAGTTACAAGGTACAGATGTTTCTTAAGATGAAAAGAAAGTTTAAGGAGTTTGTACATTAATAGTACATTTTGCAATGTAATTAAGTTGAAGAATTTTAGTACATTCACTTCAGAGAATGGTAGATCTGAATAAGTTCTACTAGAGGACTTGAATGAAATTTACCCATTATTCTTAGTGTCTTTTTTATTCTAGTTGTTTGGTTATTTTTATTTTGGTCTCATACCTGCTAGACATAGAACATATGGGAACAAAAACAAGTATAGTAGTCAATAGTGAGTATATCACGATGCTTGTGATGTTTAATTTTGGAAACTGCAGTATGAGCTTTGTAGAAGTTTTTGCTATCTCATACTTATGTAATTATTCCAGGTGATTTTCATTCAGAAAGTTTGAGGTATTGGTACTGATATATAATTACAAGGTGAACCTGATGTCAAAAGACAACTGGAGTTTAATCATCATTTGACATTTATTGACCAAAATTCCATCTGTGTGGTGTGAAATGCTGGTTTTTTTTTCTTCTTCTTTATTTGATACCAATTTAACATTTTCAGTCTGAACTACATGTTAGAATGAATTAAATCTTTTTACAGCTCTTAAGCTAGTAATAAATCTAAACATATCTTTTCTCCCTTTTTTTTATTGCAATACCTGCACTATAATTGGTATAATGATTATATGATTTAGTTTTAAACTATTACAGACAGTAATTTTATAGAATGGATACACATCACTCACCTATGACTTTGCTTTCTGTGTGTGTGTGTGTGTGTGTGTGCACGCTGTGTGTATGTTTATTTAGTTTGAAGAGTTCAGTGGCATGCATCTCTTTTGCAGACCCTCCCTGAACTTAAATTTGTGTAGGTTGATGCTTGTAGAAAGAAAAGTTTCTTGTTAGTAATCACCATGCTGGCATGGGTTGGACATTTTGAGAAGATCTGACAAGCAGTTGGAAGATTGTTCCAGCTTTTTGTGCTCTAGTATTTGGATGCCTTTCCTAATGACAGCTGCTGTACTGGATGCTTTCTTCCTGACACCAACACTAATGAGGTCACCATATAGTTTGCAAGACCAAGACCTTCAACTGAGTGGGACTACAGTACAGGGATTAGTGCAGGGTTTGAGGAGGATGAATGGGTAGAGTCTATGAACCTGCTAGTTCACTGGATCAAATATAAAAGCAGACTGAGGAAACAGTAAATCTGTGCTAGTAGTTATATTAGGTTCATCAGTAGATTTTTGCTAACAGCTAGTTGGCCTTCTGAGGGTGGGAAAATATTTGTGTGTCATTGCAGAATTGCACTGCTTATATGAGCAGTACTCTAAGCCCTTGTGTTGTGTGAAGGTTTAGCAACTGCTCAGTTCTGAATTAGTGTATTCTGAAGAGAAATCTAAGTTTTTGAGAAGCAGTTTTGGCAATGTTATTTAAGATCAAAGGCACTTAATGTATTTAACTGTATGTTTTTATGTATATATAGGTTATAAACTGTTTCTTTGGTATGTATGCTGTTTGTGTTTTCGTGTCATTGAAATAGATTAAGGTTGTCATGTCAGCAATGAATGCCTGGTGTAAGGTACTCAGGTTGTGAGTGGGGTATCTCCTGTGTGCAGAAAGTTATGCACAAATCAAGGTATTATCTATATAGAAGTATGTGTTAGAAATTATAGTACAAAGGCCATTAACTCTGTAAGAAGAGTGTTGGAAACAACAGAGCATAGCCCATTCCATTTTGTGCTACAATGAAATAGACTGATGGGAAATATTGCATAAGAGACAGAGCTTATTGGCTGGTAACTTTACTAGTAAGTCAAGGTTTGAGTGACAGACATAGTCAAGAAGTGTAGGATAACCGTTTTGGTTTAACCAAAACTGTCAAAGTCAAGAGACTACTGATGTGTGCTTTAAGACAGATCTTTTTATGGATTCTTGAATCAAAAAGGTGGAGAGAAAGAATCAAGGTTATGAAGGTTGTGATTATTTACAACTGCTTTCATTTTGTTTGAGAGAAATGTTCAAATTATTTATAAGCTTGAGGTCAGCTTTGATCGAGCAAATCTATATTTAAAAGCATTCCATTAGTGCCCGCTTGTGTTTTTTTTCACCCACCCCAGACTCAGGGCATGTAAGATTGCTTTATACAATGTACCATTAAAAAAAATTGGTAAGGTGTAATTTGAGGAAATTTGGCTGCTATCTATTTCTAGCAAGATGAGCAACCTTATAGAAGATTGAAATGTCGGAAGTGGTAGATCAGAGAAAGATTTTTTTTTTTTAGCAGTCTGGATTTGGATTCTGTACTGTGTTCATAAATTAGGATGGATCTCTGCAAAGGAGAAACATGTGTAGATTTTTGTGAGGATAAGAACTAGCTCAGGAGCAAGTAATGTAGTCATAATGAAGAGAACACCTCCAGGATCGGTCAGCTTGTTAAGTTCTTGTATATAGTGATTCACAATTGTCATTTAATATCCACTTTTCCTTGTTTGCATAGATTAGATAGAATTTGTTGAAGCACATTTTCTTTGTCATATGCCCTTGTTGCCAGCCATCATCTATTTCCAAGTATAGACACATTTTTCATGGAATACTGGAAACAAACAATACTTGTTTGACAGTCATGCTCATTTACAACCATCAAATTATATCAAAACAAGTTTACACATGTATGTGTATATATATATATATATATATATATGGAGCCTGGTGCAGCCTTCTGGCTTTCCAGCCCTCTGTTGAACTGTCCAACCCATTCCAGCATGGAGGAATGCAGACGTTAAACTATGATGATGATATATATATAAACAATTTAATGTTAAACTGAAGAATTGTCCAACACTTTTTAGTTGTGTATTTAATTTTTACAAGAGGGGTGATAATGACATTGGAGCTTCAACCTGTTAGCCTACTTAGAGCACAAACACACATACACACATCTTGACATTGCATGGTAGTTGTGTCACTATCATCTAAGCAGTGTCATTCCTTTCCAATATTCTGCACAAACATATCTTTCCATGGGGAAACATTACTTTGCTTGGAAACAGGTATGGGTTGCCAACATGAAGGATATCTAGCTGTAAGAAATCTTCCTCAATAAAACTACATCCAACATAGAAAAATTGATTTAAACAAAGATGTGAGGTTGGACCATTTTGGTTTGAATGAATTTTAAAACTGCATTGTCTAAGAAAAAAAAAAAAAAAAAACGGGCAATTCCTATAGGTTTTTCAGTGCACCCATCCACTGAACAATCCTTTGTTATTTGGAATGAGATTGTCACAGCAGATTTCTTTCAGCCCATATTTAGAGATTTTTCTGTTAATTCACTAAAATTCAAAAAGAAAAATAAAGGCACTTATTTCACTGAACCTTGAATGTTTCCCATGAATTTAAAGTTTTCGAGAAACTAATTTGCAGTCTTTACCTTGAAGCAGAAACTCTTATTGCATTGATAACTTGGGATATAAGCATCATTTTCAACTTTCATTTTTTCATGGTTGCAAGGATCTGATGGAATCCATTTAGGCAAATTTTCTATGGCTGGATCCTCTTCTTGTTGCCCACCTTCACCTGTTTCCAAACTAAGTAATATTTTCCTATAGCCAGACATGTTTCTCACAGAAAATTGTAAATGAGCAACACTTATTTACAACCCTCACCTGATGTCAAGACAAGGATGGACACACACATATGACTGGCATCTTTCAGTTTCCATGTACCAAATCTACTCACAAAGCTTTGGTTGGCCTGAAACTATTGTAGAAAACACTTGCCAAAGATGCCATGCACTGGGACTTGACCTGAAATCACACGGCCACATCTGTGCCATATTTTGCACCATTAAACATCAAACAAAATTTAATAAAAACTAGTGTATAGAAAAGATTTAGTGGTTAGCATATTGAAAGAAACTGAGACAGTGGGTCTCATTCCAAAGAAGGGCAACATTTCTGTCAACAACTGATCTATCACTTTCACTTCAATCTGGAGAGGGAAGGAAACAACTGTCTTCTCAAAACACTCTGAGTTTCTCCCCCGTTTTTTATTCTTTTCTACTCTAGGCACAAGGCCTGAAATTTTTGGGGAGGGGACCAGATGATTAGATCAACCCCAGTACACACCTGATACTTAAAAACAGACGAAATACCGCGAAGCATTTTGCCCGGCGTGCTAATGTTTCTGCCAGCTCACCACTTCCTATTAAAAATAGTATGACTTCCATAAAATCAAATCTACTGAGGACTTATTCTCTTATGTTAATCCCTAGTGGTCTCTCTTGAAAAGTCTGATGAAAGCAAGTTCATTACACTTCATATAAAGGATTTGATAGCTTGACATGAAAAATCTGTTGACCAGACTGTTGTGTCAGTTGGAAGCAATTATTGAAGTCAGTAAAATTGTACCGACTCTATTAAGTGTACATTTTTATATAATACAATAAATTTTTAATTTCACATAGAATTAATGTGGCTGTTTTCTGCACTGAAAATAATCCAATCAGAGTTGAGGTCTTCTATGAAGGAAGATCTATTAGTGACCATGTTAAGAACAAAATGTTGGAAAATTTAGGATTTGTATTATCTGTTATTCTGTACAGATATAGGGTTTCTTTAATAAAATTGTTGATATTTTACAATATAATTATTTCATTTAATGTTTATAATCTTTCATGTAACACTGATTTAAATGCTATATCCAATCAATGTTGTAATCTTGAAAATGAAGGGTTATATATCTATATATCTAACTGAATATATTTCATTTGTTAAGTTGCTTTTATGCTCAATCTTTTTGTTTATAATTTTTATATACTTGAGGTTTTTGAAGTGGTAAACAAAGATATTTTTGATTTTTCTTTGATAGTGTTTGTTGTCTGTAATAACATTCCAGGAAAAAGATAAGGTGCATTGTATTTTCCCAATATCTTTAGAAAATGTAGACATGAAACCTAAAATGTTTAAGGGAGAGGTAAATGGTAGTTGTGATGTTCATACTGTTTCTAAGAGCATCAATGTATACTGAAAATAACTTCAACTGAATGAAAGAATAGCTCAACTTCTCAGTACATTACCATCATTCTGTGGCACATATGCATACACACACACATACATATATATAAATATACACACACTCATATATACATTTATATAAATATAGCAGAGATACCTGGCGTTGCTTAGGATTAAGATGGTATAGTCTGTATATATATATATATATATAGTACGGTAAAGTTGAAATGTGATACGGGGAAGTGCAGCATTGACAACAAAACATTTGTGGAGTAAATGATGGGCTAATTCAGCTAAGTGATATGTCATGGAAAAGTGGGTGGGGGTAATTTTTGAACGCACCGAAAAGCTCTGTGGGTATACTCTCCTTAGCTGCTGTTGGACATTGACTTAGAACATAAAGCAATGTAAAAAAATCTGGCGCTCTGTCTGTTACAATAAAGGGTTCCAGTTGATCTGGAACCTGCTCGTGAAATTAACATACAAGTGGTTGAGTGCTCAACAGACACACATACCCTTCATGTTCTCAGATTCAGCATGATACAGAATGTGATGAAGCCGGCCATTTCCAATTATAGATACTGCTCATTTTTCCCAGCTGAGTGAACTGGAGCAATGTGAAATAAAGTGTCTTGCTCAAGGGCACAATATGCTTCATGGAATACAACACACGACCTTAGGATTGTGAGCCGAATACTTTAACCACTAAGCTATGTGCCTTCACCAAAGTAATGTAAACAAATGCTGCAAAGTATTTCATTCACTGCTCTATCTTTGGCTCTATGCTGTGTTCTGAGAACTGGGTGATCGGCATAAAATATGTCTAAGCACAACTTTTGAAAGTATTATTATTTCAAGAACTATAATGGTGGAAAGTAGAACCCCATTTGGTATATATATAGTCATTAAATTCCTGACTATATTGGCTTCCATTAGTTTCCCACCAAACTAATTTTATAAAAGAACCTTTTGTGTTTCAAACACAAAATTAGTATTGGTTTCAAATTTTGGCACAAAGCCAGCAATTTCGGGAGAGAGCATAAGTCAATCACATCAACCCTAGTGCTCAATTAGTACTTAATTTATTGATTCCAACAGGACAAAAGGATGTAAATTCATGTGTTGAAACAAATTTTGGCGTAATGACTCTCTCATGGCACAACAGAATAAATAAATGTATGGAGGACAATAAATTTCTAAGTTACTTCACAAAAGTTACCTCCCTTCCCTACAGTAGTCGTATGTTCCCAACGAAAGGGGGTTTTCTGCCCTCAGAGGTCTCATTACTCATTATGTGAAAAATTTTAAGAGTCTAAAACCATCTCTGGAACATAAGTAATGTATGTTCCCAGTTTCAAGAAAATCAGTTTCGAACTTCAGAAGTTATGTTGGTTTACACACACACACACACTGAGTTTTATATATACTAGCAGGCATACTCGACATTGCCTGGGGCTGTTTGTTAAGTATCTCTGTTTAGTTAGTAGACTATTCACGGATACAGCTCTGAACTTAATGAAAGAAATCATAGTGGCAGATGTTCCCTGTGTTTGATTTATTTAGTGCAATAGTGAACATGCAGAGTCATATTCCCACACCATTGTCATTGTTTTCCATTGGGACAGTAGGTCAATCTGTAAAAAACTGGCAGTAATTGAGTTTATTTTTGTTACCACATAACTGCTGACATGTGCTGTTTAGCAGATGGAAAGGTTGAACCTTAAGATATGACATAAAGAGAAATAGTATGTTTACCTGCTGTTTCGCTGGGTTGCATATACTACCTTATCTGAACAAAAAGTTTGATGTGTGGCCTGTGCAAAAAAGACGGAAGGTGTAGTGTCTGTTGCCTACCTCACAATTGGGGGCACTTAACAGAGAGCATACTGTGAAAATTATGCTATTGAAATGAATAAGGTGGCAAGGGTATGGTTACCTGATGTTTTCCTGTTTGCTGCATAGAGCAACATCCGTTGTTGTTTTCCCTTCTAGTCTCCATAGTGCATGCAGCAGTAGTTGCTGCAGCATCTCTTGTAAGTCAACCTGTGCATTGTGCTGCAGTCTCTGAAGCTCATGCAGCAGTAGTAGAGGAAGCATTTCTTGTTCAGAGTGCTGAACATTGCTTGTTGCACAGCACTACGTGCTAACTGATCACAACACTGCTCTTCACTTTCTTCGCACTGAAGCCATCCTAAGTGCATTGAGAGAGTTCCTCTTAGTGGCGTCCTTAGCAGATTCATTTGCATGCATATGTTTACTTTTCTTTTTCAGCATTTGTTTGCCAACCTATATTGGATCTTTTGCTTCGAGGCATGGTGGAAAATTATCAGTTGAGACAATAGAAAAAGTCCTAGGGAAAAAGTGGTGAATGTGTAGCACCCAAAAAATAGTAAAATGTAGTTGGCAAAAATGTTAATCAAACAGACTAAATTAAGGATTTTTGATTTTGGGTAAGAGTTTTGAAGTGGTTAGTTTAAGTTGGAATAATTATATTCACGTGAGAGCTCTATAAAAAAAAAGAGCTCTCACGGGAAAACAGGCAAATCGTAACTCGCTAATGAATACTGCTGGCAGTACTGTGCAAGCAGTCAATAAGAGCTCGCCACAGCTAACAAAGTAAAGTATTAATTTTTATCAGCTGGGTGTGTGTCACGTTTTTTTCACTAGCTGAAGCCAAATCCTAGGCAAATTGAGAGTAGTCTATTTATGTTGGGGGTGCAGAATTTCAAGGAAAAAATTATGAGGAAAAGCGTCCTAAGTCAAAGAGAGCACCCATGTCAAATTTGGTTGAAAATTGTAGGAGTAGAAGTGGTTCACACAACACACACTCAGACAAACAACTTGCCTTTTAGTATATAAAATAGATATTTATGAATTATATGATCATCATTTTAATATCCCTGTCCCCTTATCTAAGCTTGCCTGGGTCAGATAAGATTTGTTTTGGCAGATTTCCTAATGCGACATGCACTTCCCATTGTCAACCCTTGTTTTTAAGCTAAGTAATATTTTCCCAAGTCTATTAGACACAAGCAGCACAATGACCAGATATGTCTTTATGGTTGATTGCAGGTGAATGACATCGCATATATGATGGTAATATTTCTTTACAATTAGCACATGGTGTCCACACACATGCACACATATGACAGGGTTTTTCATATTTTCTGCCTGCCAAATCTACTCGGATGGTTATTGTAGAAGACTTGCCCAAGATGCCATGCAGTGGGATTGAACCTATAGATAGATAGATATGTGTGTGAGTGTGTATATGTAGATCGGCAGCTACAACACTACTTGTCTTTGTCTTTTGTTTTTTTGTGAATTCTCCCCTATATATATATATGTATATATATATATGTATGTATGTATGTATATATATGTATGTAGGTATGTATATGTGTGTGTATATATATGTATGTATGTATATATGTATGTATGTATATATGTATATATATATGTATGTGTTGGCATATAAAAAGCACCCACTACACTCGGAGTGGTTGGCGTTAGGAATGGCATCCAGCTGTAGAAACTCTGCCAGATCAAGATTGGAGCCTGGTGCAGCCATCTGGTTCGCCAGCCCTCAGTCAAAATCGTCCAACCCATGCTAGCATAGAAAGCGGACGTTAAACAATGATGATTATATATATATATATATATGTATATATATATATGTGTTTGTATATATGTATGTATATATATGTGTTTGTATATATGTATGTATATATATATATGTATATATAAATATATATATGTATATGTGTGTGTGTGGTGTGTGTATGTATATATATATATATATATATATACACACATATAGCTTGTTCAATTCCTACCAGCATAGAAAAGGAGCTGTAAAATGATATTTTTGTGTGTGTGTGTGTGTGTGTGTGTGTGTGTGAGAGAGAGAGAGAGAGAGCGAGTGGGCAAAAGAAAGAATTCATTTTGAAGATTTATTAAAACTGAATTAACAAGACAATTGAGATGAATTTTCACAGCCATAGCAATTTTAGCATTGCTTTAGACAACTTAGGTATAAATGATGACTAATGAGGCAGTTCACTCTCTTTAACAGTAGAGTTGGCATCAAGCAGGCATTCACTTGCGAAAAAAACACTGCATCCATCCTGCCTTTACAACTTGAATGGGTGTTAACTGTATAAATGGAGAAAACTGCTCTAAAATTACTTGCTAAAAAAAAAAATGTGAAAATGTTGTTTTTCTTAACATTACCATGCTGCCAGTTTCCTAATGATTCATTGGAGATTTAATCATACACAAACATTGCAAATTTTGTGATTTTGATGTGAGTGGTCGATAGACAGCAAAATTTTTCAACTGAGTAGAATGAAGAGGATGGCAGTATTTTTTTTTTTCTGTCAATGACTAGCTAATGTGATTATCAAGCATGTCAGTAAACTGTCTGAGTTTGTCATTTTCTGTTTTTAGCCATTAATGTATTTTGTATTGTTCTCTTAATATAAAAGGAGTGTCAGAATTTTATGTATATTTTTTGTTATTATATACTTTGTCAACTGTCTAGATTTTGGTTGATAGTACTTCCTTATTATCAAGGCAGCAAGGTGGCAGAATAGTTAGCATGCCGGGCAAAATGCTTAGTGGGATTTCATCTGTCTTTGTGTTCTGAGTTCAAATTCTGGCATGGTTGACTTTGCCTTTCGTCCTTTTGGGTTCAATAAAATAAGTACCAGTTGATCACAGGGGTCAATGTAATTGACTTACCCACTTTCCTGAAATTGCTGGTCTTTTGCTAAAAGTGGACAAACTTTCAAAGGCCTGTCAAGAATTCAGCCTGACTATCAGTCTGAAGAAGACTCAAGTAATGGGTTAAAATGTGAAGCATGCTCCCACCATTACCGTCAACAACTACGAGCTAGTGGTAGTTCATCAATTCACCTGTCTCAGCTCTACCATTGCTAATGACCTCTCCCTGGACCCTGAGATCAACAGGCAAATTGGACAAGCATCCTCCACATTTGTCAGGCTCACAAAGAGAGTCTGGGAAAATTAAAAACTGGCTGCCAAACACCAAAATTGATGTCTGTAAATTGCTTTATGCTACTTTATGGCAGTGAGACATGGAGCATCTACTCTAGACAGGAGTGGTCTCTCAACACCTTTCACCTTTGTAATTTGAAATGCATATTGGTCATCAAGTGAACCAACCACATCAACACCAACCCAGCATACACATCTTGCTCTAGTAGCGTCGTTTGTGCTGGCTCAGTCATGTTCATCGCATGCCAGATGGAAGGATCCTGAAAGACCTGTATGGGGAATTGGCCACCAGCACAGGTGCATGAGGATAACCTCATCTTCATTTCAAAGACGTCTGTAAGAAGGATATGAAGTTATTTGATCTGGATGTCTTGAGATGGGAGGAGGTTGCAAATGACCACCCACTCTGAAGGTAAATACTGCAAAAGGGAATGCAGAGAGCAGAAGAAAAACAGGAACTTGTCACTAAAGAAAATGCACTTGGTGGAAGGAAAAATCAGTAGCGCTGGCAGGGATTTCTTTCAAATGCAGTCACTGTATGCGTGACTGCCACACCAGACACTGCATCACCATCAGCAGCTGACATGATTTCTTTGGGCACAGATCCATGGCCTCTCAAGGCCAACTGATGTCTACTACTACTTGCCAAAATTTGAAATTATCATTGAGTGAGAAAGCAGTGTATGCCATCAAAGTGATACTGGAGTAAAATATACAAAGCCAGTATACCCATTATGACTACCCATCTGATAAGGGGACACTAGGCACATGCATCACAACCATATGTGCATGACATGGTGATCTCATATCAAGATAAACAGCACATGACCTTGCAGGTGAGATCCAGTTAGAATTTTCTTCAGGTCAAGTAGCCCATCCCACTCAAAAGGACCTTGAATAAGGGTTGTTTAAAGATGTTGAACAAAACACCCATGTTTCCAAAGATGAATTATTAAACCTCAAAGAATTCCTCTTAACACTTGGCTATGATGCTCCCTCACTACTTCTACTTGTGATCAGAGATGCACATATCATCAGCCACTAAGGGACATGCTCAACTGGTTATGGTCCAACAATTGGCAAGCAAATCTGTAGTATTGAGCAGAATATTTGCTGTAGCCCATCTTTTATACCAAGACAAAACATGTACAAGATAACACTTTCCAATCAGTTATGATCAGAAGCCATGAGAGTCAGTGACTGGTACTGCATCAGGGCATTATTATTTATTGTTGTTATTAGGCAGTGAGTTGGCAGAATTGTTAGCATACTGGGCAAAATGCTTACGTTGAGTTCAAATTCTGCCGAGATCAATTTTACCTTTCATCCTTTCAGGGTTGATGAAATAAGTACAAGTTATGTACTGGGATTGACGTAATCAATTAGCCTTCTTCCCCAAGATTTCAGGCTTTGTGCCTGTAGTAAAAAGGATTATTATTATTATTTCTGTCTTTACATTCTGAGTTCAGATTTCACTGAGATCAACTTTGCCTTTCATGTTTTCTGGGTCAATAAGTAGCAGATGAGCACAGGGGTTGATGTAATCCCACAAACTTGCTGGCCTTGTGTCAAAATTTGAAACTATTATTATTATCATCATTTTCTGACTTGAAGTGTTAGGAACATGTATAGCGTTACCTAGCTTGTAAGTCAGTAGCAAAATAAATATTTTAACTTTCTGTAGGGTGTGTCAGAAAAACCTCCTATAATTTACATGACCATTGGTGTGTTGCTAGTGAAGTTTGGCAGGTAGTAACAGGGTTTTCATATAGCTACTGTTTTACCATTTATCTCAATTATCAACATGGTTTGGATTGGTGCACACTCTACATTTACTGTTGAAATGTTTGTCTACCTGTAAAGTGTGTGGGAGATTTTTTTGCTGCACCCTGGGGTATTTAAACATGCTTGAAGTATAGCATACAAGGCTAAAAAAAAAATACTTGCTAGGAAAATATTATTATCAATGTTAGAAAATGTTAATGTCAGAAAATACAATTTTAGATAAAACCATGTTGTATTGCCAATGACATTAACAGGTGCAAAACACAAAGAAACTTCTGTAGGGAAAATTTGAATAATGCATCCACATACTGTTTGACACCACTCCTACCAATATTATATTTATTCATATGAAGTTGAAAAATTGTATGTTAGACATTTTAGTGAATAAAACGCTAAAATATATATAAACTTGTGCAGTCTAATTTTAAGTGATACTTTAGATAACAAAAGATATATTCTTTAATGTAAAAATATACTATATTTTCCAGCATGTATGACATCAGTTTACTACATATTTAAACAAGTATTTAAAAACTCTATGTATTATGTCAGGTCAGTAATGTAAATGTATTTTTAGAAAAGGTACATAGGTAGGTGCAGGTAGTGTGGTTAATAAGTTCTTAACTTTGTGGTCTTGGGTTCAGTTCCACAGTACAGCACCTCAGGTAAGTGTTTTCTATTGCCCCAGACTGCCCAGTGCCTTGTGAGTGAATTGGTTGATGGAAACTGCACAAAATCTATTATGTATATGTATGTTGTGCAGGTATTTCTGTATGAATGTTTATATTCTGTACATTACTTGAAAAAGTACTGAATCTCTTTAACAAGTCATATGCTTGCTCTGTACTTTCAAAGGTGAGTAAAAGGAAAAATTCCTTACTTGAAAGAACAGGTAAGGGTTAGCAACAGAAAGGACACTGGCTATAAAACAATCCTTCATCATCATCATCATCATCATTTAACGTCTGCTTTCCATGCTTGCCTGGCATGGGTTGGATGGTTTGACTGAGGACTGGTGAGCCAGAGGCTGCACCAGGCTTAGTCTGATCTGGCAAAGATTCTACAGCGGGCTGCCCTTTCTAACGCTAACCACTCTGAGAGTGTAGTGGGTGCTTTTTACGTGCAAGCAAAGTTCATTATCCAGTGAATAAGGGGTACTCATAAGTGGGACAGTTACACCCCACGTTTGGATGTGCTTTTAACGTTCCACTTGTACAAGTGCCAATCAGGCGGTACTATCATCGGCCACGTCAGCAATTTTGATTTTCCTTTCACTTGGCTCAATAGGTCTTCACAAGCAAAGTTTATTGTCCAGTAATAGGTAGTTATCTAGCCCATGCTAGAATAGAAAAAAAAAGTGTTTTACGACTAATGTATGAAAAATAAATATACTCTTTCTCTAAAATTACATTTGGAAAATATATTCTTTCATCATCAGTTAAGATTTATGTTCCATACTGGCATGGGTAGCACAGTTTGACAGGATCTGGTGAGCTTCAGTGTTTGGCATGATTTCTACAGCTACATGCCCTTCATAATGCCAACTATTTTACAGTGTGTCCTGGGTGCTTTTTCATGTCACCTGTGCTAGTGAGGTTGCTATGCTGCTTGTAAAACTATGAACCACAAGTAAGGGAAGGGAAACTTTATGCTAGGAGTATGTGTAGTGAGGGGGTAATATATGAGAGAAAGTGCCTGGGCAGAATGGGTTTCTTGCTGCTGAGGAACCTCATGATTAGTCATATTTTAGAAGAGAAAGTGGAGGTGGGTAGTTGGAAAGTGACATAAGTGGTGATGAGGTGTCAGAGTGGATCTTCGAAGTACAAGGTGGGTAGGAATAAGTAGGGCAGGGGTGCTTGTAGTGAGTGGGTGGAGTAGGTTATGTCTAATGGGACAGTGGGAGGATAGCAGAATAGAAATGTTGATACAGGCAGGTGGGTAGGTAAAAGTGATCTATCTTGTGCTCTATGTTTTCAGTTAGTACATATTGTAAATTGAATTTCAGTTTTAATGAGAAACAATTTGGAGTTAAAATGTAAGATTTCTGTTTGGTGCTGGAATTCTCACATTACTAAGAATTTATAAAAAATAAGCCACGACTGCTAATCAATACAGCCTTGTTTATAAATCATTTTGATATGGAATATTTTGGAACTGAGGTTTGACTTCTACCTGTTTAGTGCTAAATCATAAAGAGATAAACTGGACAAGTATTAAAATGTCTGGTTTTTATGATATTTTTTCCCTTACATTGTGAATGGTTAAGAGCTATGCAGTAAAATTATTAACTGCTATAATGAGAATTGATACTGTGTGAAATATGCAATGGTACAGGTTAAATAATATCACTTTAATTTATCACAAGACTAATGTGAGAGAATTGTTATTCATCTGTAACTGTCCTTGTATAATTAAAACATTTTTTTAAAAAAAGGAAACTGTTTATCTTCAATATTCAGGCAGTTAAAATATGAAATAATTTATTTTCAAACATTTAACTTACATAAATTATTTCCATACACTTAAACATCGTGTGAATTTCTAGTTTTTTTTTTTACATGTTTGTTTTTCTATTTTCTGTTTTTTCTTTTTCTAATATGCTGGTATTCTTTATTTGTATGTCTTAATCCTGAGTTAGTTCATTTATGAGATCTTGTTCATAGGTCTGAAGTAATTACCCAAACCATGTCTGCAACCATGTGGTTTCAGGTCTAGACCTACTTTGGGCATGTATCCTCTACTGTAACCCTGGGCCAACTAATGACTTGTATGTGAATTTGGTTGGTGAAAACTGTGGAAGCCTTTTGTATATTATATGTATAAATATCACCATAATTTAACATTTTCACTGATTTTATACACACACACACTAACATACCCCTGTGTGTGTCTTTGTTGGTTTGATTGCATTGCCATAACTTAGCAGTTTGGCAAAAGAGACTGATGAAATAAATACCAGATTTAAAAGGAAAAAGAAGTACTGGAGTTGATTTATTTGACTAAAACTCTTCAAGATGGTGCCCAGTGTGGCAGAAGTCCAATGACTGAAACAAAAGAAAATAAAAGAAGTTAGAGACTACGAACTGGATAGAATAAATCATTTGATTGGACTTTCTTCTTCTGTGTTGTCCCTTTTGTCTTAATGATTTATATTGACAAAATCCTGCAAATTTGTAGTAGAGTGGGTATATTTAATTGAATTAATTCCAGCAAATGCATGTCCATATTTTTATTGACCCTGACAAAATTTGAATTCAAAACTAAATACTGAATCGCTCAGCTCTCTATGCCATTCCTCTTCCCTTTGTCCTAACATGGCCACATGGGAAGAGGATATAAGTTGTAACACTTATTTTTCTCATACTTATATTGTCCTCTTCACTGATATTTTACATTGATCACCACCTCACCAGTCACCAAATTTTCTCCTCTTCCACCATATCTCTTTCTCTCCTAACTTCTTGCAACCTGCTCAACCACATGTCATCTCCCATTTTTTCCCAGTCTACTGTACCATCATTACTATTCTGCTGCTCTTCATCCTCATGCCACCGCAACTGTTTATGCATCATTCACTACATCTACCTTCAAAATTTGTTCTTCATTCATTATATTCACACATCCCTCAACCATTCCCCATCCCTCAGTCTCCCATACACTATTGCAACCTCTACCCACCCATGTTCCATATTTCTTCTATCTACCTCATATCTTGAGGGTCTACCCTGGCACCTCATGACCTACTTTTATCTCTTTCCAGCTCCACCCCAATCACTTCCCACCTTTTCTAAAATGTGAGTAATCATGTAGCTCCTCTAAAGCAAGAAACTTATTTTGCTCTAGCCCCTTCTCTCATGTATTAACCCCTCATCTCCTAACATAAAGCTGATTCACTTGGGTTATGTAGTCTTGCAACCTACATGGCAATCCCACCCGTGCTGGTGCCATGAAAAAGCTCCTAGTACATACTGTAAAGGGACTGACATTACGAAGGGCATCCAGCTATAGAAATCATACCAAAGTAGATAGTAGGGCATAATGCAGATCCTGTCAAACTGTCCAACCTCTGCCAACATATTAGGTTCCTGCTATTTTTTTAATTTAATATTTTTTAAAAGATTTAATAAAAAATAACTAATTAATCAATAATGTATTCACCCTTGTTTACAACTTCTTTCCAAAGTTCAACAAGATTTTCAATACCTCGTTGGTAGAAATCACCTGATTTCGACTTAAAAATTGATCCAACGAAGCTCTCAATTCTGCATCAGAATTAAACAAAACTCTGTGCATAGCATTTGAAAGAGATCGAAAAGGTGGAAATCCATTGGTGCCAAATCAGGAGAGTATGGCTGGTGTGGAAGCACTTCCCAACCATGCATTTGAATGGCTTCCTTGGTCATATTGGCGATATTAGGGTGGACATTGTCGTGCAGAACTCCATGCTGACGATTAGGTCTTTTCTCTTGAATAGCCATGTTGAACCGTTCCCTCTGTTGAACATAGTTCCACATTGACCGTTTGGTTCTGTTCAAGCAATTTGTAGTGGATAATTCCTTCCCAGTCCTACCATACGCACAACATTGTTTTATGCGGATGAAGATCTTGTTTCACACGCGGTATCACTTGTTTACCGGGGCTAAGCCATTCCTTATGCTGCTTCATATTGATGTACAGGCACCACTTTTCATCGCCAGTAACAATTTGCTAAAGAAATCGTTGCTTGTGTCCATGAGTTGAGCGGTGACAAGCAAGCAAACCAACAGAGATTGTGGCTCATTGAATTTTGTTATTGTCACTTAAAGCATGTGGAACCCATGCTCCATACTTCTGAACCTTTCCATCAAGTGAAGATGCTTCTCTATAGCAGTGTGGGAACATTCCATTTTCTCTGCCAGTTCCCTTGTCATTTGACGAGAATTTTCGTGCAAAAGTTGGTTTAATCACTCTTCATCGAACTCAACTGGACAACCAGAACGAAGTTCGTTTTTGAGGTAAAAATTACCATTTTTGAACTTGACATACCAATCATGAGTGGCTCTTTCACCTATGGCACCCTCTCCATACACAGCACAAATGTTGCGAGCAGCTTTTGCAGCCTTAGAACCTTGATTAAAAGCAAAAAGAAGGAGGTGTCAAAAATCCTTGTTTTTCTTAACTTGACATTCCATTTTAATGATCTGAAAATTTAACAAAAATTATCCAAAATTAACTAGGAAAAAAAAAACCAAAAAAACACAATAGATTCCAAAATGATTCAAAAATAGATTCCAAAATTTAAAAAAAACAGCAGGAACTTAGTTTCCCAACCCAATAGAATATAGATACTAAATAATAATGATGTGAAGTTGTGACACCACGCAGTGAACTCTTGTTTACCAAAACCTGTCAATCTGCTGCACCATTTCTTGAAAATTGTTGTTTAGCCCAGATCGGCTAAATTTTGCCAATTTGAATAATTCTTTTTAATTTTGGTGCAAGGCCAGCAATTTTGAAGAGAAGGGGCAAGTCACTTTCATCCCTGAATCCCAGTACTTGATTGATACTTCATTTTATCAATCCTGAAAGTTTGTAAGGCAGAGTCAACCTTAGAGGAATTTGAACTCAAAATGTAAATCCAGAAGAAATACCACCAAGCATTTTGTCTGACATGCTAATGATTCTGCTAGCTTGCTGCTTTAATAATGATGATAATAAAAATAATGATATTAGCACTACAGAATAGAACAGGATGTTAGCAATTTTTCAAGTGTTAAATAGTGAGTTTCATTTTAGTTCTGTTACAGGTTGTTAAAGTTTTCCAACAGCAGCAGCTTCATGTTATCCAATCAAACAAGCCAGAGTAAATTGCTTCTGAAATGAAAGAGTTAAATTTGTCTGTGCCTGCTAGAATCCCATCCCCCTGTGTCCTGCATGCTTCTATGTAATTTCTTTTACTGAACTCTTGAGAATACTGGAGTTACTTTTTCTTATTTATGCTATTCCAAGTTCTTTGCTTTCTATAGATAAGTTATCTTCATACCTATGTACTATTTTAAACATTATCATTGCTTACAAGTTACATTATGGATGGATATGTGGTAGTGGTTTCCTTTCATACTTGGAATACCTCTAATAGTTTTTTTTCTTCATATTTTTTTGGTGAGGGTTTTCATCTTTCTTTTTCTCTCACTTTCATCATTGAGATTTAATATTTTATTCCTTTCTCCTAGTCTAGTTTATTGCACCTTGTAACCAGCATTCAATTTCATCATCATCGTTGTGTGACATCAGCTTTCCATGCTGGCATGGGTTGGACGGTTTGACTGAGGACTGGCGAGCCAGAAGGCTGCACTAGGCTCCAATCTGATCTGGCTAAGTTTCTACGGCTGGATGCCCTTCCTAACACCAATCACTCCGAGAGTGTAGTGGGTGCTTTTACGTGCCATTGGCATGAGGTACTGGCAATGACCATGCTCAAAAAGTGTTTTTTATGTGCCACCTGCATGGGAGCCAGTCCGGCGGCACTGGCAACAACCATGCTCAAATGTTGTTTTTCACGTGTGCTAGTAAGGCGATGCATGATCATGCTTGAATGGTGCTTTTTACTTGTTACCAGCACAGGAGTCAGTCAGTGGCCCTGGTAATGGTCATGCTTGGATGGTGCTTTTAACATTCCACTGGCACGAGTGCCAATCAGGCAGTACTGTCATCAGCCACATCAGCGATTTTGATTTCACTTGCCTCAACAGGTCTTTGCAAGCAAAGTTCATTGTCAAGTGAATGAAAGGTACTCATAAGTGGGTTGGTTATACACCACTGGCATAGTATGTGAAACCACCTCTGATACGTAGCACTTGATCAACATGGGAGTTCGATGCCACTGTCCGCATCTGTGTTTCCTGCCGAGAGGTATGTTCATCTGGGACCCCTGACAAGAAGAGATCCAGTTTAGTTTTAAAGAAACCCACATCCATACCATGCAGGTCTCTGAGGCATTTAGGAAGGATATTGAAGAGCTGTGGTCCTCTGAAACCCAAGCTGTTGCAGTATCTGGTCCTGTATTTTGATGGTGATGTTGGGATCTTTGGCACCATGCAGTGGCGCCCCGTTCTGCTGTTGGGGTAACTTTGAATGCCAAAGTTTAGGACGAGACCCTCCTGGATTTTCCAGATGTATATCACTGCATATCTCTCTCGCCTTCGCTCCAGAGAGAAGAGTTTTAATACTTTCAGTCTTTCCCAGTAGCTGATATGTTCATTGAGACGATCTTCTTAGTGTCGCTTCGTTGGATTGCTTCGAGTTCTTTTAACTTTATATTGTGTGGTGACCATAGTTGGGAGCAGTAGTCCAAGTGGCTGAGGACGAATGTTTTCCAAAGGACGATCAGTGTCTCCTTCTCTCTTGTTCTGAATGTTCGGAGAATCCATCCAGCTAGTCGTCTGCATTTTATTACCAAATTAGTAATATGCACTTGGAAAGATGCATCATTGCTCATGTCAATGCCCAGGTCACGCACTGATTTTGACTCAGGAATTACAATTCTTCCCGGGCCAGTGTATCTGGTCTGCATGTCGTTTTCCTACGGTATTGTTTCACTTATGACTCGTTATACGGAAATAGTGTAAGAGATTGGAGATTGCTCCAGGCTCGCATTAGGCAAGATGTTGAAAATTTTCTTGGCTCATGACACTGCATAGACTCTAAGTAAGGCATGTGTAAAATTTGAATGAAATCCATTGGGTTGTTCTTGAGTTTTAGTGATGCACACATACAGACACACACACATTCTCAGCTTTATATATACCAATACCTCCTATATATAGATATATATGAGAATAAATATATATACATATGTGTGTGACTGTGTGTATGTGAGTGATTGGTTGTGTGTTCTTTTATTCTTTTACTTTGTCATTGGACTGTAGCCATATTGAGGCATTGCTTCGAAGGGTTTAAGTCAAATAAATCATCTTTGGTACTTCTTTTTTTTTAAGTGTGGTACTTATTCTATCAGTCTCTTTTACCATACTTTTTCTGGGATGTAAGCAAAACACAATAGCTTGAGAAGTGGTGGTGGAAGATGACATGTACACAAAAACATGCACACATAAGTATGACAGGCTTCCACATGGTTTCTATCTATCAAAGACACTTG
The DNA here is from genome assembly GCF_006345805.1 of Octopus sinensis. Taxonomy (NCBI): domain Eukaryota; kingdom Metazoa; phylum Mollusca; class Cephalopoda; order Octopoda; family Octopodidae; genus Octopus; species Octopus sinensis. The sequence goes on along the minus strand of NC_042998.1, from coordinate 144,956,860 downwards.
CCCAAAATGCCATGCTGTGGAACTGAACTCAAAACCTTGTGGTTGCAAAATGAGCTCCTTCCCCATACAACAGTACCTGTGCCTATGTGAAGAAATGATTTAAATAAATAAATAAATCATGTTTTTCTGAACCCTATTGCAATTGTCAGAAAGTGTTTCTAACTCAAGTAATTATATATATATATATATATTACATTGATTTCTAACAATTTTTACTACCAAACACTGCACACACATACTGTGGTCATCAACTTATATTTACTATATTCTCAAAATAAAGTTTCATAGATTAATCAAATTAATCTATTAAACTTACTGAGAAATCATTTTAACATCCTCTTTTCCCAAGTGAATGTTAAAATGATGATTTCTTGCATTGATTGAAATTTGTTGAGGTGGATGTCTTTCTTGTGGCCCACCCTCACCTGTTTTTGAGTAAAGTAATATTTCCCCATGGTCAGATGTTTTTTCATGGAAGATTGGAAACAAAAGACATATGATGGTGATACTCGCTACAACTATCACTTGATGTAAAGGCAAGGAGACAGTAAAACAGATACACACATATACACATACACATGACAAGCTTCTTTCAGTCTGTCTGCCAGCTCCAGTCACAAAGCTTTGGCCAAATCAGGGCTATAATGGAAGACCCTTGCCCAATGTTCCACACAGTTGAAATTGAACCTGAAACTATGAGGTAGCAAAGCAAATTTCTTACCACGACTGTCACAAATATATTAACAAACAATAAATATATAGAAACTTAATGCAGACTACATATTTGATGGTATATAAGTTCATTTTCTTAATTTTATGTGTGTGTGTGTAATGAAGAGAATGAGCTTATAATGAATTCAATGAAAATAGTATATGATATCATCAAAGAAATAACTAGTGGTTTGAGATTGTAAAAACACATTTTAATCTCTTTATTTATCCAACTTTCGAACTCTCCCAACATACTCTGGAATCTTTTAAAGCAAAGCTACCAAAATAAAATAAATATTTTCTAAGTTTCCTGATTCAATGATAAACAACCAAAGAATCATTTTTGAGACATGAAATCATTAAAAAAAAAAATGTTGCTTTTGTTAAAATTATGATTATTTTTACATCTGGTCATTTTAGTACAATAACATATATTTCAGTCAAATCCTTGTAGAGATGGACTGATTGTAAATAAACACCAACCTTTCTTAATATTAATACTAAACTGTATCATCATTGTTTTGCATCAACTTTCCATGCTTGCATGGGTTAGATGGAATTTGTTGAGGCAGATTTTCTACAGCTGGCTGCTCTTTCTGTCACCAGCCCTCACCTCTTTCCAAGCAAGTTTATGTTTTCCCATAGCCTGACTTGTTTTTCTTGGAAAACAAGCATTATTGCTGGTTTGCTTACAACATCGTTTTAAGACAAGAGTATACACACACACGCACACATATTTCTGTATGTATGTGTGTGTGCACAGTGTGTATATATATATATATATATATATATGTGTGTGTGTGTGTATACACACACATACAATGGGATTCTTTCAGATTCCTTCTGCCAAAAGTCACTCTTCTACTATAGCCTGGGATTATTGTAGAAGACACTTGCCCAAGGTGCCATGCAGTGGGACTGAACCCTAGACCTGATTGGGCACTAAGTAGTAAGCTTCTTAATCACACAGCCAAAAAAAAATAAATTCTAGCAATATATTCGATTTAGAAATTAGAGTAATGGTTTTTCTCTACACAATATTAATTCTTGATCACCAAATTCAGAGATTTTTCTTCAAGAAGCAATTCATTTCCTTAAAATTAAGTGTTAAATATATTTTAAGTAGTGAAAATTGTTTATTTAAAAAAGAAAGACTGGTTGGCATTAATACAACTTTTACTTTGATTATCTGTAGATGCTGAAACTAGAAACAACACACTGAAAGACCATTTATGGTAAACCTGCTTACAACAATACAAAAATGTAAAGCATTTTTATGATTTTGTTCTCTTCAGCTTGGTATTGCTCTTGATTTCATTTCATTTCTTCGTTTCAGCATTCTTACTACTCATTAATTATTGATAATGCTACTACTAGTGACTTTTCTAATAGTAATAATAGCTTGTGTGTTGTGTTTTTTTTTTCCCTATCCACTTAGAGATGCTATCATACATGTCTAAATAAAACAAAGCATATCCATGCACTTGATAACAATCTTGTAATAAGTTCCTAAAACAAAATACTCTAGATTCTGAAAATGATAACTTTTCCATTTTTAGCGTATATTCATCAGTAGAAATCCCCTCCCCCTTACATATACTTGATTCTCTAACTGTTTGCAAAACTTTTGTTGTTGTTAGTTATGGTTGTTTTCATATTCATGTATTTTTGATGTCTACTTTCAAATCTGGAATTTATATGCTATCTGAATCAGAAAATATTTAGCCATGTAGGAGACTGCCATATAATGTTAGATTAAGATAGGGTGGCTCCAGAAAATGTCTTTTTTTTTCTCTTTTATTGTTGTTCTTTTTGTAAATTTGAGATAAAGACAAAAATATGTATACTTGGATAGGTGTGTAACATAGCGAGATTTTATTACTTGTTGATTCAAAGAGAAAGGACTTATGAAGATCTTTCTTGTTGAGGCTACTCCATGGTAGAAGACATAGCAGTTTAGGTGTAACACTACCAATTATCAGTTAAGAAATAAAGACATATTGAAATGCTTGCATAATGAAAAATTTGGTTGTGGTAGAAGTTGATGCTCTTTGTACATTTTCTTTTTTCTGTTCTTTACTTTGTTTCATAATTGCATAGAAATAATTTTAGCTTTCATATCTATTAAAATTTATATATATTTTTTTAGCTTTCTGAAATGAGATATCATCCATGGAACATCATTATATCATTTTTCTATGCTAACTGCATTTTTTTTTTTGGTCATATATTATTCTATGAAGTTTAATTTTCTTCTTCCTTAACAATATTACCTCCAACATTATCAATAAGTAAGTGAAGATGTGTGGCCTACTGGTTAGCATGTTGCACTCATAACAGGATTGTGGTTTAGATTCCAGGAATTGGTGGTGCATTGTGTTCTTGAACAAAACACTTCATTTTACACTACTCCAGTTCACTCAGCTGTAAATGAGTAACCCTGCAACAGACTGGTGCCTTATCACTTAGCAACAAACATCTTTTCAAACCAATGTGTTCATATCTTGTATGTGTCTAATGTGTTTTTCTCAGTTACCCACACACAATAGTTCATAGCATTTTGGGGTTGCATGTATTGTCAGTAGCTCCAGGGGATTTTGTCAACACAAAATAATGATTCCTTGTTTATTTCAATGAAGGTCTCATTACATGTTGTAGACCTGTTGGTTCTTTGGTTGTACATTTTCTAAAGGAGAAACTGATCTCCATGTCTGCCCATCACATCTATTAGAAGGGAAGAAGGGGAGGAATCAAAAGGGGCAATAACCCATCACATTTCTGAAGGGGAAGAAAAAAGGTTGAGAGACAAATACAGTGAGAGAGAGAGAGAGTGTGTGTGTGTGTAAGATAGGTAGTGTTGTCATCATAGTAACTAAGAAGTTTTGATTAGAAATGCAGGGATTTTAAGTGCAAGTCTGTCAACACAATGCAATACAGGCTTAAAAAAAAAAGTAACTATATATTTATGTGTGTGTGTGTATGTAATATAGTTATCTTTTTGGCTGTTGGTGTGTGTTTCTGTGTATTTATTTAGAAGTGAGGAGAAAAAGTTCTTGAGAGAAATAGTGTGTGTGTATGAGAGAGAGAGATAGATAGATAATGTTGTCTCCATGGTGATGAATTTTGGTTAAAAACATGAGAATTTTAAGTGCAAGTCTATCACAATGCAGTACATACTTCAGAAAAAAAAACTGTGTGTGTGTGATACATGTAATCTTTTTGGTTATTTTTGTGTGTATGAATTTCTGTATGTCTTTCAACATATAGACAACTCAACACAGATTTAAAATAAGTCTTTCACTATAATGACAGGTTGTTATTGAGAGAGAGTGAGTGTGTGAAAGATACAATTAAAATTTGTATCAAGGAAAATAAACAGGTTGTTGTTGAGAATATCAATGTGATCATTGTAGAAGGATCTATTTCATCTTGACTAGGTTGTTATCCAGCAGCATAGCAACCACTAAGGACAAGTTCTGAATATAAAGCTTAAGAAGTACAGTGGGGGGACACCTCTTTATGTAGGTATCACTATGAATTTTGAAAATATTGAAATGTAATTTCTACTGTACTTTTACTTGGGAGAACACCCAAAAAGAAACATTTTGATTCCTCATTTGTGAAATTTAGATTGAATATTTTAGCGATTACAACAATGTCATATCTTTGATAGTGAGGTGATAATCATCTTCAAATTAAACAAATGAATAGTACCATAGTATAGTAGCCTGTTGTTTTTTCCAGGTTCTCGTAAAGAAAATTTGTTTTTGGCAATTTTAAAAATATTTATGTAAAGCCTATTTTGGTACATGTCAGTCAATTTTGCAGTATTTTCAGACTTAGCTACATCCAAAAATATAAGCCACAGGAACACATTTGTAATAGGTAGAGAACTAAATAAATCCTGAAATTTTGGAACATTACAGCATTTTCAATAAAATTTTAATGAACTATCAAAAAACAGGTATAATGACAGTTTCAGATTGGGATGCCAACATAAGTTAGATTTTCTCTGTTTTGATGGGGGTGATCTTTTCATTTTTTTTCTTCCAGTCACAGTTCTGGAAATGATAGAGGTAAGCTTTTTATGAAAATAATTTTTTGAAAATTTGATTCCCTTTCCCCTCCCCTTCCCCCTGGCAACTAAAGTGAGGTCGCAGCCATGCATGGCCGGCCCAGTTAAGAGTACCCCTGATGTGTCAGGTGATATGATATGCTTCAGAAGACCTGTTGAGTCAAGTAAAACCAATATCGTAGCTGTGGCCAGTGCCCCTTGATTGGCTCCCGTGTCGGTGGCACGTATAAAGCACCACCTGAATGTGGCTGATGCTAGTACCCCCTGACTGACCCCTGTGCCAGTGGCACATAAAAAACACTATCTGAATGCAATTGATGCCAGGCCCAACTGACTGGCTCCTGTGCCGGTGGCATGTAAAATGTACCCACTACACTCTCAAAGTGGTTGGCATTAGGAAGGGCATCCAGCTGTAGAAACATTGCCAGATCAGATTGGAGCCTGGTGCAGCTGCTGGCTCTCCTGACCTCAGTCAAACATCCAGCCCATGCCAGCATGGAAAACGTTAAACAATGATGATGATTTTCAAATGAAAATATGTGTGATTTAAGGGAGATTTAGCTGTTGTTTCTTCCACATCCCATAACCATCTGGTACTTTTCTCAGAATTGCATATGCAGACCTAGAGTAAAAATAAAATAAAATGTGAAAATTAATTCCTTGCTTTTAAGCATAAGACATAAAAAACATCTGTAAGTTACAGCAAACTTGTTAGTAGGAGAGAGAGGAAAGACAAAACAAACCTAAAACAAATATGTAAACAATAACAAATTATCTGACTATATTCAAAATCAGGAAAAAAATTACATCTGACTTTAATAGTTTTCAGTATTATGTTCATTGCACATTGTAGTTGCAGGCATGGCTCTGTGGTTAGGAAGTTTGCTTTCTGGTCACATGGTTTCAGGTTCAATCCCACTGTGTGGGCACTTTGGGCAAGTGTCTTCGGCTATAACCTTGAGCCAACCAAAGCCTTGTGATTGAATTTGCTGGGAAGAAGTTTCTGTTGGGTATGTATGTGTGTGTGTAAGTGCTTGTGTCTCCTAACAGAGAGGAGGGAATATAATTTTTATTGGTAAAATTTAACCAATATTTCTCAAAGGAAAACGAAATTTACTTGTACTAGGATATCTGCAAGGTTTGCTTAGCAGCTCTCCATACGCTGTTAAAGCAGCCAGAGGAAATAAACAACATTCTTAATATGACATGCTAAGTTTGGGCTCAATTTTGTGCTTTTTTTTTTTTGTAGAAATGTGTGTTTACTTAGTAATTAGCTTGTCCATTTCTTGAAATTTTTGCTCAAACTTGATATTTGAAGCTTTGAATTAGCATTCCATTTGACCTATTGCCACATATAGATATGTCAGTTTGGCAAGTAGGGTCAGTATACCACCCTTTTTACTGACATGCTTTTTCGCCATATCGTGGCTGGATTCAGCAACGACCATATTGAATTCTTGAGGAATTTATTTTTATGATATAAAAATCTCGAAAATGTTCTTTTCAAGGTGAAAATGAATGATAAAATTTTCACTTTTATATTTTGTAATGATTATCTGACCTACACCCATCAATATTTATATCAAAATAAAGCAAAAATATTCCTCTTCATGACTACATGATTTTCAACATGACTCCAGCACATTGAACTAGAACAGAGGCTATTGTTCAGCTGTCCAAAAAAAAAAAAAAAAAAAAAATTAACAAACATTGTAGATGTGTGGAATTAACAGGTTGTTTGAGGGACCTTGACATGATATGTAACTGTCAGATTTTAATTAAAATTATATGAGAAGAAAGTTCCCGTCCAGAATTTTCAAATGGTATATAATTTTTCATGCGAAAAAATTATTTTGACATCAAAATGATGAAGCAAAAAGTGTGATTTTCTGTTCAAACTATTCTTGTCTTCATTGTACGGCACTCTATAGTGATACCTATTTTATATTCTAAAAGTTTATTGATAATAACTTTTCTGCCTTGGAATGAAAAAGAATGCAGGTTATGTGATTGATGGTTTGAAGAATTTGAAGTTAGTTGTTGCTCATAGAATAGTTATTGGCCATCATCATCATTTGATGTCCACTTTTCCATGCTTGCATGTGTCTGATAAAATTTGCTGAGGCAAATTTTCTGCAGGTTTGTTGCCAAACCTCACATGTTCCCAAGCAAAGTAATATTTTCTCACAGCTTGACATGTTTTACACAGAAGACTGAAAACAAACAACCTCACTTATATGGTGATGATGCTCATTTACAACCATCAAGTGATGTCTAGACAAGGGTATGTACACACATGATAAGCTTCTTTCAGTTTCCATCTATCAGGTCCACTCACAAGGCTCTGGTTGGCCTGAGGCTATTATAGAAGACACTTATCCTAGAAGTTATGCAATGGGACTGAACCCAAGACCACTCAACTGGGAAACAAGCTTTTCAACCATGCAAACACTATCATGAATTTCATTTGAGTATGATGATTGAAGCGATGGATTATTGAAAGATGAATTTGAGAAAGTTATAATTACATGATTTTTTTTTATATGTATTTGTTTTCATTTTAAAGACCTTCATAGCCACATGCCCCCATCCATCTCCTCTCCATACCATTTATGCTGATAACACTATTTTCATCATTCTGCCCACCTACACACACACATACACAAAGGGATTAAAAATCTAGGCAAATACTTTAAAAGCACTCTGTAGGAGTTGAATTTGACCAACTAAATTGTCCAATACAAGTCATTGTAATCTATGTATGCCATAAATTTACTTTCCATTGTTTGTCCAATTTGTAAAAGATCGAATAGATTCAGTATAAGGTCACCAGAGTATAGTAGAAAAGCACAAAAGAATGGAGGATTATGCATTCTAAATCACCTAACACATGTTTTGAATAGATGGGTAATTACATAATTCTGCTATTCAGTAAAAGTAATCATGCATATTAATCCCCTTTTTGACTGACTAAGATTCTACAGATTTAGATGTTTAACACCATCTTATACTTATCAAATCTGCACAACACTGCTTGGAATGGAGAGCATTTTAAGGGAGATAGTAAAACTAACAATATTTGATCATTATAAAGTGCAAGAAGGTATATACTGGCAGATTTAAATTAGAAATTATATTTATCTGATCATGATAGAATTGTAATATGAAATGACAAAATTCCTACTGCATTTAAACTATTTTTGACCACTTCAAATACAAAGAGAGGTATGTAGAGCTAAGCTGTTCATTAAATAATCAAATTGTAGAATTTTAAAATTTAAATAATAATAACAACAATAATAGTGATAATTATAACAATAATTACAAGATTAAGATAAGGAAAATAATTAGATGCAATAAATATTAATATATCTACTAAATAATACTAGCTTTAAGTATATTAAATATACTGGGCCAAGAAGGAAGACCCAACCTATTATATTAGGATACACTAAGTACTCCATTTATTTGGAAAGATTGTAAAGTTTCTAAATAAATGTGAACATCTTAACAATAATTCATTTCTTTTATTCAATATGTTCTCTCCCTCTAGAGTGAAATGCAGATTGTATGATGCCAGTGTGCAAACAGCCATGGTATACAGCAGTGAAACATAGGCTTTGACCGTTGAGGCCATGTGCAGGCTTGAAAGAAATGAAGCTAGTATGCTTCACTGGATGTGCAATGTCAGTGTGCATGTATGACAGTGTCAGTGACTTGAGAAAAAAGTTGGGCATAAGAAGCATCAGATGTGGTGTGCAAGAGAGACAACTGCACTGGTATGGCCATGTGATGCATATGGATGAGGACAGTTGTGTAAAGAAGTGCTGATCTCTAACTGTACAGGTGGGAGTAGACCCAGGAAGACATGGGACAAGGTGGTGCAGTATGATCTTCGAACATTGGGCCTCATGGAGATGATGACAAGTGACCAAGACCTTTGGCAATATGCTGTTCTTGAGAGGACCCATCAAGCCAAGTGAAATCATAGCTGTGGCTGATGCTGGTGTTACATAACTGGCACTTGTGTCAGTGTCATATTGAAGTATCTGCACTGGTGGTGTGTAAAAAGCACCCATTACACTCTTAGAGTGGTTTGTGTTGGGTAGGCATCCAGCCATAGAAACCATGCCAAATCAGACTGGAACTTGGTGCAGCTCTCCAGCTTACTAGTTCCAGTCAAATGGTCTAACCTATGCCAACATAGAAAGCAGCTGCTAAATGATGATGTAAGGGTAAGTAGAGTTTCTTCAAGGCATGTTACATTTTAATTTCCAAACATTATGCAAATTTATTTAAATAAGCGGAGTTTTTTTTTTTTTTTGTAGTCTAAACAAAGAAATGTGATATCAATTCAACTTAAAATTAGTTGCACAAATATCTATACAATAATAAGTACATTCCCCTGTTGTTATTGAACATTTATAAACTAAGTTTGGTTTTCTAATGGACATTTTAGACGATTTTTACAATTCTATAACTGGTTAACCCTTTCGTTACTATATTTCTGACCAAAATACACCCCTCATGAGTTTCAATTAAATTCTAAAATAATCATGAATCTAGGCTTGTTTCATTAAATAACTGTAACTTTTTTTACTTATCAACATATTAATGTGATATTTGGAACATAATTAAAGAAAGGGTCCTTAATCAATTCTATTGCATAACTTTTGTCTCAAAGTGACTTTAATTACAGGTAAATCCAGGTAAATTGAGCAAAAGGTAAAAATATTAAAAGAAGAATTGTGCACATCACTATATCATCAGTTGAATTTAACCCTTTCGTTACCAAACCGCCCAAAGACGTCCAAAAAAAATTTTGGTTAATGTGTCCAAACCCGCCCGTATTTACCTATTCATATTTAAATGAGAATATCAGAGCAAATCTCTTTAGTACATTCCTGAAAACACGTATTATACTTCGTAAATAGTTCAACTACAGTTTTGTACAACAATCGAAGTGTAATTTTAATTCCCTGAATTTTGGGAGATTTTTTTCCGAAATTTGTTCCTATTGTGTTTTTAAAATTTGTAATTCTGACAAAAAATGGATACGAATTTCATTATATCAAGCAGCGAGTCAGAATTTGAAGGATTTTCTACTGAAGACCTTCATAAATCTAACTCTATGACTGAAAAAAAAAAAGCACGTGGTATTTGATAATGAATCTGATGTTTCATTTTCCGAAAGTGAAAACAGTGAATCTGAGAGCTCCGACAGCGATAAAGAAAATGAATTGGCACCTGAATGGAGTGAAAATTTAAAAACTGTTTCTTTCGGTGATTTTTCTGAAGAAACTGGACCAAGCCACAGACTTTCCCAGGAGAGTAAAGCCTTAGACTATTTCTTTTTACTTCTTCGAATGAGCCTATTTGAAATCATTACGGCGGAAATGAACCGTTACGCTAAATGTAAACAAAGCGAAAGAAAGGATAGTTAGTGGTTTCCCACAACCTTAAATGAAATTAAGACTATTTTGCCATAAATATTATTATGGGTATCAGAAAGTTACTCAGAATAACAAATTCTATCGTAAAATTTTGTTGTATAACCCATTTTCTATAGCGATGTTTGAACAAAATTTTAATAATTTTATATTTTGTTGAATTTACCTGTATCTACCTGCAATTAGAGTCACTTTGTGACAAAAATTATAATATAGAATTGGTTGAGAACATTTCATTAAATTATCTTCCAAAAATTTCATTAATATATTGATTGATAAATAAAAAAGTTATAGTTGTTTAATGAAACCAGTCTAAATTTATGATTACGTTAGAAATTAATTGAAACACATAAGGGGTGTATTTTGGTCAGAAATATAGTAACGAAAGGGTTAATGCACAACAGGTGTACCATAAAGGTGGAATAAAGTGAAATACTGGAATCCACCGTAAGTTTGACTGAACTAAAGAAATCGGTGAAAACATAATATACGGCCCTGGTTATGGTATAGAAGTGATAAATTCCAGACCACATCGTTCCCTAGGCCATGCTGACTAACATTATTTTCCCTGTATAGAAACTAAATCCACACAGTACCCAGTATTTGCTTCACAAATTTTCCGAAATTTGAACCCCCATTTTGTGTTTGTTTACATTCTGCGTAAGTTTGTTTCCGCATTGATCGCTTCAAACAATAACTTCCAGACCACATCATACCCTAAGCCATGCTGACTAACATTAGTTTCCCTGTATAAAAACTAAATCCACAACAGTACCCAGTATTTGTTTCACAAATTTTCCAATTCGGAATCAATGCTTGATAATATGAAACTCCTATCTATTTTCAAAGTTGAAGAAAAATCGATGCCGAAAAAAATGTGGAAAAAAATCTCCCAAAATTCAGGGAATTAAAATTACACGTCGATCTTTGTACAAAACTGTAGATGAACTGTTTACGAAGCATAATCACGTGTTTTCACGAATGTACTAAAGAGATTTGCTCTGATATTCTCATTTAAATATGAATAGGTAAATTCGGGCGGTTTGGTCACATTAACCAAAATTTTTTTCGGGCAGCTTTGGGCGGTTTGGTAACGAAAGGGTTAATCCTATTATTGAGAGATATTTTATCAGAAAAGTTCACATTTCATCTGTTATTAATATTAGATGTTGAGCTAGAAATCTTTTTTGCACTAATATATGATACGGCTGATATATGTTTTCCCAATTCAAGCTGGTCATTTTGGATTTATTATATAGAACCCTAGGTTATTATCACTATTGTTCCTAATATCATTGTTACTATAATTATTATCATTATTCTTACCATCATAATTATTATTACCATTTTCATAACTATTATTGTTATTATTTTTTTCTTTATACGTTCTGAGTTCAAATTCTACCAAAGTCGACCTTGTCTTTCATCCTTTTGGGGTCATTGTAATCGACTAGTTCTCTCTCCCAAAATTTCAAGCATTGTGTCTTCAGAAGAAAGGATTATTACTATTACTACTGTTGGCAATGTGCCAGAATTTGAAACCATTATTATTATTGAGGCAACGAGCTGGCAGAATCATTAGCACACTTGACATAATGCTTAGCAGTACTTCTTCTGTTGCTACGTTCTGAGTTCAAATTCCATCGAGGTTGACTTTACCTTCATCCTTTTGGGGTCAATAAAATAAGTACCAGTGAAACACTGGGGTTGGTGAAATTGACTTATCCCCTCCCTCAAAATTGCTGCCCTTGTGGAAAAATTGGAAACTATTATTATTATTAAGGTGGTGAGTTGGCAGAATCAATAGCATGCCGGAATAAATACTTAGTGGAACTTCATCCGCCTGTATGTTCTGAGTTCAAATTTGGCCAAGGTCAACTTTGCCTTTCATCCTTTCTGGGTCAATAAAGTACCAGTGAAACACTGGGGTCGATATAATTGACTAGTCACCTCTCCCAAAATTTCAGGTCTTGTGCCTTTAGTAGAAAGGGTTATTATCATCATTGCTACTTCTACCCTTATTACCTCCACCTTAGCAAAAGTGGAGGTATTTTTTCCAGTCACGTTTGTTTGTTTTTGTCTGTGGACAAGATATGTCAAGAACTGCAGGATGGATTCGGATGAAACTTTCAGGGATGTTTGGCCTCATGACTGGCACAAACTGATTAGATTTTGGGATTGTTCCGGTACTGGACAAGGATTCTGGCTTATTTGTTATATTTATTTTCATTTATATGAAGTATTATGTTCACTTTCAAGTCTTTCTCTGATCATCTCCCTTGAAAGCATGCTCATGGTTTCCATGTAAGCTATGGCAGCATTACTGTTTCCAAAGCTTTTTCGTTTTTCTATTATAATTTTACTCACCTATCTATCTTAGTAGAAACTGATAGATAAAGAAATCATACATAAACAAACGGCACCAAAACTGTTCCAAAATTAAATAACACTAACATATTTAGTAACAATAATAAATTTGATTTATCCTTAACAGTTTTTAGATTTACCAATTTTGAATATATCGCTCCTGTTTAAAACCTCTTACCTACTTGACAATTGCATTTCTAGCTCTGCCTTGAATTAAGCTTTACTTCTTGGACTTGCATTTTTGTGTGCAATGATGTTGGTAAACCTTCATTAATAGCACTGTATGCAGGTCCTTTCTGTTTTCTTTCTTGCATGAATAAAGTTTTCACTATAGACCTTAATGGTCGTAAAGACACTATATCATTGGATAGACTAAAAAAGGCCTTCATAAAGAAAACTGTCTCTGTTCCCACTGCAGACGACACACACACAGAGCATTACAAACTCGGCCCGCACACCCACTTTCACATTCCATGACTACAAGTGGAATCAATCGGGTACCAGACAAGGATTCTGGATTATTTTTCCGTTTTTTTTTTTTACTTAATTTTTGAGAGCAGTCAGGTTCATTTTTAGTATTCTTGTTTGTGAGAGCAGTCAAGTTTATTTCAGATATTCTCATTTTAAAAATCATCTCTGGTTAATCATTGAGAGGATGGTGGTGTTTCTTTGGCGGAGGTTTGTGCTCTGTGAGTGGTCTTGTTACTATTATTTTCTGAGTCAATCAAATATGAGATTGATTAATATGCATGATTACTATATCATAAGCTAATTAAAAATGTATAATTCTTCATTCTTTTGTGTTTATATGCACACACACATATACATACTCACACACACACCTATATACACATGCACACTTCCTTCTGTATACTTACTAACTTCATCCTGTTGTGCTATCAGCCAGCATATACTCTCCTTTGAACCACCTCTCAACCTCCACTTGCTGCCATCTTGTCACCCACTGTCCACCTAACATCATCCTTATATATTCCTGCCTCCTTCCCATCATTCTCTTCTTTCTTCCACCCTCCTACCTAATCTGGTCTTTCTGGTGTCATTGCTCTCTCTCTCTCTCTCCACCTGAGCAAATATTCATTCCCTAGGTTATTGAGCACTTTCAACACTTACATTAATGATCCCTCCAACCCATGCCAGCATGGAAGGTGGTTGTAAACTGGCAATGATTCAAGACAAAAAGTTAATTAGTTGAGGAGTCAACACCTGACACAAATTTTTTGAGTTTAAATTCTACAAGTTTCACTTAATGCAATTTTCACTTCAAAATAAGTTATTTCAGAAAGAATATCTGTGTTCCTAAGTAAGATATCTTTTTAGCTCAGTCTGCTTAGCTAACTGTTGCTTCATGATTCATGTTATTAACAAAAAAAAACAAAAAAAAAAATGATTCAGTATTGTAGAATAGACCTCGGGTAGTAAGAAATTCTAGGGAGAGCTGAACAGCAGGTCTTCAGAGAAGCCCCACTTCATGCAAGTGTTTCAGCCCTTAATTAACTTCTTACACTCTGAGGGGCCAGGCCATCTGCAGGTCATGACACCAGGATACCCCCTCTGCTGCCATATTCTGTAGCAATTTGCATTACAACCTCACCATGTAATACTCACTAAACACAGTCCTATTATAAAGTTGATGGAGTATCTATATAGTTGCCTACTAAGTTCAGTATTGCAGTTACTTCCTAGTATCTTTAAAATGAAGACCCTATGTTCTTAAATTTTAAATCTTAAAATAATATACTCTTAATAAGGATGGCATGATCACTGTTAGAACACTGATTAACACTAATTGATGCTTAACTTAACTAAACTACTGTCTTGAATATTGTACAATTGCATACACATTATGATGCTAAAATTGCTAGTAGTTCCTTAACATCAGATCATTGTCTGTATTATAAATTTACTTAAGTACAGTTTTATGGTGTGCTACACAACAATAGCAACTATTCTGCTATTATTCTCTCTAATTTTATTACCTGGCTTATTAAATTTACTCTTTCTGTGTGGTTCCCCTGCCTCACACACACTCATGCATGTTTTCCTTGTCTTTATAGCAGTTAATAATAGCACAGAATTGCTAATCAGTGCGATTAGCACCTTCGTTAATTAACTAATTAGCTAAACAAGTCAGAGCCATTTTACTTATTCAGATGCTTCCAGCCTCTTAGTTTATACTCTTGAGGCTCCTGATTTCACTATCTTAATTGCTTCTCATTCTACTATAACTATAGAGAGAAAAATGTTGCAAATCTTCATGCAGCAAAATATTGAGCAGCACAGAACAAATTCTGTAATATATTATTTTTATATAAAATAAATTTAACAATAAGTTCATTTTTATAGATTTGTTTTCAGGAAATTTTGATTTTATATATATATATATATATATATATACATACACACACACACACACACACACACACAGTGTATATAATAAGGGGAAAGAAATAGTTGCTACATTATGATCTTTTAAATTGTTTTTTGAATTTGATTATAACTCATTGGCTTTCAGTTTCTCTCAAATTATTCTTCTGAGCTGTCTGTTATGATTATTTTGAGACTCCAGGCAAATAGATTTTTTTTAAATGGGAAATTGAGCAGAATAATTTCTTTACTCCTTTTCCTTAATTCAGTGTGCCATTAACTAAAAGACTATCTGAATATTTTCAGTTTTTGACTCTCTCTCTCTCTCTCTCTCTCTCTCTCTCTCTCTCTCTATATATATATATATATATATATATATATATATATATATATATATATATATATAATTGTTAAAGAGGACAACAAACATCTCAAGTCATATACATTTTATTGATTTTTGATATGTTTGCGACTATTTCTGGATATTGACAAAATCAGGACTTTAACTTACATGGATTTACACAAGATTATACCTCCTTACTTCTACATAATCAGAAAGTTGAACTGTGAACTTTTAGGTTTCTTTTTTCTTTTCTTTCTTCATCTCACTATTCCTTTTCTCCTGTCCTCTGTCATCATTTCATTAATCGATACCTTTCTCATTTTCCCTATTTGTCTTCGATGACAGAATATCCCATACTCTGGGATACCCCAGAAACAGCTGTAAGACTTGGAATTTTTCCCAATAATAATAATAATAATGGATATGACTTGAGGTGTTGTCTTGCCTTAGCATTTGTTGTCCTCTTTAACAATTATATATCCGCTATATCAGAAATCTACAATGGCTCCATAACTACTGTCTCAGCTATAACCTTGGAGCCTTGGTAATCTGTAACAGCACTTACCTAGCATACCTAGTTGTTTAGATCACCTGTGAACTAAACCCCCATATTATATATATATATATATATATATATACATATATATATATATATATATATATATATATATATATATATATATATATAATATATATATATATATGGTGCCACGTAAAAACACCCAGCACACTTTGTAAAGTAGTTGATGTTAAGAAGGGCATCTAGCTATAGAAACCATGTCAGATCAAACTGAAGTCTGGTGGAGCTCTCCAGTTTGCCAATTTTGGTTAAACTGTCCAACCCATCCCAGCATTGGACAATGGACGTTAAATGATGATGGTATACATATATATACATAGACTTCCTCAGTTTTCTGCCAGTTTCACTCACAGTATTGGCTGTCCCACAGCTATAGTTTAGGACATTATCTGACACCTATGTAGTATTACCAAAGCCCTAACTCTATGGTTCTAAAGCGACTGATACAACCATGCCTGCATCTATCTAGCTATCTGCCCCCCCTCCTCCAACACATTGGGGGAAAAAAACCCTACCAGATTTATTTATCATTCTTGTGTAATATAGCAATGGCTTTTTGTATCCAGGCCTGGAATGAACATGCTACCCTGTGCTTTTAAATTGTCACTCATGATTGGGTGATAATGTATGCTGTATCTTACAGCTGGCCAACAGATAACTGTCTGTAATTTACTTTGAAAGGTATATCCTGATAACTACTGGGTTTGTGGGACTGTGCACAAACCATGACCACTAAAATAATATTTATTGTGCAGGTCATTCAGCAAACCAAGACCCCAGCACCAATAACATCACATGTGGTGACAGGAACAAGTAGAAGATGCTACTGGAAGTTTTCAACTTTAATCCTTCACAATGTTAGACTGAAAACAATCATCACTATATGGCCACCTGTGTGCAGGGTCAAACTGAAGACATCCAGTAGCATTCTCTTCCTGTTCCTTTCACTGCTTTCCCTGCTGCCACTGGACTTATGAAGAAAGTGTGATGATATTGGTGTGGTAGTCTTGGCTTGCTGAGCAACTTTCATGATGAATATGGTTTGTGTGCAGTCCCACAAGCCCAGTAGTTACAGGATGCAGGATTTGTATGGAGTTAACATCTCTTAGATGAGGAACTAAAGGGCCTCATCTGCTTTGGGTCTGTTGGGATGTCTGTGAATGATAGGTGTATGCACGTGTGTGTGTATACACACGCACAAGCACTGTATGAAATGTGTGTGTGTGTGTATATATATACATACATACATACAAAGTGTGATGGGTAAATTGTTGCCATTTCATTATTTTTAATTTCATGCATGTGCATTGTTTGTTTTTGATTTTGTCAACTACACAGTATAGTAGGGTTCGTTGGGCACCATCTGAAACAAACGGCACCATGATGCAATTCACTCTACCAGAAGTTTGGAAATGACATGCTGTCCTGCTTGGCATTTGCCCTGGAAACATTAAAGTGAACATTTTAGAGTGTTTGAGTGTCAATCTGAAGACATGTACTGGGAGTGATAAAAATCAAACATCCAGTCAACATTATGGTGTTCAGAGTGATCACTAGTGATGGCAATGTTATGCCTCCATTCATCTTTCCACATGGCCTCAGAATCAACACAGAGGCTTACATCAAGGGCCTGGTGGAGGTCATGCTGCCCTGGGTCAAGAGAGTGGCTGCTGGAAGATACTATGCTTGGCAACAGGTCTCTGCATCATACCACACAAGCAGGAAAACCCAGTTATGACTGTCAGATAATTTCTGTGACCACACTACCCCTAACATCTGGCCACCTAACTCTCCAGATTGCAACCCCCTTGATTATTATGTGTGGGGCACAGTTGAGCAAGAGACCAACAAAACTCTTTGTAACACCAAAGATGAACTGAAGGCAAAGATTATGGCAGCATTCACCAACTTAAACAAAGAGACTGTCAAAAAGAGTTGCAGGAGATTCCGAAGTCATCTTGAGGCCATGGTTGAAGCCAATGGCGATTTTATTGAATAAATTTACTCTTTAGTATTTCAAGATGTTTTCAAGTAATTTTGGTAAATATAGCTGTTAAAATGAGATGTCAGTGTTATTTTCATTTTTGCGTAATTTAGATGAGAGTTTATTCACTGCACCCTGTGTGTGTGTGTGTGTGTGTATGAAGGGAAGAGAATATGAGGGGGTTTAGCTCACTGGTGATCTAAATGAATAGGTACACTATGTAAGTGCTATAATTGGTCATCTGTTAGTTTCCACGTTCACAGCTGAGGCTGGAGCTCGGGATCTATAGTAGGCTTCCGAGTTAGCAGGTATATATTAACGAAAAAACCCAATGCAGGATGAATGTCTCAAGTCATTTAGAATATTTAATTAGAGTAAGGTGAATTTAAAGTTATTAATTAGTTAATTAATCAATCAATCAATCAATCAATCAATTAATTAATTATTGGATGATTTAGAGCTGTTTCTAGGATATCCCAAGTGATAGGTTAGCATCTCCATACACTGAGTATTCTGTCTTCAGAGACATGGTGAGTATGTAGGAAAGTTCTAGACAGAATTCACAGTGTATAAAGGAATAAAATAGTAGATAGAAGAATAAAGAGTAAAACAGTAGGTAGAAAAATACAGACAGGAGAATAAAGTTCATAGCTCATCTTCTTATAGAGGGTTTGGAGGTTGGTCCATACTTCCATGAAGGTACAGCTCCTTAAGTATAAGGACAGTATTTTGAATATTACATTCATATTGAAGGAATAGATTAAGTGGTTAGCTGGTATGAAAATGGTCCATGTGGGTATATAGAGTGAGAAAGACAGGCATCATGATAGATAGATAGGGGTTGTGAGTGAGTGGATAGAAGAGAGAAAAGAAAGGAATGGGATAGGTGCAGGAGGGCGGGGATGAATGTGAATTTAAAGTAAAATAAAAAATAAAGATAAGATGCCAGTATTATTCTTCCTATGGGTAGGTTTGGGGTGAGAGATCAGGGTTTACGGGGGGTGGGGGTATAGTGGTGGAGGAAGGCATTTATGGTTATTGATTAAATAGATGAATTCTAGGTTTGGTGTGGTTAGAAAGAATATTTAGTTCAGTGGTCAGTAAGGATAGCTAAAATGCTAGAAATAGATGTCTAACTTAAGGAATATATATATATATGACGTCCTTTTGGTGTCCTGTACTCATATATGCGTGCATATGTACATGTAGAGGTAGGTACGTACATATGTTTATATATATGCATATGTTTTATTTTATATATTAATATATTATATGATGAAACACATGCACCCCCTTAAGTAAGATTGTTCTTTATATCAAGTTTTTGTTCTTAATATTAACTTTGATACGTACTCTTAACCTTTCTGTCCCATCCCTTTCTCAGCCTTCATTCTGTGATTTCCTTTTCCTCTACTTAACTTGTCTCTTCCTCTCTCTCATTCTTCACTCTCTCTCTCCCCCTCTCCATTCTTCATGGTTTCCTCGCAGCCATTCCCCTTCTCTCCCTTTCTCTTGCTCCTCCTCCCCCCCTTCCCGTCGTTCACTTCCGCTGCTGTCTCTCTGGCCTGGCCCTCTCAAGGTAATGGACGACATTCTTTTTGCTCTGCTCGTCGTTCATAAAAAATTCTGCGTTCGCAATACTTTTTTTCGTTCGGCGTTAACAGCCCTTCTTATCTTGTTTTTCCTTGTCCTCTCTTTTACTGTTTATAATTTGTACTGTCGTTACTGTCCTGTTTTTGTTACCATTTTTTACCCCTCTGCGAAAAGATCTCAGAATTTTAATTGATTTGCTTTTCGCAGGAAGGAAAGTTTCTTGTCGAAGATATGTCTCGCTTTTATCCTTCGAAACGTAGAGTAGATGAAACCTTTAGCGACTGAAGAAGGGGTTTTTTCTTTGTGTTAATTGTCCTGTACTCTATTTTTTTGCCGTTTTTAAAAAATGTCCAGTTCCTTTGGCTTGAGTCTATGTTTTCGTTTCTCATTGTGTTCGACGTCCTTTTGGTGTCCTGTACTCATATATGCGTGTATATGTACATGTAGAGGTAGGTACGTACATATATGTTTATATATATGCATATGTTTTATTTTTTTATTAATATATATATATATATATATGTGTGTGTGTGTGTATATAGGTGTGTGATTTAGTGTATGTAGTTAGATATGGTTATATATAATTAGGTATATGTGTATGGGTGTATATATAGTTTATTATTATATTATTATTATTTTTTTGTTTTGTTTTATATTTTATATTTTATATTTTATATTTTATATTTAATTGTTGATAGGTTTTTTTTTTTAGTTTATATATTGTTTATATATTGATTATATATAGGTTATATATGGATTATATACTTATATTTTTTCATTCATACTTTAATTATTTTAAAATTATTATTTTTATATTTTAAAATATTGATTTTTTTAGATTGGAAGTCCACCTGAAGATTGTCGATCAAGACAAGAAACGATTGTAGTGGCGGTTTTTTTGACTATTTATTAAAATTTTATGTATTGATTAAGTCTTTCCTTGTTTGTTTTGCAAAATAGTGGTTTTGTCTCTAATAATATTTTATATATATATATATATATAATATATATATATATTATATATATATATATATAATATATATATAGGAATAAAAATACAATTAAATAGATAAAAGATTAAAAATTAACAAGGTTATTGCAGCCGGCTAGCTTCTAAGATACTTATGCTGATAGATGAAAGAAAAGAAGAAAAAAACATGACTGTGGATGTATATAGGCAAGTGTTATGCGTGTTGATTTTGCTTGCATTTTGATCTATGGAAGAACATAAAGGTACGATAGGACTTATATTTACATGTAGAGAATGCTTCGTGTTGTTTATTGAGTAATTATGGTGAATCATGAATTAAGATTTTGAGGGCTTCCTTCAGG